>NW_017731401.1:4123749-4130590 GCF_001890085.2 Hipposideros armiger | reverse complement strand
GCGCAAACACACACTTGTGTTCTTCAGACCTCATTCTCAAAGCTCTTTATTACCTGTTCAGTTTAACATACCTTCTTTTACATTCTGCAGCCCCCATCTAACACCTGCTTGTTAATTTCACTTAATTCTCAGCTGGTCTTTTAGTAGGTGAAGGCAACCCACTCAAGTGATACAAAAGAACTTTTTCCTTTTTTCTTCCCTCCTGCCTCTGATCCTTTTACCAACACTAATCACATACCTACCATATGCTCTCCAAGATACTGGTTCCCATTCTTTTGTTAACTTCTCTTGTGTATCACTCCAGGTCAAGTTCCCTTGGTTTAGTACAGACAATACCTCTGGGTAGGAATGGAGTGATATAGAATGAATATCTGAAAGCAATACTTCCTGATTCCGAGGAAGTGTCCCTTCACTGCGCACACTGGCAGGGGAGGGAGGCCCCACCTAGTGCCATTAGTCATCTTGCTTTTCTCAGGTGTGGCAAGTCATCTTTTCTTACTAAGTAAATTTCAGCCCTGATTGAAGGGCTGCCTGATGTTGTCTCAATTATGTTTCTTCTTACACTTTCTTTTTTTCTAGCTCATCCTGACAGCTTTACATTTTTTTTAAGTTCCAAATAAGTGATCTGGTTTTTGCTCTGTGATAACTAGCTATAAAACCTTGGGCAACAAATGGAACTGTTCTAACCCTCAATTTTCTCCTCTGTTAAAAGAGAGAATTAGATTAAATCAATTCTAATGTTCCTTTCAGCACTGATGTGTTCTGAATCAAGAAGTAAAGTGGCTCAGGGGAATGATCTGGGCTGCTTCAGAGCTTGTCTGCACTCAGCAGCACAATGAGAGAAATGCTGGCTCAAAACACCTACCACTTACTAAGCACCTGCTGAATGTTGGGTGCTCTATCAGATCTCCACATACAGTGTTGCATTCAATTCTCACAGCAACTCCAGGAGGTAGACATTATTATTATTATTATTATTATTATTATTATTATTATTATTACTAAACCTGTTTTATAGACGAAGGTGCTAAGTCTCAGAAAAGTTAAGCAGCTATTTCAAGATCACAGGGTGATTGGCATCGCTGGAGTGTGGCCACCAAGGACACGTTTTTAACCATTCTGTTATTCTATTCCTCAATTCACTTGCTGTCTGACATTGCCTGCCAATCTCCAAGAGCCAGTTCACAGCTTCCATCTTGGAATTAGAAGGTCTGGGATTCAGTCTTGCCCTATTGTTTACTGGGTCTTCAGCCAAATTGTGTTCCCTCTTTGAGCCTCAGTTTTCTCATATGTAAAAGAAGAAAATAATACCTATCACAAAGCACTGCAGTGAAAATGAAAAGATGCATGATGGTGTCATCAGTTGCCTGCTCCTAGATCCTGCTTCTCTCTAGAGTGGCTATCACTTAACCACTGCCTGCAGGCTCAGCCCCCACCCAGGCTCCAGGACCAATACTTCCTCTGTGCGGAGGGCTTTAAAGACCTCTAGTTCAATGCTGAGGGGGATTCNCTGGCCTCCTGAATCCTTTTTGAATATGGATTTCTTTATAGAAAAAGCATTATCAAGTGGAAATAGAGAACAATTTTTATTCATTTGATAGTGCTTAAAAGAAGCCAGTTCTTTGGAACCACTTGGGTAAATTGCTGGCCTAGAACCTAAGGGATTGCCTCTCAGTGATTTCTGTTATTGTCTTTCACTCTTCTAGTGAGGTAGTCTTGCAAACATCTCACCTGCCATAGCCCACATGCCCTGTAAACCTGCTAGAACCTCTACCCTGGGACAGGGCATAGAGATAAATAAACTCTTGATACTGGGGTGGATGGGGTGTGTGTTTGTGTGTGTGTGTGTGTGTGTGTGTGTGTGTGTGTGTGTGTGTGTGTGTGTGTGAAACTCTGCTGATTGTCCTCCCAAAAGCTATCTCCTACCTTACTTCCAGCTAAGAGAATCCTGATTTTCAGCTATCAGGAACCCAATATGCTTCATGGGAGTTTGCCAATCTTTGGTTGAAACATGAGCACATGACACAATCAGGTCACAGAAGTGAGGGCAGGAGTATCTTCTGTAAGCCTTGCAGAAGTTTCTTTGCTTTTCAAAAAAATGTTTTTGAGAAATAGACCCTTTCTGTCTCTAGATATTATTGTATGAGGACATGACGCAGTGTTAATCCTCAATTCATCCACTTTCCAAAAAACAACAAAAGCCCTGATTTATAGTCTTTGCCTATTTCCATTTCTGTGGTATAAATTTTCTCATGATGGCTGATTTTTAAGCTACCCATAGTTCGACAACTGGCTGGCCAATTTAGCAATCAGCTCTCAGGAGCTCTTGGGAGCCGACTCCAGCCACCACTCATTGCGTAGAGCTACTGTGCCCATCTTGTGAAAGGAGTAGGTAATGCGGTGGGAATGGCAGAGAAGAAAGACAAGAGACTCTAGGTCCTCAATGACACCTTGGACCACAGAATTCACCAAGCCTAGAAGCTTCCCATCTCTGGACTTCTCGTGACATAAGTTAATAAACATATTTATTGTTTAAAGTGCGTTAAGTTGGTGTTAGTGTGTGGTGAACCTGGCCTTGATCTAGGTGGTACAGATGTCCATGGGGTCCCATCTAGTGGAGGGAGGGGAGCACAGTAGGGGTGAAACTGCACACTGGGTAATGGAAACACTTGGTGGACAGGAGGAAGGGGCAGTAGGGGGTACCATCCGGGTTGAAAGAGGATTCTAGCCAGTTGCTGAGAGGAACAGGAAGATGGCTGAGGGCCAGTTGTGCTGTCAAGGCCCTTGCCAAGGAGGCTGAAGTTCAGGGCAATGGTCCAGTGAGAGCTGGCGCCGGAGTGTGATCAGGAAGCCAGGCAGACCCAGGCCTGGGAAGGGCTGCCCTGCCAGGTGCTGCACAGCACAATGCTTTAGGGCGGAGGGAAAGGGGAGGCCTGGGAGGCAGGGGCAAGCACAGAGAGAGGCGGCAGTGTGATGCCAGGGCTCTAGACTGCTCACTCATCCGTCGGGTGGATAAATGTCCAGCAAGGCCGAGTCAGAATTCGCTCAGATGCTGATGAACTGAGATGGAAAGTTGGGGGTTTCCGGCAACTGCCATGGATCCGGCTGAGAAATGCAGAAGGAACCAGCATCTTCTCCAAAGCTGCCTCAGCACATTTTCTTGGTGATGTTAAAGAAATACTGCCTATATTCCTCACTACGTCTTGAAAAGGGGCTTCCTCCCCTCCCCCCACCCCATATTGTCACAGTTTCGGGGGTCCTGAAGTTCACCACTGAGACTGATGTTGGCCTTCTGAGAAGCGCTTCATCCTCCCGTGTGTGTGGAAATCTGTTTGCCTGCCTGTGGCAGACGCAGTTTCATTTCTGTTATGAAACGCCCTTACTTACAATGTGATGTCGTCTGTTAGTCATTTACTCCTTTTCTTTATTTTCTTTTCCCATCCATCTAATAACTTATCCACAGGACCATTCTTGTTCAGCTCAGTCCCATTCATTGAATAACCACCTAGGAAGGACTTTTATAATTGAATTGGATGGAAGAAGTAGGTTCAGAAGGAATGAAAGCTGATGTGTGAATAACATTCTCTGGGGATTTTCAGAACATGACTTTCGTCTGTCATTTAGCTGCGGAGCCAAAGGCCAGGAAGCTTAGCTTCCTTTGCACTCTGTTACAGCTGGAAGTCATGGTTAGTAATTTAAATTTTATTCAGTGGGGTGAGTTCTGTGACAATATCATTATCCGAAAGTAATTAAGTAATGATATCAAACAGTAGAAGAAATCTTTAAGAGTAAAGTTCTCCAAAGTTCATGCTCCTTTCTAACCTGTCCAGTAAAGTTTCACTTATTGAAGGAGCTCTTCCAATGAAGACAGAGGCTTCACAGAGTAAATAAATGGAATGCTTTTCTGGAATGCAAAACCCATCATAAGCAAAGTCAAAAGACAATTAGAAAAAGGGGAAATATTTGCAACTCAATCAGTAGACAAGGGCTAATTTTCTTTGTATGTAAAAAGCTCCTACAAATCAATAAGAGAAAGACCAACAGCCCTACAAAAAAAGTGCAAATAGAAAAGTCCATAGAAAATGGAATATAAAAGTGTCTTAAACATATTAAAAGATAGCTAACTTCATAATAATAGAAATTAAATTTACACAGACACCATGTATTAGATTGGGAGTGATAAAAGAAATGAACAAGCTGTGTTGGTAAAAGTGTAAGGAGACAGGTGCTCTCATACACAATTGGTGGGAAAATAAGTTGGTACAACTTCATGAAGGATTATTCAGAAATATCCTTCAAAATTATGAATATTCATATGCTTTGATAAGTCAAAGCTATGAATGTATCATATAGATTTATTATCACGTATAGGTAATCACAAGTTTACAAGGTTATACATTGCAGCATTGTTTGTAATAGCAAAAAAATTGGAAACAACCTAAATATCTATCGATCAGAGGTTAAATAAATTATGGCATATCTGTATAATGGAATATGATGGAGCCATAAAAAATGAGGATACCTTTGGGCCGGCAGAGTGGCATGTTGGTTAAGAGTTGGCTTGGGACACCAACTCTGAGCAACAGGGCCCCGGTTCGGATCCCACATGAGGGCCAGTGACGCTGTGCCCTCTACAGCTAAGATGGTGAACAACAGCTCAACCTGGAGTCTGTTCCCCTCCCCCAATTCTCCAATGCTATTCCCCTCCCCCAAATCCCCAATAAAAATCTTAAAAAAAAAAATGAGGATACCTTTAATGTAGACACATTGAAAGATCTCCAAGATATCTTATTAAGTGAAAAAATAGCTGGAAGTTTGGTAACAAAAGGGGAGAGAAAAAATACTTATACCAGATATGGANGTTGCTACTCTATAACTGTAATTTTGCTACTGTTATGAATCGTAATGTAAATATCTTTTTGTTTTCCAATGGCCTCAGGCGACCCCTGTGAAAGGGTCATTCGACCCCCAAAGGGGTCGCGACCCACAGGTTGAGAACTGCTGGTGTAATGTGTGTGTTCAGAAGTTGCCACCCATTTAGACCGGGGCTATTTCTTCCCAAGTTTAATGAATTCTCCTAATATCCTCAGGCTTTTAAAAACAAAACATAGGAATTCCGACCTCAAAACTTTCCCTGAGGCAAGGGAGCACCAAATAGGAACCTCAAAGGGGAAAAACAAAAGGGTAAAACACAGTTCACCAAAAGTTATCTTGTGTCAGAGTTCATTTCTCATTGTTCAAATCCCTGCACCCAGACAGGCCGGTGAAACACTCGGTCATTTTATCCCATTACGCCTTTCTTAGTTCCCAGGCTGTCACTGCCAGCTCTTTCTTGTGCCTCTGGCTCACCTGCCACTGTTCCTGGACAGCTTTTAACTCCCACAAACCACTGGTTACTGCAAGGACAAGCTAAGCAGCCACCTGGGCTCTGCTGCTTGAATTCTCCCTCTCTCTCTCTCTCTCTCTCTCTCTCTCTCTCTCTCTCTGTCTTCCTCCCTCCCTCCTTTGTGGTGGATAAGAATATGATGACTATCAGGTACAGTTTATTTGCACTGTGTTGATTTGCACTAAGATGCTGGCAGTTTGACCTGGTATTATTTTTGTACCATCCATGTGAATGTCCACGTAATGAAAAAGGCAAATCATTTTTTAAAACATTATTATGAAAGTCGTTTTGATCTCGCAGATCCCCTGAAAGGGTCCCCATGATTTTGCAGACAACACTTTGAGAAGGTGAAAAGCAAAGGAAATGAAAGTGTAAAGGTGACCCTATATCGTCTATTTTTGAAATTTAAACTTCTGCTGTAATTCGATTTGACAGTGGTTTGGCTTGAGACTTTTTGAAAGTTTTTTGTTTTTTTTTCCCTTTCTTTGCTTCCCTCTTCTCCCCGCAAACCTTGATGACTCTGTTTACTGTGCATTTACTATGCAGACCAGTTTCACTGTTTCTGTTTACTTCAGACCAGTGGGCACACCTGGCCCAGGTAACTTGCCAGGGGCGTTTTTGCATCTATTGGGTTGTCGGAAAAGTCATGACGTATTTTTTTCTGTTTTTCGTTGCAAAAATGCGTCATGACTTTTCCGGCAACCCAATATATGGGATTCACTCCTGACCTTGGGTCAGACCTGCCTCTACCAAGCGCCTTTTCCAGAAGTTACCTGGCCAACTTCTCCTACCTTTGTTCTGCCCCTCCTTGCGAGGCTATAAAACCTTTGCAGTACTGAGAGAGGAAGGCAGTCTTTGTGACAGGGAGTCCACTGTCTTCCCTTAATACTGGCATTTTGGAATAAAACCTGCTTTCTTTTTACCAACCTCGCCTCTCGAGTTTTGGCTTTCATGGGGCGAGCAGCTGGACCTTTTGCATGGTCACAAATGGGTCCAAGGAAAGAGAGTTTCTTGCTTTCCAAGTATTCCTGGTGGCTGCCTAGAACCTGGAGTCCTCTCCATACCTGTCCTGTCCCCGCACGTGCAGGCTCCCCGCCTCCCGGGTCCTGGACTGTCCATGAAGCAACATGACAAGGTCTTTGGGAGCCCAAGGCACAGGCTTTTTTTCTGCTCTGCCACTAGCCTCCGTAGCAGTGTTAGGAAGGGCGGTGGTGTAAGACTCTTCTTTCTCTCTTTCCTTCCAGCTTGAAGAATTTACTAATGAAAATACTGGCATAACTCTATAAAATACCCAAATTGCTGAATAAACCATCTAGAAATAGAACTGACCAGAAATGTATATATACCCTTTCCCTTGTGGTTTTGAAAGCATCTGCCCCTTAAAGAGGCTGTACTGATTACTTTGAACATTTTTCCTACATGCCTTATTTTCACTGGATTGTAATTGAAGGGTGG
>NW_017731401.1:4111646-4123714 GCF_001890085.2 Hipposideros armiger | reverse complement strand
AATAGCCTGAAGGATAGCCTTTCCTTAGCACTACCCCCTGTAAATGGATCTGAAAGCTTCAAACTGTGAGTCTATTGGGCTCCCTTCCAAACTCCTGAGGGCTTGTTGTATATAAAAACATGACACTTGGCAACTTGTATGAAGGGTCTAATCCCTTATTGTATTACTATAACTAGATTAAAGAGTGTATGTGGTAAGCAAAAACATTTACCTGTGATAGAAGATAATTAATAGGATTAAGAACACTTGATTTCTTCTGAGTCAAATATGCTAGAATAAGCTTTTATTTAAATCTGAAATTCTGTTTTGCTTTGTAAGACGTTAGACAAGAAAATTATATGTTTTCAGAATCATAAACTTCGGCAGTTTTCTAAAAGCCCAAAACTGTATGTTGTTGTTGTTTTTTAAATCATCTACTTATGAAAAGCAGTATTTATCAAGGGGTACTCTGTGACAAACATTGTTCTAGACATGAGAATGGAGTAGTGAATAAAATAGACACAGTCTCTATACTCAACGAAGCTTATAATCTAGAAGGCGAGATGAAAAATAACAAGTGAACAACAAATAAGCAAGATAATTTTAGATAATGTGACGCATGTGAAGGAAATAACACAGGGCGTAGGGAATCACAGGGGAGATGTGGTGGTCAGAGAAGGCCTACCTAGGGAGGTGACACTTGAGCTGAGACCTTAAAGATGAGAAGGAGCCAACCATGGCAAGAGCCAGGTGGAAGAGCATTGGAAGCAAAGGGAACAGCAAGTACAGAGGCCCTGAGGTGGCAATACATTCGGTGGTTTTGAGGAATAAAGTGAAGGTGGTACAGCTTGAGTGCAGTGAGCGAGAAGGAAAAGGGTAGAGCCAGAAGGAAGGAATCAAGGATGTACCCAGGTTTATTTATTTTTCCCTTGCGCTACTAAATGGATGGTGAAGGCAGAAATCGAGGTGTGTATGATTGGGAAAGGAACAGGTCTGAGAGATGGGTGAAGGGGGGTCGTCAGGTGCTCTTTGAAGGTGGAAATCATAATTTTTGTTTTGGATGTTATATCAGGTAGGATAGCATTCAGCTACAAGGAACCAAAAACCTGACAAACTGTATCTTAGCCAAGCTATCAATCAATTAATGGATCAATTGATTTATTTTCCACTAAACAAGGATTTCAAAGATAGACCGGCTGGTATGATAGCTCATAAATGCGGCTGAGATCCCAGGGACATTCTCTCTTCTCCTTGGCCCTCTTTACCAGGTCTTTTATTCTCATCAACATAAGAAGAGTGCTGTAGACCCAGGCAAAGGGTCAGCACTCCAGGTGGGAGGAGGGGTTAAGCTGAAAGGAAGGAGTACAGACTGTGTCAGGAAAAGAAAACTTTCTCAGGAATCCCAAGAAGACCTCCACTTTTATCTCATTGACCAAAATTATGTTATGTGACCACCTCTAGCAACAAGGGAGGCTAAGCTTTTCAGCTGGACATGTTAGCTTACTGAACAAAAATGCCCCATTTTGATAAGGAGTAATGGGTGAAAGAATATAATGAAAACAAGAATCAGCAGTGTCACCAGGAACACATTAAGTTTAAGGTCCTGATTGAATAGTCAAATGGGAAAGTCACGTAATGTTGGAAATACAAGCCTGAATTCAGAGGGAGGGCATTGCTGATAACAACAGTTTGGGGAAGTCATTAACATGTACATTATATTTAAAGCCAAGAGGGCAAATGAGATCAACTAGGGAGAGGGTAGAGTTGGAAACTTGTCATTTTTGTATTTATTACTAGTGCTATTGCTTTAATTAATCTTATTCAGCAAACTTTTAATGTACACTTTCTGTATGTCAAAAACTGTTTCAGACCCTTAGGGCACAAAGATGAAGATATGTCTCCGCTTTCAAAAACCTTAGACAGAACAAAAAGAAAACAAATCAGTCTTATTAGATGATGCACTACAACATATATGAAAAATTAATTTATTTATATAGATAGGTATGTAGCAGTACATCTGAATTAGGACAGTAACTCTTGCAGATTCCTTTTTTTTTTTTAGCTGAGCCATCCTGCCACCTGTTGGCAGCTCAGTTCGGGCCAGGCATTGAACCGCTGCTGTTCAGAGCTCACACCCTTGAGCGAGCTCTTAGCCAACTGAGCTACTCGGCCAGCCCTATGCAGATTCACTTTTTAAGTGAGAATTTAAGTAATTTACCTTGAGTAATCTGAGATTCACCTGTCTATGTATGTGCATTTGCGTATTTTAACTTGGAAATGCATTATGAAAACCCTGAGTTTCTGAATATAACAAAACGCTAATCTTATTAGTAAATTTGCTGTTAAAATGAACATAATACATTATGGAATCATAAATTAACTTTGCAATTTTGAGGAGGAAGATCAGTGAATTATTTGTTAGATGATCCTAGTTTAGATTGGGGCTGAATAATGGTGTATTGACTTAATTGCTATCTATAATTCCACTTGGAAATCTCATGGGTGTTTCAAGCTTATCATGTCCCAAACTAAGTTCTTTATCTTACCCACACCTCATTCCTTCCCCATATATCATGTTTTTTCTGTATTCCTTTTGAAGTAAATGGCACTATTCTTCTTTTGGCTCAAGCCAGAACTCTAGTTATCATTCCAGACAGCCATGTCCCTCACTCCACTGTATCAGGGAAACTTACAGATTTTACCTCCTAAATATTTTTTTAATCTTTCCATTGTGTGCATCCTGGGTCATCATCATCTCAGTCATACTCTCTACTCATGCTCCTTTAAAATCCGTCTCTATAGCTGAGTGATCTTACTAAGCAATATTGTCCAATTCATCACTTTGATTAAAACCTGGCAAAACCTTGCCAAGCATTCTTTAAAAGTGATGTCCTGCAGTAAAATCAATTTAAAAAGTATTGGGCTAACCTGAGATAAAGAAGCCTTTTTATTGCAGGACTTTTCAGAGCCTCCAATATGCTAATGTATGCATTGTGAATCACTAAACAGGGGTAAAATTGAGGCTATTTCCAGACAAAAGTCACTGTGAAGTTACTATTTTGAGGAATACTAAGAACATGTCATGAATTACCTATGAATTCTAGTACTGTATATAACTTGGCCTAGGAAATTCAGTTTACAGAAAGAAGTTTAGTCATCTTAATGTGGTATATAAGACTTCCCATGACCTGACCCTCACCTTCTTCATAAGCCTCACTTTCGACCGCTCCTCACCTTGAACTTTGTGTCTAATAATAGCAAACCACTTCCGGTTTTTGTATACCACATACTCCCTGTGATTTTGCTCAAGCGGTTTCCTCTGGAACATCTTTCTTCATCTGGCTAAATCGACTCGTCTTTCAATTCTCAGCTCAGGGATCTTCCTTGAATTCCAGGTTGAGATAAGTGCCTCTCTTCTAAGTTCCACTTATCACAGCACAAAAAAATGGGAATAATCTGTTTATGTCTTTTCCCCTCCATTTTCTGGGGGATAAAGACTGAGAGTCCATGCTGTGATGATGATGATGGTGATGATAGCTAAGTTTATTTTGCTCACTAGGTGCCAAACTCTGTATATGAATTATTTTATTTAATATCCACAAAGCTCCCATGAGGTAAATATTATTAACATCCTCATTTTGCAGGTAAAGAAACCAGGGCTTAGAAAGGCTGAGGAACTTGCCTGAGGTTATATAGCTGGTGAATGGTGAGCTGGGGTGTGAATCGAGACGGCCTGACTCCTAAGGCTGCACCTTTTGCCACTGTTTCTACAACACCAGCGTGGTGCCTGGTAGTGGATCCAATAAATGCTTGTTGATCTAAGCTCAGTGTGCGTGTGCCACACACACCCAAAAACTACTAGCACTGAGGATGTTTGCAACGGTATAGGAAAGAGAAGCATTTGCTGTTAAATTTTATTTATGGCAAAAGTGGCATTAGAAAGGGAGCATGGCAGGGACAACCAGCTCATGTACCGAATCTCTATCAGCTTGCATGTTGTCTTAGACATAGGTTCTGGGAATGGCCAATTCCTGTTTTACATCTGTGTTAGTCTTTGTAAAATAAAAAGCAAATTATTGTTTAATTGGGACTATTAATCTTGTCACCTAGTTGAATAATAGCTAATAAATCTTTTCATTCAAAACCCAATGGGAATTTCTAATTAGAAATGAGTGTGGGAAATATTCAATCTCAAAAATATTTTCATACATGAAGAATATATATGTGTTTGTGAGAGATGTTGACTATTCATGCAATTTTGTGAGTATAAATTGAACACTTATCCTGGGCCTAGAATAGTTGACAGTTGCTTTTGAGAGTTACAAAATAAGCTTATGACAGTTTCTGCACTTTAAAATTTTGCTGTGTGACTTGGGAGTATCTGAACTGTCTTATAGTAAGTCTCTTAAATTTTTTTTTAATAAGAAAAAGTTCAAATATATTATTTTGTTGCAATCTATGAGAATCACAAGTCATCATGATATGATTATAATTTGAAATATGAGTAAGAAATATGTGGAGTTATGATCTCTATAAGCCTATTCTTTGCATCTTAATTAAGTTTTGTAGATAATAGAAACATTGAAGAAAGGGTATTAGCTTATAAATGATAAAAAAATGATTGGTAACTCTCATAATACATGTTTTATAATTTTGTTTAAGAAGTATCTACTTCATATTAGTCAAGTTAGTCATTGTTTAGAATAAAGAATTGCATGCATTTCTATTGCAAATTAACTAGAAATGGGAATACTTGCAAATACATGTGTTTCTTTTCTGTTTAATATGTGTTTTGTCACTTTGGGTAAATTATTTGACTTCCTTATATCAGAATTCTTTCAATATAAAGAAAAAGGTTTCCTAATCCCCATTCCTTTTTTCTCTCTGAGAATCAACTACTCATTTATTCCTTATATTCACTGCAAGTTGTAGCCTGGGATTTAGTGGAATTCTCACTGTGGGCACCTTTTTTCATATTCAGCTCTCTCCCTTAAGCACATGTGTTTTCATGAACATCTGTTAATTTACCTGGGAAAGAGCTCTCTACACCATCAGAGTCAGTAAGTCTGGTTGTCTCATTTTTCAATCTTAGCCCATGTTTGGATCATGTGCTAACGCTTGTATGAATGAAGGGTCCAGAAAATACCTGCTACAGTGTGATTTCTTTATTTTTGTACGAGACCATCATAACATGAGACAATAGACATGGAGGGCCTCTGTACTTACCGGTAGGAAAGAAAGAAGGTTTTTTTTTTTTCTTTAGCTAAATGTTATAAAACTTTAAAGTTTAAATTTGAATAATTGTTGCAGATGGGTTAAATAAATTTTATGAACTCACGTTATTTTTCCTGTTTCTATTCACTAGTGAACAACAAAAGCCCCCCCCCAAAAAAAATAGAAGAAATTTACATAAAGTAAGATATAAAATTTGAGTTAAGGTTATAAGTTAATAGTTCCTTTTTGCCCTGTCCCCAAATTATTCTTAGGCCCTCGTCCTGTGAGCCAAAGGTAATCTGCAAGGCAGCTTTAATATTTTATCAGACGTCAGTCTCCCCCTTCTTTGTCCTCCCTACCTGGTTGGTGAATGCTTCTGTGATGACCCAGTTCTGCATCCTGTTTGAATTGTATAAACAATTCATTTGATTCAATATCTACCTTTTGATCCTATTTGCAAACGTACAGTTGAAAATGACCCATTCATTAGCTGAGGCATGTTTCCTCTGTTGACCATATTTGGATCATTTCATTGTTAACCTTTGATGAGGGAGAAGCAGCTCTTTGCAGCTCCTCCTACTTGGGATTTTATGGGTCTGATTCGAAAGTCTGATTAGGGCAGAAGCCCAGCTTGGCTGACTCAGTGCCCTTTTCCAGATCTCGTCACCCTTGTCTACCTCTACTATAGAGAATGGAGAGCCTCATAGTCAGCGCTCTAACCTGCCCAGAAGCAAGGGGAAGCTGTCTGACAGAGTTCTGGCCAATGAAACAGAAGTGGAATTCTGCTGAGGAAGGTTTGGCGAAGGGCCTTTTATTTCCTGATAAAAGGGACCAGAAGCTGCAGGCATTAGTCCTTCCACTTTTTTTTTTTTTTGGTCTTGAACATGGTTATAATGTCTGGATCTAAAGCAGTCATCTTGAAACTCTGAGACCAGAAATCAATGTACTAACAATGGTGGAGCACAAGTATAGGACACCTTGGTTTCTGTTATATCATGGAGCTCCGCATGATACAGAACTGCTTCCTTCTAGACATTATATATGAAAACAAATCCCTATGTAGTGGTGTTAAGATATGGCTACAAATTCTTTGACACGCCTCTCATCAAAAGATATAGTCTAATTCTTCTTCTTGTGAATATAGGCCAGCCTTAGTGACTTGCTTTTAACAAACAGAATGCAGTAACAGTGATACTGCAGGATTCCCCAGGCCAGATCATCAAAGGAGGTACAGTTTCTGCCTCGTTATCCCTGTCTTGCACGTGCGACTTGGGAGCCTAGAGTTGACATATCAAAAGTCAGTCTACACTGAAGTGGCCATGCTGGAAAAAGCATGTAAGAGACCACACAGAGATGAGAGCCTGAGGCGTCCCGACTGTACCAGACCCCAGCTCTCTCAGTTTTCCCATCAAGAGCCAACAAATGTGCATGAACTAGCCTTTAGATGATTCCAGTCCACAGTCTTCAAGCAGCCCTAGCTGAGGCCAAGGAAAGCAGACAAGCAGGTCAAAAACTGCAGATTCATGAGAAAAATAAATGTTATTTTAAGCCACTCAATTTTGGGGGTGGTTTTCTTTATGCAGCCATAGAAAATTGGAACGCCTTGTTTTTTATAATACTGTTATTTGGATGTTCTGTTACATGCAACCAAAAGCATCCCCGCCTGAAACACTTAACAGTAGAAAAGATGAAAAGAAATTGCTAAAATGACCCTTTAAAATTACTAGATGTGTTGATTATCCATTCTATTCCTTTCTTCACTAGGCCATGGTGATCAAATTAATTATAGTACGAATGTCACTATAACTTTCCATTGAAGTCGATGCTAATTAAGCTATATCAAGGTTTTATTTACAATAAGACTGAGCTAGTTGAAGCATAAAAAAGGAGAAATTTCAATTCAGGGCACCATATTTTTGTTTTCTTGCTCTTTTGGCATTTTGGTAACAAGAAAAACGACATCAATAGCCACCTCCCCAGCCAGTAAAGCTTGTCTGAGTCCTCAACTTCATCAAAATCCCATCAGTGTTTGAGGCTGTTTTCTTAGTGAAATGCTCCTAGCATTTGACAGCTTTGTTCTTTCATTGACATTTGCAGCTTTTAAAATAGATGAATATTTAATGTCATATTTAATAGGCCAGCTCTTTGAAGCAAAATCCCATTAGTTAGTTCCCATTTTTAAAAGAGTGGATGGTCACTAATTATTGTCAGAATTTATTTAAAAGTGTTAATATATGGATTTAATCATAAACTCCTTTATTATATCCAGTATATAGAAACTAGCAGAATTGTTCTATATTCATATTCATATCCTTACATGGAAGCTGCAGTATAATTAAAAATATTTTATCCCAAAATAACATAATGCTATTTCTAGTGATGGAAATTTCTAATCATCTTTGCAATATAGTTTGGGCAATTTTCTTGTCCCATTGTGCTGAACTTTTAAACCTAAAGGAAGAAAATGTAACTCCTGAAAGCTAGTTGCACAAAAGCCAATTTCGTTTTTGTGTGTTTATTTACTCAATGTCCACATCCTTAAACTGTTGGCAAATTCACAGCTGGGTGGGGCCGCACATGTGTCACTGTCCTGATGCTATGGGGGCGGGATGGGTGTGGAAGCTGATTGGGGCAGCAAAAGGGGCCTTGCAAAAAGTTACATAAGTGATATCATATGCAGAGGCAGCCTCTAGGGTTTAAAAATAACTGGGCAGGGAGTGTCAGCNTTGGGGAGAATGCCTTAGGAGGGTGGGGGGCAGGTGGAGCAGTTAATGGGAAGTGTGTGTGTGGGAAAGGGGCCAAAAGGGATGTTAAAGAGACCATGAACTTCCCCACTCGCCCATGTAGCCTCATGGTCCTGGTACCTTACAAAATGATTAATCTTACTAGTCTATTCTATTTTAAGGTGTCATGCCTATTCCTTTGGAACAGGAGTTTTCTCCACGGGCTTCCTACTACGAAACTTCCATTAACTGGCTTGCCAAGGACAGAGGTCACACTATTTCTAATGGTAATCAGAACTGAATAGTGGCCAATAGAGGAAGCTGCTTACTTCAGACAGTTGGAACAGCAATGGGAATCTGTACCTTACTTTGTGACAGTCAGCGAACATTTTATTTTTCTTGGTCATTGAACCTCTGTACAACTGCAGAGAAGATGACAAAAAAGAGTGAAAAGATGCTAAAGCCAGTTGAGCAACCTGTTCTTTGTAAGTTTGGGAGCTCCGAATAAAAAGTGACTTTAGAATAGGTCACATGGACAGCAGCAGGGCCAGTCACGGTTGCTATGGTAACCAACAAACATGTTTGGCTTCCAGAGGCCCTGCACCTGAAGAGGACGATAGCTTTTGTTATAAAATTTTTGAATTTCACTTCATCTGCTTCTCCACTATTTGCTTTCAAAGTTGTTAATAGTAATGAATTACTCATGACCTGCAGTCCATCTCTGCTCAGGTTTGGTGTTAATCGCAGCCCCCACCTCCCTCTCTGCTGTGGCTCATGTCTGGTGTGTGGTTCTGACCTCTCTCATGGCCTGCAGAGGTTTATGGGAACCACGAAAAAGCACACAGGAGTTGGCAAAAAAGAGGCCAGAGCTATGTTGTGTGACTTTAGTCAGTGGGGAGCTCAGTGCCATGAAAAGGCAGATAAAAATATTTACCTTACCTATCTTATGGGGTTTTGTGAAGATACATGATACTTTAGATGTAAAAATGATTTGATATGTTTAGTGCATTATATTCACTTAAGAGGGAGCATAATAATTTAACTTCTCAGTCTTCAGGTGGAATGCTCATTACAGGTGACTAATATGTTTCCTCTTAGGTATCAATCCTAATCAATAGGATTAGACTGCCTCTGTGTTGAGAAGGATTCTGAGACTGCATCTAAGCCCGGCTGGCAATGGTGGCAATGTGGTAATGTCTGCTCTGCATACAGGAGGGATTAGTGGCGCCACAGTGCTGTGTATTCGCTACCCTGGTTTAGGATGTTCCTTCATGGCTCCGTCCTGCATCTGGAGGGTGAGCCTCATTACGCCTCCGAAACTTGCTTGGTGCTGGTCTGCTAGAACTGATATCATGGGAGATAAACTCCTAACATTCCAGGTTGNTTTCCCCATATTTCCAACTTTTTCCTCCTTCCCTCCCTTTTTTCTTCCCTCCCTCTCTCCCTCCCTCTTTTCTCTCCTTCTTTCCTTCCTTCTTTCTTTCCTTTCTTCCTTCCCTTCATTTCTTCATCCATTTATTCAACAAATTTAGCAAGCACCTACTAGGCCAAGCATAAGTGCTGGGATACACAGAAAATAAGGCAGCAGTAGTTCCTGACTTCATGGGGTTTACATTCTAGGGTAAAAAACAACAAACAAACAAACCCATACATTAAAACGTCACACACTAAGATCGGCATTATGAAGGAAACAAAGACTAAGAGGGAGAATACCGAAGATCTTCGTATAGACGACTGCACCCTCCCTCCCTCTCCCGTTCTTCCCCCGTAACTCCATAACTGTGCCTTTCCTTCTCTGCGGCACTTACCACATCTGACAGAATGTGTATAATATTTCCTGGTTTATATGTTTACGTGTCTCCCTCACTTAAATGTAAGCTCTAGGAGGGCAGGGGCTTGACACTACTGCTGCCCCTGGCCTAGTGCAGGTTCTCAGGAAGTGTTTGCTGGGTGACTTCATGAGTGGAAGGCCTTCAGGGGAGGTGTGTGTGTGAAACTGGGGCTGAGGAGGAGAAAGAGCTGTTAGTGAAGGGAGGTGATGTCAGAGGTCCAGGCGGAGGAAACAGCAGGTGCCGGGACTCTGCGGCAGGGAAAAGGAACAGAGGGCAGCCCTGGGAGGTTGAGTAAGGGTGAGCGAGGGGGCAGCAACACCAAACGATGAAATTGGCAGGCAGGCAGGGCCCCTGGAATACCAGACTTTTGTAGGCCCTACTTAGGGGTTTGGATTTCATTCCAAAGGCAATGGGAAGCCACTGAAAGCTTTGCTGTCACATAACATCGGGCTATGCCTCCCTGCATTGGCAGACTATAAAGTATTTGTGGGGGTAGGGTGGGGTGGGATGGGGGTAATTCACATGGTGATTTCTTGTACGCAGATTTGTCCTCACTCTCTGACCCATATTCTCCCTGGTGGGTGTGGAGGACCAGGCTCCTTCCAAGCCTATTGTTTTAGGACCCTATAATTATCAGGCAACCAACATATAACTATACTCTCCTTGTTATGTTTCCTTACGTTTTGACATTCAGCCTCTTAGTGGCTGACTCATATGGGAAACCTCACATCTGAAGTGGGTCCAGAGCTGCCATTTTTAGGATGATAGTAGATCTAACTCAGATTTGACAACTTGAGGAAACATCTTTTATATTTTGTGACCATGTGGCTTTCCCTTGAACTCTTACCCTTTGGGCTGATGGCATCGAATTTTGTCCAGCCTGGTTTATGTTTCTCAGNCTGAACCAATATCTCAAAGAGAAGTCAAAACAGGACAGATGTTTCATGCTGCGTCTCAAGTATGGTTGTTTCCAGCAGTTTCCTTAAACGAACAGGAATCACAGAAAAAAAAACCAAAAAAACCCCCACAACAACAGAGAAGATGGCTGCCTTTGCATGGCAGCTCCAAAGCAGGTGAAAACGAACATTAATTCCCCATCCTGTCCTTCTCCCTGCCCTGCATTTTCTGGGGAACGGAATTATGGCTGCATGAGATGATGCCTCGTATTCATGCCACCTGAAGTTTTCATTTTTGTATCTTGTGAAAAATCAGCTGTCACTGCATATCTATCCTGGAGCCAGAGATCCCTTGGGGGCCAGTGTCACAGTTTAATTAGCCCTGAGCCCCCATCCAGTACCTGAGAAAATACATATTCAGCAGACAGTCATATAAGACCATGGGAGTGGTGGGAATAGGGTTGAAATTTAACAGAATTCAGAAAACAGTATAAATACATATTAGGTCTACCATCTGCCTACAGTAACCCTGAGCCCTGTACACCCTGGTCTGTCAAGTATCATTTGAGATCCTCCTGTCATTAGGGAGAGGCAGGTGTTTCTGTTCTCTGGCATGGGGGGGTCCGCATCTCAGTTGTGGCATCCTCTGGATTAGAACCCTTAGTTTCAGCCCCCAGCTCCTCCTATGCCTTGTCCAAGCTAATGCTTTTCCTTGAGTTTCCTAGATGCCTGTGGCATTCCTCCCGACTTCTGCCACTTCTTGGTATTAGCAGATAGAGCCTGTCAATTCCTCTCTAATGCCACTGCCTCTTCTTCCTGAAGTCCTACTCGCCACCAGAAACCAGAAGACAACTTCTCACACATATAAATGGTTGCTTTTAGAAGCATCACCTATTCAAGCTGACTGCTTCGAGAGACCTGAGTTTTCTTCATTCACTGAAGCTGTATTTCTCAAAGCATTAGAATTATCTGGGATGCTTCATAAAATACATATTCCCACTGAACCAGGCTCTCTCAGGGTGGGGCTGGGAGTCTGCATATGTAACAAGCTTCTTACGGTGGCAGCTGATTCCCTCTCAAGATAAAGGTGCAGAGAGCTAGTTAATTTCATCTTTATTCACATCAAGTTTAGGATTTCTTCTTAGTACTTTTTCACACTCACAGTTTGGAAACCTCAGGAAGAGTCTGAAAATTTTAACAACTGGGATACCACAGACCTTTCTATTTTCAGCTGTCTCAGAACAACTGCAACTGTCCTTAGTGGGGAAACTTGGGGCTGAGAACTCCACCTGACCTTTCATCCTTGGCCTCAGCCAGCTTCCCATACACTTTAAGGAGGTCCCTGTGTTCTCCTGTACTTGGGTCTTTTCCTGGTTCTGTGCATCCTCTCACTAAGCCAGCCCTGTCTTATCACACCACATGCT
>NW_017731401.1:4107669-4109176 GCF_001890085.2 Hipposideros armiger | reverse complement strand
CAGGGCTTCTAAAGTAGAGGGTCATATGTGAGATGCAGTGGGCCCAGCAGTAAGGGAGGTAGAAAGGGGTTTGCGTAGGCAGCTCACTTGGGCTAGGATATTTGCATCCTGATGCACGGTGTCTTAAGGGGCATAATACTGAGTCCAGCCTGGTCTCCTCTCTGTTAATTCCTCCTTTCTCAGCAGTATGGGATGGCTTTTTCTGCCCTAATACTCTCCTAAACTATGCTTCATCTTTTCGAATTGAATTTTCTCCATTTTATCAGCCTTAAATTGAAATTTAGCCACGTCTGGGCCTATCTGGTGACTGTAGTGGCTTGGCCTGAAGTAAGATTTGTGCTTGAGGTTTGGAGCTGAGATGAGGGTGTGGAAAAGGCCACCACAGGGCTGTCCCCAAGACCAGACTGTGACCTAGTTTTGGGCTCAGTGGAGAGGGGTCTGCAAGCAGAAGCCAAAAAACTGTTTATTTACAAGGAACTCTTTGAGACAAAAGGCCACAAGCAATGTTGCTTCAGGGTTTCAGGGTCCAGGTGAGAAAATGCTACTCAGAGTGCACCCAGATACTGTTAATCACTTCTAGTGCTAGTGCGTACAGGGTCCTGAAACACTTACCATGGGCTCAGCTTGGGCCTTTCCATAATATTAGGGGAAGGGACATTTTTCCTATTGAAGAATTTATTACCTCCGTCATTTTGGTTGGGGAGCTCTGTAAATTGCTCCTTGGGCAGGGAAGTACAATCCTTACAGAAGGCTGGGGTGAGATGCTACTACAAATGGTTGCTTGCGTAGCAGACAGCATTAACGAGGCTGGGGTGCAAGAACATAAGAAGCCTGTTTGTGAACACACATGAGGTTCCCTTGGATGCTCCCAAATATACACATGGGAGAAAAGATTACTGAGGTTCCTCCTTATATGGCCAGGAGAACACACTCAGTGAAATGTGAGTTGTTATTATTATTGTAAACTCATTTGTACCCACTGGCTGGGGAGGCATGGAGAAATGTGAGTTACATTTACTTGTAAATGTATATACACGCACATGAAATTGATATGGAAAGCACTGTTGTAGGAGAGAGTATTTCTCAGCCCATTGGCAAACACAGGGGCAACACAGGTCTCTGTGAACAGGTGCCACATTTAGTATGGATATGAATCAGCAGGTCTGCAATTCTTTCTCAGTTTCCTAAGCCATTCTTGTCAATGAGGAGCAGCATGGCACAAGGCTTTTTTATGCATCACAGGGGGAACACAGCTGGGTGTTTATTTGTAGATGATCTGTCTTGTCCCCTAGACTGTGTAACTGGGACTTTGTCATCTTGTTGTTCTGTATCCTCAGGGCCTAGAGCAGTGCCTGACAAGTATTAGGGACTCAATATTTGTGAAAGAACGAACACATTAGTGAATGAACTGTTGGGTTTTATATATGAGATGGAAGCCATCTCTTTCCTTTCTCAGTTGCTGTTACGTCTGCCAAGTCTACCTTGAGTTCCGGGTCTATGGAAAATT
>NW_017731401.1:4103467-4107496 GCF_001890085.2 Hipposideros armiger | reverse complement strand
TCAATGTTGGACTCTGCTCCAAAATATCTATGTGTTTGTTTCAATACATTCATTATTTTTGATCAAGTAAAATTGCTGGTCTTGGATGATGGGTCCCTGACATACACTAAGAATCCCTAAGAAGACATATAAGGTTTTGAGACACTTAGGCTCATGCCATTCCCAGTGTACATCCAGGGGTACTGCCTCCAAAGAAGAGCTCGCTGGTCCCTGAAACACCTACATGCTCTCAAGATTACGTTGTATACCTGTGCTGAGAAGAGTGGGTAATATGGTCAGGTATAATGCTCAATGATTTTTTTCACCAGCTCTTCTCACCAGCTTGTATCTCTATACAATAGTGCAAGCCCTTTCTTTCCGTTTTTTTTTTTTTAAGATTTTATTGGGGAATTGGGGAGGGGAACAGTGTTGGGGAATTTGGGAAACAGAACATTGCGTTTTTCCAGGACCCATCAGCTCCAAGTCAAGTTATTGTCCTTCAATCTTCGTTGTGGTGGGTGCAAGCTCAGCTCCAAGTCCAGTCACTGCTTTCAATCTAGTTGCGGGCAGACATAGTCCACCATCCCATGTGGGAGTCGAACTGGCAACCTTATTGCACACTAAGCCATTCAGCCACCCGTTGGCAGCTCGCGGCTGCTCAGCTCAAGGTGCCGTGTTCAATCTTAGTTGCAAGGGGGGCGTGGAGTGGGGGGAAGCGCAGCCCACCATCCCATGTGGGAGTTGAACCAGCAACCTTGCTGCTAAGAACACGTGCTCTTATCAGCTCAGCAGCAGCTCCGCTCAGGCTCAGCTCACTGGCCCATGTGGGAATCGAACCGGCGGCCCTGTTGCTCAGAGATCACGTTCTAACCAACTGAGCCATTCGGCCGGCTCCAATAAGCCCTTTCTTACAAATGGAAACATACCTTTCTTCCTTTAGTTTACAACATCCTACCCCCGCCCCCCCCCTTTCTTTAATTCCTTTAAAACATTTCATCACCTATTCAAGATATCTTATATTACCATTCAAAGTGACAACTCATTCCAATGAATTCTCAGAGCATTTATTTTCTATGGGGCGGTATCATACACACTCAGAAGAGCAAAGCTTTGGAGTCAGAGGACAGAGCCCTGGAATCAGACTTACTGAAGTTTTCATGCAGGTGCTGCCATTATCTGTGTGATTTTAGACAACTTCCATCTCTAAGACTATAAAATGGAGTTAAAAGCAGGGCTGGCAGGATGACTAAATGAAAAGCATATGTGAAGTACCTAGCACAGTGTACAGGCATTTGATAAATGTTAGTTCTCTTTCTCCCTTCACCTTTTAATTTGTTACTTTGAATATTCTACCTTTTATGATTCTACCTTTTGAATTGTTATATGTTCTCTCTCTTGAACTAGACAATAAACTCTTAAGTTAGAAATTATATCTTATATTTCTTGACATCCCCCAAAGCATCCATCATGGTGCCCTGAACATGGGAGATGATTAATGCATGTTTGCTGGTAGAGTGATTGACGGATTTCTTGGCAAGGTGAACGCTGAAGGACATACTGCTCTCTGGAGTTAAGCACATAGCAATGAACTTCAGAAGAGGAAAATGAGCTTCAGCATTCACAGGGAAGGTCACTGCTTAGCGCCTCCGGGAGACATGCTGCTGATGGATGAGGAGGCTGCTGTGTGGGCTGCAGACCCTGCTGGCTAGCTATGGAGTGATTACCCAGCCAGACAGTGAGATCCTGATAACCTCTCCAGGACCAAATTCATTTAGCAAGGCATTTCAGCAAGCCGTCACTGTGGCACATGGATGGATTGATTGGACAGCTGTTGCTTTGTGCTTACAAGGGAAATTAGGAGTAATTAATGGGCTGAGGATCAATAGCAGTACTATGTTGCAGTGAGGGGTTTAATTTTCTTTCTGAGTTAAGAGAAAAGCACAAAGATCTCACAAAGTCAGAATAGATGGATTGGTCATAGATATGCACTACTACACTTGTAAATTTATGTAAAAGTTTTAATTTTTAGTTTCTATTTACTTTTTGAAAAGGTAATGAATGAATGCATGCACATGATAACTCCAACAGGACAAAATAGAATAAAATGGNTATACTCCAGCAGCCAACTGAAACCAAGTATTTGGCAATTACTGTTACCATTAATATATATATTTATGGTAATATAAAATGATATATGTAACTCTAGTTTTTTCCCCATTTGTATGACTTGATTAATGGAGGTTTCAGCAGAAGGCTTCTTGTATGCAGTCTGAGCGGTCAGCAAGTTCATCTCTGTGCCCCAAACTTCTTAAGTATGAAAAGATGAGTGTAAAACAGCACCCAAGTCAGCTATTCAGGCCACGAGGGCTGGGGAGGAGGAGGAAAGCTGGCTCCGAGCCAGTTTCTAGGGCAAGGGGTGGAGTAGATTTGGTCAGCTGTACAGGAGATTGTGCGGTTCCCACAAATGCATCGCCTCCTCCCCTCCAGGCCTGACTTCCTGTGGGCCCCGCCTGGGAAAGGGCGGGGTCACTGAGAGGCAGTAGTAATTCTCATCAACTCGGCAGGGAGTCTCTGTTGCCCTGTGAACAACAGGCCAACCAAATACCAAACATGAGACAGAGGGACCTCGGCAGACTGCCCCACATACAGTGTCTCTTGCTGACGGGGTGGAGCCGCTTCGGTTCTGACAGGCCTGCTCTCTGTGTGGAGATCTTACCCTGCTCAGCCTTTCTGGGAGCCTGTCCAGCTGAAGTGGAAGGACCCTGTGTGTTGTGAAACTGCAGCAGGGCATGGCAACTCGCTGTTGGTCCTCAGCATTGCAGAGGACAATTGCACCACGCTGTTATGCTACAGATGTGGAAATGGTAGATACTGAGGTGATAGGAATCTGAAGAATGCCTGGAACAGAAAGATAGGCTGAAAATGGGGATCATGGCAATCTTATATGCAATGTTTTCCATTTCATAACCCTGCCAATTGGAACAAGACATCTTAAAACAAAACAAAACAAAAAACGGCAACCCAAAGGAAAAAGGAAAGCATCACAATCCTTTGCTTTCTGGATGGCACCGACGCTTGTTTTATTTTCTGTAGCAGCCAAGAAAGAATTCCTGAGAGACTACAACCATGCAAATTAGCACAGGAAACCATTCTGTGAGAAGTTAAAAATGAAAATGGGAAGTTTTCAATAGAAATAAGACTGATAATTCAGTTTCTTCAGATGTTTTTCTTTTTAAATTATAAAATGATACATTTTCATTTAAAATCATTCAACTAATGGAGAAACATCTAAAGTAAAGCTAGGTTCCTCTTGCTCCCTCAAACCTCATTCCCACTCTCCAATAGTTTGGTGTGTGTTTTCCAGAACTTGGATCATACAATTCAATTTAAATGAGTATATTACATGGCCTACATATATTATGTTTATTAAGCTGCTAGCATATAGTGTGTTCAATAATATGTACCCAAACACATAATTTAAAAAGTGAAATTTTACTATACAAATTCTGCAACTTGTTTTAAATTTTATTTAAATGTAATTTCTGTTTGCCTCTTGGCAGGTAGTTTAGTTTGAGCTGTGCTTTATAAAAACAAACAAATTTTTTGGAGCTAAAGACTACCAGATTCATACATTCCACTATTATTTGTTGCCTGCCAACTATGTATCAGGCTCTGTTCATGGTGCTGGGAGAGAAAGAAATGATAAAAATCCTTGCCCTTGTGGAACTGACAATGAGTAAGTATAATACATGGTATATCAGATGTTACTAGTAGGGCATAATGGGGTTTTCTAAGGTTAAGACAGGCCTCAGTAAACAAGTGACATTTGAGCTGAGACCTGGAGGGGCTAGGTAATGCTAGGTGGATATCCGGAGAAAGGGTATCCCAGAAAGTAGGAAGAGAAAGTGCAGGAATCCTGAGGAAAGAGGTACCTGGCTTGCTCAGACAGAGAAACGGTGTGTGTGGCTGGGGAATGGTGAAGAGAGGGTAGAGGAGGTGGTTGGGAAGGACTGCCTGGGCCTTGCAGGCCATTTGGAGGCCTCTGGCCTT
>NW_017731401.1:4086452-4094758 GCF_001890085.2 Hipposideros armiger | reverse complement strand
AAAAAAAAAAAGAAGTCACCATAAATAGATGGCTCTAACTGTAATTCTTAAAGTCAAGTGAAATCAAATCAATAATACTAGATATCATCTGCAGGGTATCAGATGGATATTATGCTAGGTCATCTATATTATTAATGTTTTGTAAATGAGTTCAACTAGATTTTTGAAAATCTGATATTCCTTCTTTTCTTGAGAGTTGTTTGGCACATGAAGACAAGCTATCTTTATTACAACACTTAATCTGGAGCAATGAATCATGTGAATTTCCCAGTGAATATTTGAAATCAGTTTCTCCATGTTACCAAGCAGCTTTCAGTTATCCAACCAATACAGTGAGACCTGACGGTACAGTAACAGAAAACAGTATCCCTTAGAAGAAGATATTCAGAACCAATTCTCTTGCAACTTTCTGCCAGTAGTCATTTTTCAGTGTTGAAGTGTCCCTCCTTTTCCCCTCCCCTCCTTTTGAGTCACTTAACAAGAAAAACAGGAAAAGTATGCTGATTTAATAGTTTTCTCAGCCTCCATATATTCTCCTTTAAAACATTCTCCTTCACTTTAGTTTCTCTTTCCCAGCAGGAGGCTAAGCGTCTGTCTGACATCTTGCTGCAGAGTGGCTGTGAGGATGTGAGAAGCACCACAAAGCTGAGCCCCTGACAGGGAGAAAGAACTGGAAGAATGAAAGCTTGGCTGTGAAGTGGGTGCCCTGAGGACAGTATCCTTATCTTTAAAAATCTCTGTGCCTAGTCTGGTTCTAACTCCAGTGAAAGTGGGTCTGAATATCTCACCAAGTTCTCGATGGTTCCCAGTTTAGAGGGCCGGTGGGGGCTGACAGGCAGTACCTGAGGTGCCATCTTTCACTTAGCTTACCATTCTGGGGCTGGAAGTGAAAGCCTTGAGTTGACCTTTGTTTCTGGCTTGCCTCCCCATGTCTGCATGCACCTTCTCTCTCTCCCTGGTAAATGATCTTCTCGTTGCTGGTTTGCGTCCCAAATGCCAAGCTGAAAGGAGAATAAGTCAGGGCTTTGCTCTGCCAAATGGCAGTGTTTGCAGGGGACAGATGACCAGATAAAGCCTCATTTAGTTCTTGTGGGTTTGCAGGCACAAAGGAACTAGAATGAGTTGGATATAAAGTTAAATTAAACCAGAAGTAAGCCATTTGCTTGGTGGTCTCTATGGTGGTGATAGAATAAAGGACGGGGGAGTGACAGTGGCCCTCATGGCTCACAGTGGTCCATACTTAATTGCTTTACATACATTCTATCATTGCATATGTATAATAACACTATTATTGTTGTGTTATTATTACTGTATTTTTACAGATGATGAAATAGAGGTTCCATAATCATTCTGTAGCTCTGGTGCCGAGCTCAGGGTTTGGTACATATGGAGAGCTCAATAATGTTTGTTATTAAACTGGAATTTGACCAGTTTTAAGGAGCTAGTCTCATTATGATGGAGACCCTGGACTGGGATCAAGGCGAGTGTTTTCTTTAAGAGAATGGAGATACAGACTCATTACTAGTCTCTAGGCGTTCTTTGGGGTTACTTTTATGTCTTTGATCCCACAACAGGGTTGTAGGAGAGAAAAAAGTTTTCCTTGACCCTCTTAGAGTCCCCTGGCTGAGTCTGAAAATTAAACTGAAAAAGGCAGATTAACAGGAGACAAGCATACACTTATTGAATATGTTTTATGTGATACAGGATCCTTCATAAGGAAATGAAGACCCAAAGAAACAGTTCGAGCTGTGTATTTTTATGCTTGATGAAGAGTGGGCAGTTGTGTGGAAATATGAGAGGTTAAGGAATATGAAGTTAGTGTAGTAAACTGGGGGAAACTTAGCAAAGCCTGTTAGGATTCTTCTTTGTTTATCTTCAGAGAGTAGGCAGCTCCTTTCCTCTGGGTATAGGGAGGGTGCCTCTCATATTAGGGGTTTATGACCTGATTCAGGGAGAAGGGTGAATGAGACCAGCTCGCTCACGGGCGCTCCTGACTCGTCAGCCCGGAGTTCACCAAAAGGGTACCTGAGAGGATTGGGTGGGAGACGAGAAATAAAGAGAATAGAGACAAAAGCTGGGGACCGGAGGGACTCAGCCTGCTGGTAACAGGCTAAGACAACCGTTTATTGGATATACAAGGTTTTTAAGGGGAAGCGATTTCCTCATTGNGCAAAATGTGGCTTGTCACATCCCTTTATTTCAGCACTTCCTTTTAATTATTTCTCCATCTGCTGTCTTCTCTCCTCACTCAAAAGTGCCAAGAGTTCGGTGAGCCTCAGCAGTCTCATGCAAAGCCCTCAAGTTCAAGATTCCACCCTGTCTTATTCTGTCTGGGTGCTTCTTTCATGGGATCCAAAATTATCCTTCTCTTTAGCCATCTGACCAAAATCCTATTCTCATAGAATAACCAATCACATGTAACTTCTAGGAGAAGAGATGGTAGAGAAAACTAATCCACAGCAAGGTGTAAATTGACTGATAGCCCTAGCTAAATATAGAGGTCTTGGCAGTAGCACTGATATTTAGAAAGAGAAGCTTATTTGATCAAATGGAGTATATTCATTTTGGGCTGAATACCCTCTAGCCCTTCCTCCACTATAACAGATTCTACATGAGGACTTTTCTGGTCTTCTTCTACTACTGCTAATGTTACATCTATGGTTGGATATTATTTTATGATGGCACCAGAGACCTATTTCCACTTTTGGAGTATTAGATGGGCCACTTAATTTATTTTGGTTGGTAAAGAATGGGGTTGTTGGTTGTAGACACTGATGGAGGTGGGGGTCGGGGAAAGCCAGATGTGTCTATGAGAAACACACTGAACAGATTCTTCTGGAGAGGTGGTGATTGTTTTTATTTTTAACAGAGAGAAACTGAAAACCTTAAACCATCTTTACCTTGTTGTCTCTAACAGTGCTTCTGACTTATAGGGTGTCTGTGGTTCCCTGACATACCAACTTTCTTTCAGTTTCCAAGTGAAATAGTATTTGGGGCATGCCACCTAGTGGTGATAGGTTTTGGTTTATTGCTCACGGGAGGAGAGTAAATCAAACCGTCGTAAATCCAAGTCTCCTAGGCTCGAGGTCATCTTTTGGCGTTTACGTAAGCTGGCGAGGACACCACCCTTTCTGTGGACTGGCGCTCAGAAGCCGAGGGGCTCCCAGGTCCCCAGTGAACTTTGAACGTCGGTGGCCTGCCTGGCTGGGACACAGCTTCTGTATCCCCACAGACTTTTTGGCAGTCCCAGCAACAGATGCTTAGAAGAAGACAAGGCTCTTTCTGAGTCTTAGTCCCAACTTAACACATGTCCTCTCCCTGACCTCTTTTCCTCCCTCTTCCTGCCCCCACCTCTTGGCTGCTCCTTCCTTTTTCCACATTCCCTGGTACTTTGATTGCTTTTCTTCCTTGGTCGTTCTTTGCGTACCTATGAATCACCATATAATACTTTTAAAAATTTTGAAAAGTTTCCTTTTTAAATTTCATTTTCGCTTTTTCTCCCTAAAAGGAAAAGGACTCACGTTTAATGCAGAACACTTAGAAAACAGAGAAAACCACACACACACACACACACACACACACACACACACACACACCCCATGACCCTCACCTACAGATAGCCATTGTTTAACATTTTGGCAAAAATCCTTTCAGATCACTTTTCCTTATTTGTGTGTGTGTGTGTGTGTGTGTGTGTGTGTGTGTGTGTGTGTGTGTGTGTGTGGTGTTTTAAAAAACAAAACCCCAAAATGATATAAAATACTTCTTTTCACTTAGTAATAGATCATGAGCATTTTCTCATGTCAGTAAGTGTTCTTCTATTACTATACTGTTCAAGGCAATTTTCACATTAATCACCTTTAACTTTACTAAGATCCCTGTGATCACCAACGAAGTAGGTATTACAATGCTATTTTACAGAGTAGGATATGAAGATCTGAGAAATTAAGTAGCTTGCTCAAGATCACATGATTTGTAAGAGGGACACCCAGAAAGAAAAAAAGCTTTGGTCTCTGGGTCCGTAGTCCCCAGGCACTTCCTGAGGTCCAAATAGATACTGAGCATGACCATAGCTTTTCTGAGCATTCTTTCTCTTTGTTCTCAAGATATGAATAAAGAAAAATCTCCAAAAAGAGATGAGTGTCAAAAGGCTTTAAAACTAAGGTGGGGAATGTGAAATACGATAGGAGAAAGTGGAAGGAAAGCCACCTAGGGAGGGACTACTGGCTTTTCATAGCCCTGGGAATAATTACTAAATGCTTTACCCACAGATACAGAGAACAGATTGGTGGTTGCTAGAGGTAAGGGTGGGGGGTGGAGGGTGGACAACATGGGTGGAGGGGTTCAAAAGATATAAATGTTCAGTTATAAAATAAGTAATGGGGACGTAATGTACAGCATGGTGACTATAGTTAATGATGCTGTATTGCATATTTGAAAGTTGCTAAGAGTAGATCGTAGAAGTTCTCATCACAAGAAAAAAATTTTTGTAACTGTATGGTGACAGATGTTAACTAGACGTATTGGGGTGATCACTTCACAATATACACAAATATTGAATCATTATGTTTTACATCTGAAACTAATATGATGTTATATGTCAAATATACCACAATAAAAAAGGTAAAAATTACTAAATGCTATATATACATTTTCCCATTTTATCCTCAACAACCCGGTGAAGTATATACTAATACAATCTTATTTTAAGGTTAGAGAAGTAGTTGGTCCAAGGTCACCATGCTGGTAGGTGGCAGAGGCAGAATTAGAAATCAGTTTGTCTGGTTCCAAAACCTCTTTAACTACTATACAAACTTCCTCTCCATGTAAATTAGGTTCTCCTAAGAACTTTATAGTGATGCAGTCACAGGCCCACCCCTGGTTTTGAGGGTGTGTTTGAAGGGCCTTATTGGACAGATGAATGAAGGGGGTTGGGGGGGGGGCGGAGAAGGCGACAGAAGATTAAAGTGAAACAAAGCCTAGAAAAAATATAAAAACCCTGAAAGAATGCCAGTTGCAATAAAAGTAACTTGTGGGGAAGACGTACCGGCAATTTTTGACACAAAAAGTTTGGCAAGTTATGCTGAGTTGTTGAAAAGGTTGAAATGTCTGCTTTTTCTTGTTTTGTAAGCAAAGGAGAAATATAAGAATCACTGTTAGAGTTTTTCCTCCATACAATGCTAGTGCATTTTCCAAAAATGATTAGCTCAACATATTCCTCACCATGAAACCAATAAAACAGTCTTTCATATCGATTATTTCACAAGTTTATAATGTAGGGTAAAAGATTAGCAGCAGTATACTTCTTCAGACACTGTGTCCATTTAGACTGCTCCTGTTTTGGTTTCTTAATCTCTGAAATAAAATGAATAACACTCTCTACTTCACAGGTGTTGTGAAAATTAATGAGTAAACACTTAAGAGCTTGGGAAGGGATTTAAAAGGGATATATGCTAGTCCAGTAGATGTTATTTTTTATATCCTCATTTCTATTCTGAAGTCATAGTGCTCTGACGGTGACTCTGTTAGTCATCACCATGGAAACCAATGATATATGTCATCTTTTTCTCTGGAGCCCTCTCTCCATCCTCTAGGCAGTTCCAGAGGCTGCCACAAAAATAAGATTAGCTCCCTTTTCTTACCATCTTTAAGCTCCTTCACTGGTTTGCAAAAAACCTTCTACTAAGCTTTTCCTTGACTATGTCTTTATACCTCCACCTACGTCTTTCTTCTATTATCCCCCACCCCATTCTCATGGCTGTGACAATGGGCAGGGTATTTTCCTGTTCCCTTCCACCTTGCTCTTCCTTTCCTCTTTGCATGTGGGAACAATCTTTGTCGATTCAACAAGTTGTTCCATATCCCTATTAATGTCTGCATGGAGAAGCTGAGCCAACTGAAAATTATCAATTTTGTTATGGCTGCCAATTACTGAAATTTCAAGATCTCTGTGGTGTTTTGCTTTAATTATTAAGAAGTCACCATTGGACCGGCCGAGTGGCTCAGTTGGTTAAGAGCTNTCCTTTAAAACATTTCATCACCTATTCAAGATATCTTATATTACCATTCAAAGTGACAACTCATTCCAATGAATTCTCAGAGCATTTATTTTCTATGGGGCGGTATCATACACACTCAGAAGAGCAAAGCTTTGGAGTCAGAGGACAGAGCCCTGGAATCAGACTTACTGAAGTTTTCATGCAGGTGCTGCCATTATCTGTGTGATTTTAGACAACTTCCATCTCTAAGACTATAAAATGGAGTTAAAAGCAGGGCTGGCAGGATGACTAAATGAAAAGCATATGTGAAGTACCTAGCACAGTGTACAGGCATTTGATAAATGTTAGTTCTCTTTCTCCCTTCACCTTTTAATTTGTTACTTTGAATATTCTACCTTTTATGATTCTACCTTTTGAATTGTTATATGTTCTCTCTCTTGAACTAGACAATAAACTCTTAAGTTAGAAATTATATCTTATATTTCTTGACATCCCCCAAAGCATCCATCATGGTGCCCTGAACATGGGAGATGATTAATGCATGTTTGCTGGTAGAGTGATTGACGGATTTCTTGGCAAGGTGAACGCTGAAGGACATACTGCTCTCTGGAGTTAAGCACATAGCAATGAACTTCAGAAGAGGAAAATGAGCTTCAGCATTCACAGGGAAGGTCACTGCTTAGCGCCTCCGGGAGACATGCTGCTGATGGATGAGGAGGCTGCTGTGTGGGCTGCAGACCCTGCTGGCTAGCTATGGAGTGATTACCCAGCCAGACAGTGAGATCCTGATAACCTCTCCAGGACCAAATTCATTTAGCAAGGCATTTCAGCAAGCCGTCACTGTGGCACATGGATGGATTGATTGGACAGCTGTTGCTTTGTGCTTACAAGGGAAATTAGGAGTAATTAATGGGCTGAGGATCAATAGCAGTACTATGTTGCAGTGAGGGGTTTAATTTTCTTTCTGAGTTAAGAGAAAAGCACAAAGATCTCACAAAGTCAGAATAGATGGATTGGTCATAGATATGCACTACTACACTTGTAAATTTATGTAAAAGTTTTAATTTTTAGTTTCTATTTACTTTTTGAAAAGGTAATGAATGAATGCATGCACATGATAACTCCAACAGGACAAAATAGAATAAAATGGCTGCTCCCCAGAGGCAACCACTATTGCCAATGTCTTGGGTGGTCTTCCAGAGATGAAGCTGTGTGTGTGCACGCATGTGTGCACGTGCTTGTGCTTGTGTGTGCTTGTGTGTGTGTGTGTGTGTGTGTGTGTGTGTGTGTGTGCGCGCGCGTGCGCGTGTGCTTCTTAGGTAGAAGTAGTTTTCGGGATCCACCAACTTCCTGCCAATCTGCTATGTCCGTTTGGTTCATTCGTTTATCTCTGGTGGCTGGTGAAGTGGCCAGCTCCTACAGTCCAAAATTCATGATCAGTTATTATTTGTTGACTGACTAGGTTGATTTTCTTCAGTGACTGACTAGGTGTATTTTAGCAGTTTTTAAAATGATTTGCATCAGCTTCATACGTCTTTATTGTGAATTAACAAAAGACATAGAATTTGACATGTCTAGGGAACAGAATATCTTAATTAATTCTAATGTATTGGTACGATAATTTAAAACTACTGATGCAGAAACTGCCTGTTTGAATATTGACTCCTCTACTGACTGGAGGAGCTTTAAATAAGGATTGGTAATAAGCACAAAAGATTAAAAAAGACGTCAGAAAACATGTAAATTAGTGCGGTTATTGTAAATTGCTAATTTGGGAGACTATACTTTTCTTACCCTTTGAGTTCATAGGCCACATATTACTGTCGCTATAGCTACTTTTATTGCATTACCACTACTATCAACATTACTATTTATTTAGTAAATAGTATGTACTAGCGCCATGGAAGTATTTTATGTGCATTCTTTCATTTAATCACATAGCAGCATTATCAGGAGGATACCACTGTTATCTGTATTTTATAGATGAGGAAACTGAGGCACAGAATGATTTCATTTCTTGCTTATATTAACAAAGCCAATAAAAAGTGGAATGGGGATCGGGGCCCAGCTTAATACCAGAGCATATACTTCTAACCAATATTTCAAAGTTATATCTCATTTTTGACCAGAAATCAAAATTCTTGTTGATCATCTTTCTTATTTACCAAATTTAGCTCCAAATGACTTTTGGTTTTATCAACAAACAAAATCCACCTTAAAAAAGAATGTCTTGTTAGCACTGTGGTTTTTCAAAAAATATGTATCAGTTGCTAGAATTAATTTAAACAGAAGAGCTCCTAAAATGGT
>NW_017731401.1:4071958-4079652 GCF_001890085.2 Hipposideros armiger | reverse complement strand
TTGCATTATCTGGAAGCAGTTTAAGGCAGAAGCACTGTCCCACAGGTCCCCACCAAACTGCTCCAAGGCCACTCACCCCAGGCCTGTATCTACCTGGAGACCCAAGCTTGCCAACCTAAAGCCTCAGTGTCCCTGGCTGATGCCAGCCAGCTCCCAACAGAAGAGTGAGTGGGGGAGGGAGGCCAGAGTGAGCGTCTGTCATTTTCTTAGGTTCCTTCAGCTTAAAATATTCAATATGCCAAGGTGCCATGTTTTGGGGCCACATGTCCTAAACCCCATCAGGGTCAGTCTTCCTTTTCTTTGCTGCTGCTTGATTATACAGTGGCTGGAAAAACCCGTTCTGATTACTGTGCAATGCTCAGATTTGTTAGGTTCTGTCTGAGCGCACCTCAACATGTTGGTAGGCATGACTTATCAAGAGGGCTGTGTGGTCCAACACGTTGGCTTGAAACGGAAGATGGTTTCTTCACTGCAGGGCTTCCTCCCACTTTTGGTAGGCTAATGTGCACTGGGGATCTCCTAAAGGGGGCATAAGTATTGCATCAATTCTAAGTAGTACTTTCCTCCCACATTTGATCATCTCTGAAATTAGGATGCTTTTTAAGGACAACGGCATCCTACAGTGGTGGTTGGCCATGCAGCAGCTGTGCCCTGGTGGTCAGTGTCTGGGTGTGTATGAATTTGGTCACAGCTATTCCTGTTGTCATCTTGTCCACTGAGTTAGGTACACTCTTAGAACATAGGTGATGGTTAATTGCTCTTTAAAACACCTTCATAAAGATCACAACATGATTTGGCATTGAAATGAAAAGTTATTATATATGCCACAGGTATGGAAACAGAGCAGTGGGGAATATGTATGATGTTAGAGCAGCAAAACTCATTATTGCAGGGTGAATGACAATTCCACATTTTCTCGCAAAGCAATAATCAAGTACTTGATAGAACTTAAGAAAGGGAGATACCCAGTAGTTGAGGCTATATTTTGTTACTGAAGCGTGTGCAAAAGAAATGCCTGCCACATGCCAGGAAAGCAATGCAACTGAAATCAGGAGACCCGCCAAGTCTCTGGGAAAGTGTTGTGTCCTAATTTGATTATCATTGCTTTTTCTTTCTTAATGGTAGTCAATCGATAGCTTTGTAGATTTGATGAAATATGTTATTGTGAAGCATTTCCAGTCTTATTGGATTACAGACTTTTGTTTGCCCAGGAAAATCTCTTGGAACTAGTGCTCTGTGCAATATATAAATATGATAATATCTAGTCCTTACGATGAGCCAGTCTCTATTTAAGTATTTCACCTATATTAATTAAATGAATCCTCAACTACCATCTCACGATGTCAGCACTATTATCTCCATGTTGCAAATGAGGAAACTGAGGCATGTGGAGATTGAGTCACTTGCTTTAAAACACACGGCTAGTGTACTAGAGGTAGGATTCATACCCAGGCCAGTGGATCCGGAATGTGCGTTCTTTACCACTACAGCCTATAATTTGGGAAACTCTGTTCTGCCCCCGATAAGGGGAGGAGAGTGCTGCCAATGTGACTCAGGGAAAAAACATGAGTAAGTATCACAACGCCCACTGACTCTTAAAATACTCAGCAGGAATCTACAGGCAAAAGTAAAGATTTCTCTGCTCTTTGTCTGTATCGTCAATGCATTGTTACCTTTTGTACATGCCTAAAGGATTTTCACCCCCTCCAGATTATGAAGATTGAGAAAGAAAGTCACTTTCAGTGGAAGAATGAAGCACTGCAAGTTTAACCTGAACGCAATACCAGGAACAAGCCTGATAAATAGCTCCAATTTAGGCCATCTCTGAATGCTCTGAAGGGATCCATTACCTTCCAGGCTGCTGCGGCAGGGAAGGGGAAGCTAGTGCTCTTTTTTCCCCCCACAAAGTTAGGGGGTACTCATAGACATTAGACCATTTTGTGTCACTCTTCCAATCTTTGGACTGGCTGCTATTCGTGAGATAAATTTCAGTGAACCAGATGGAGTTGCTGATAGATGTAACAGTCTTCAATCGGCTCAGCCCCTAGGGAAGAGGCAGGTGACAGAAGGATTTAGGCAGTGAAATGAACTTGAGAACAAAAGACGGTGTCATTGCTTGGAGCCCCAGGGCTATTCAGGTCCCATTGGCTCAAGTTTCCCAAGCAGGTGACCATGAGGATGATTCTGCTTACTCCATCTCCTTAAGAGGTTTTGAACTCTGCAGTGGGATTGCTCCACATGTGGGCTGCTTCCTGAGATTAGTGTGGCCTTCCTGAGATATGTCTGGCTTTATAAAAGCTGCAAGTGAATACAACAACTACTACCTTATGGTAATTGAAGGACATTATACTCTTCAGGATACAGAATGCTGTTCAGTTGCTATTTATCTGTGCCAGTTGGGTAAGAAAGGGAGATGATTCATAGCCCAGTCCAGTGGGACAAGTGAAAGGCTTGATTACATCTTGGTTCCAGGCTGTCTTGTGTAACAAATGCCTTGGCATTCATGGGTTCCAGAAGGGCTGTAATGATTACACAAAGTCCAAAATTTAACTGGGGATTGGCTTTTATAAGAGAGAACACACAGATGTTAGACCAATTTTGGACGGATCTTTCCTGTTTACCACCCAAGGTGGATAAAAACTATGGATTCCAGTTTAGATGTGACTTGTAGTTCTAAAGAAATCAGATGGAAATGGCTATAATTATGGCTACTGGCTAAATGACAACTATCTAAATACAAACAAAGGAGACATTATAATTCCCAAGGCTAAGAGAATGCTAACAAATGGAAAGTTCTAGTGCATGACAAGTCATCCTTGTATACAATAGCTGCTCCATACATATATTATAGTACAAACCAATCAGTAATACAATTTTGACAGGGCTCATTGCACTAAGTTTATAAATCAAGCTTCTGGGCTTAAGCATTGGAGACACTCTTTGTTCTGGGAAGCTGCAAACTAGAAGGCACTTGATAAGAAAGTGCTAGAAAGAGTCCAGCTGTTAGCTATTATCATGTTTCTTTTGAACGTACTATACAAAGCATGTATAGTTACAGAGAGAGTATTGGAGGAGATTAAAAACCATGGTTACGTTAACGCACACCTATCTCAGGGGATCTGGACTCGCAGTGTCTGCTTCCTGCAGATTTTCTGCTTCACCTGGCAGTCTGCCTTTGGAATATGTCATTCCTCAAGGCAGTCTCAATAGCATTGGAGGATAGAAGCTGAGGGGTTCAGAAAAAGTCTCCCTAGAATGTGGCACTTTGGCATGAAAACTATTTTGAGCTGAAGACAATCAAGGCCCCAAAGATTTAGGAAGCACTTTTCCATTAAGGCAGAAGAGATGCTAGGGGCAAGACAGCTAATAATCCACTTGAATACCAGTCAGGAATGCGTGTGGCCACTGAAACATCCTTATACACAAATATTTTGCTGGAGGTAGGATGGCATATAGATAACTATTGTTTCAAAGTGATGCTAATTCTCTTTAATAAAATTAAATATAAAGTCCCCCCTCCATATGAACATCATCTGAGCTTAGAAAAAACATATTTGAACACCAACGAGGTGGTAGAAAATATGAATTATATTGCAAATTTTCTTAATTCCTGTTTCATTTTTTTAAAGCAAAGATAATAACAATTTCGAGAACTTTTAAACCAGGTTTGCAAAGCCTCTGTGTGGCAACCAGGGCAGATACTCTGAAAAGCCAGCCTCTCACGGGGCAGTTTTCTGAGGTAACAGGCCACTGTTTTTCCCTCCTTCTCTAACAAAAAGCCAAGAGGTACAAATTCCTACTTAGGCCACAGGAAAATGCCAGATTTGTCTGACTCTTCAACTCACCACATTAGTCGTGCCCTGGAGTCAAGCTACAGTGTTTTCTTCACACCTGGGAGGTGATGAGTGTTGGAAGGGAGAGCCCAGCTTGTGGGGCTGTTGCTTTCGGTGTTAATAGTGCAGCCTGTTCAGCCAGCCATCAAGGGATCACTCAGCACTGTGGTGCTCACTTCTAAAGAGTGACGACCTAGAGCTCAGGTAGGTGTGAGCGAGCTGTTATTTGTGGGGAATACTTGACTGATTTTCAAACAGACGCAAGTTAACCCAACACTTCATTATTTATGCATATCCCAAACTTCCTTGTGACAAGACCAAGACGAGAAGCACGTGACTTTCAGAGCATACCATGTCTCGTGGATCTCCTTCTAGGGCAAGGCAGTTGCCAATTTACACAGATGCTTATTTCATAACGGACTGCTGGTTGTGGTTGAGTGAGCTCTCCAAGCAATTCTGGTGACTTCATTTATAAAATGGGAGAGGGGGGTGGAGGGGGTAGGACCAGATGTGTTTTTCAGGTCTCTTCTGTGGTTCATTTAGAATCAGAGAAATAAAGAAATGACAAATTGCACCTTATTTTTTTTAAAATGTGCTCCCCACTTACTCCTTTCCCTTTACAACTCAGAAAAACAGTTATTTTGTATCACTGAAATGCGTGTGAGTCCTAGGATTTCTTTTTCTTGGGTCTTCAAGGTAGTTTTTATAATACAGTCTTCCTAGATTATATTTTGCTTGCCTTCACATATCTTTATGTGAAGATTACTCTGGGTCAATTATCAATCGTGGGCAAGCTACTTAACCTCTCTGTACCTCAGTTTTCTTAGTTGTAAAATGGGAATAATAACATTTTTACTTTATAGAATTATTGTCAGCATTAAACAAATTAATATATGTAAAGCTCTTTAGGTAAGTACTTGGCATGTAGCATAGTGTGTATTACCATTACTATTTTTATATTATCATCAAGGTTTTCAGAGTTTTCCCCCCTTACTTATGGCTTTCCTAGGCTCAGGGTAGGGAAGTAGTGGAGCAGAGACATTAACGGTTAGGAAACACTACAACCTTCTAGGATCTTATAATCTAATACATGCAAAAAATGGCATATATTGGAAACTACATGGAATAATATGTTACAATATGTAACTGGGATCATATGATGATTTCAGGTGCTGCTGTAAAAGAAAGAATGAGATCAAAGAGGTTTATACAGCTCAGGGAGCAGACTGAGGTTGAGCTGGGTTGAAGAACAGGTAGGATTGAAATAAATAAAGTGAGGGGGGTATTCCAGATGCAAGAAAGCAGAGAGGCCAGAAAGAGCATGACATGGTGTTGGGGAAACAGTGGGGAAACAGAGCTGGCAAAGCAGGTGAATGGAAGGAAATAAGATTGCACAGAATGGAGCTGTATTATGTGAGTTCTAGAAAGTTCTCTCTACTGATGAGGATTTTTCACCTGATGGGAATGGAAACGGGGAACTGAAAGTTTCTGAGTAAAGGAGAAAACAACAGATGGGGACTTAGAGAAGATTTCCATGGTTTTAGGGTTGGAGGCTGAGTCCGTGGAGACTAGTGAGGAAGTGGTTGCTCTGGTTGTGTGAATGTGAGGAGAATGGGGGCTGGTCTGGGGCACAGCAGAGGGATGAAGAGGAAAGAAAATGACTGGAGTGGCACTTCAAGAAAAAATTAGTAGGAAAGTTAGCAAGACCTATCTGTCAACCGACTGGATAAAGGAATTGAAGTAGAGAGTAAATAAAAGATTATTACAAATGTTCAAATCTGTGGGTCTGAGAATTAGAGATATCAAAGAAATGCTGGAAGAGAACTGATAAAAGGCGAGAGAAGCAGACGAGGAGTTTGGTGTTATATAAATAGCGTTTGCAGTGATAGTGTGATCTCCAGTCACGATAGCGAACATTTATTTACTACGTGCCTGGCACGATGTGTTTTACACATATAAACTCATTTAATCCTCATGGAAACTGTTTGAGAGAGGCACTATTATGATTCCCATTTTTTGAAGGATGAGAGGTTAAATATGACTCCAAATTTATATGGTTAAACTGAGATTTCAATCCATGCCATCTGATTCCCATGCTTATACTAGATCACTACTTTGCATAGTTACTCTCAGGAAGACCACTCTGGTAAGCCAAGACTGAAAATAACAGTTGAGAGGCATCAGCAAACAGGCATAAAGTGCAGTTATGGGGATGGATGAGCTTTCTGAGGGAGAAAGCATGCAGAAAGGAGAGCGGGTGGCAGCGAATGAATCCTGGGAGAGGTTCACACTGAGAAGTCAAGTACAGGAAATGATGCAGAGGCTCAGTCTGTGGGCGAACAGATCAGAGAACAGGCTTACAGCTTGGACTTGAAAGGACTGGTTTGGGGATGGGGTCTAGAGACGGATATAAGGTAAAGGAGAGAAAGCTTCATCAGACTGGAGGGGGAAGTGACCAAATCAGTAAAACAAAGAAGAAAGGACAGGATGGTCAACTGAAGGGTTTGTTTTTCTTCTCTCTCTCTCTCTCTCTTTTGTTTTTCCAAAATAAGAGAGACCTCTACCTCAAGAAACTAAAGGAAAGAGGGAGAATGCAATGTGGAACAGGAGAAGAATACAAGTGGGGAAGAAAATATCCAGTAGGAATCATAAAAGGAGAGAGTTAATAGCTTCTTCTCTAGCTGTGAGAAGAGGACTATTGATTGGAATGTCAAGTCTCAGGGTTAGAAATGGCCTTAAAAGATCTGGTCACTTGTCTGGCCCTTGAGATAGGTGCACTGTATTGAGGAAAATAATCTTGAATATGTATTTTCTGCCTACATTTACTTATTTAACAAAGAAATACATGTGGCATCTCCACCTATTTGTCTTTTAGGCATCTCAAAATTCATAAACCCAGAATAATTTCTCACTCTTGCCTCTGGTCCTTGCATCTATCTGTACCTTGTACCTAACAGTGTTTCCCTCCATTCTTCTAGTTGTTTGGGCTAAAAACCTTGGCTTCATCCTTAACTTTTCTGTTTCTCTCACATGACATCTAATTCATCAGCAAGTCTTGTCCACCTGCCCTTAAGATTTATTGATAATCTGATAATTTCTTACTGTCTCCACTGATACTACACTACTCTAAGCCACTACTCTGATAATGCTTGCCTGGACTAGTGGGGTCTCCCTGCTCCCACCATGATCCCTTTACAGTCTATTTGCCTCACAGGAGCAGGGGTATTTCTGCAACAATGTCAACTGTATCATGACACTCTGATGTCCAGAACTCTACAATGGATTTTTATCTACCTCAGAATAAAATCCAGAGCTCTTGCTGTGGCCTACAAGTCATTACCTACCATTTCTCCCCAAAGTTTCCTGCATTCCATCTATACAGGTACTCTTGAACAAGCCAAGGATGTTCTCATCTCAGGGCCTTTGCACATGCCTTGAGCCATTCATTCAACAAATGTTTATTGAGTGCCTACTATGTGTAGAGCCCTATTCTAGGTAGTTGGGATACATCAGTACACAAAGTCAACAAAGAAACTTGTCCTTGCTGTGCTTACATTTCCAGCATGTCTGTATCTCTTGTTCTGTCCACTCAATCGTCACCTATCAGAGAGGCTTTCCCTGACCACCTGACTTACAATAGCAATCCCCTCCCACTACCCCATTATTCCATATTCCTTTCTCCTGGCTTATTTTCCTTAATAACGCCTTTCACCATCTGACATACCACGCCATTATTTCTTTGTTTATAACCTGTCTCCTCAAAGTAGGATGGAAGCTCCTTGGGAGGGACTTGGCTTGTATTAGTCTTTGCTCTAGTTCTAGAATAGGGCCTAGCACATAGAAGGTACTTTCATATATTTG
>NW_017731401.1:4065505-4070488 GCF_001890085.2 Hipposideros armiger | reverse complement strand
CAGAAATGTCCCAGCTTGGCCCCAAAGAAGACATGCTTCCCTGACACTTTGCTTGAGTTTTGAAATTTGTATCTCTTGCCTGCAATGTTCTAGAATAGTCAAAACATATGCCTCTGGTACTCACAGACTCAGGAAATAATATTAAAAGAAATACTATGACAGATAATCAGTATTTATATAGATTTTGAAGGGCCACTAGAGAATACTTGTTAAAAATATTCAGTATGATCATGGACATCAGACAGACTGGGATCTGAGTTTTAGCTCCACCACCTATTAGCGTGTGACCTCATGCAAGTTATTGAACATCTCAGAATTTTTACTGCCAAAAAATATTAACAGTAACCCTTACCTCCTAGATATTAGAGTTATCTGTGTGCTGCGTTGCCTGTTGGTAACTTGGCACCATCAACATCACTCCTATCTAAGGCCGGGAACTACCTTTCCCAGGACCCCCTTTCCTATGTGGTTCTGGGTTGGTGTTTGTGAGTAAGACTGAGTTTGTGTCTTGTGCAAGACTTGGAAGGCAGAAGTGAAGGGAGACCATTGTTCTTGGGATAATGGTTGCTAAGGTTCATCAGCGCTTCACAAGACATGAACTCACAGCCCTGCCCAGGAGCTCTCACTCTGCAGATATGGCAGGATTCTCCTACTACCCCTTCCCTACCCCCAGGAGCTGAGTTTCTCCACCCACACACTCCAGGGTTCAGATTGAAGACATCAGCGACTCTTTCCACACTGGTCTGGCTGCCACCTTCTAGACTTTTACTCCCCCAGCCCCTCTTTCATCCAAATACAGAAACTGTCATTTTTTATATATGAAGACCCTTATTCCACTTATAGTAGCTCTGTTTTCTTGCCAGAGCCATTCTGATACAACATATAGTCTTAGGACATATAGCAAGCACTCAATAAATATTAGACAATAATAAGAAAGATATTGTTCATAATAAATTTGAGACTAATAGATGCACACTGTTAAGCTATGTGAGTTCCACTGTTTAAGAACAGCAAGGATGAGGAGTGGTACAAATGGAGACCATTCATAATACTAATACCAAGAACTGCTCATATTTCTATAACAGCATTGGGGAATCGGGGAAGGGGAACAGACAAGTTGCTGTCCTTTTGTTCTTCAGTCTAGTTGTGGAGGACGTCACTTCACTGGCCCATGTTGGTATTATCATTGCGTTCTTCCTGGGTGAGGCAGTTGCTCACAGGCCATTGGACGGTCGCTCACGGTGGCACACAGCAGCTCACGGCAGCTCATGAAAGCTCACGCCTGCTGCCGGCCAGCCCCACTGCAGCCTACACTGTCGCTGGCGACTCATGGCATCCTAGCTCCAGGTCGAGCTATTGTTCACCATCTTAGCTGTAGAGGGCTGTGCGTCACTGGCCCTCATGTGGGATCTGAACCTGGGCCCCACTGCTCAGAGCTGGTGTCCCAAGCCAACTCCTAACCAACACACCACTCGGCTGGCACTTTTCAGTTCATGAGGTATTTGTACATACCTTACTGCATTTGGCTAAGATGAAGCATATATTGGAAATGGACACTTGCTTTCTTAACAATAAAAGCCCATGGTCAAGAGAGCACCACAATTCAAGTAGGAAAGTAGCTTCTACTTTAAAGAGGACATTTATTTGAAACATGGATTTGTTCCGTAGAGTTTTCTATCATCAGAGAATGAAGTTGCCCTCTAGCTAGTGTGCCCTCTAGTGTTATGGGGGAGCCTTGATCACAAGGAAGAAGTAAACCCTGATGGCTGGCCATATAGAGCAGGGTTTAGATTTCCAATTGATTTATTAAACACACACTTCATGACATGTAAACTTCTTATTATGCTGTATGGTAATTAGACATAAATGGTAGTAGTCAGTTTATAAGTGACTATAATTGCAATTAACTTGAGGGAGCCAATATCATCTTCTCTTCTTGGGTCACTGCATTGACAATTTTCCTTAATGTTGTGTTTTTCACACCTATGGGTAGAAAGACAAGTCCTGGGTTCAGCTCCTCAGGTCCAGTTCCTATTCCCTTGCGCCCTCTAAGGTTGGGGTTCCTGTGCTCCTCTCAACTCCAATTCCTATCCTTCCTTTGCCTGTGGAATTCATAAAAAGAATGTCCTGCTGGCCCCTGCATTGGCCTTTTCTAATTGTTTCTGGTGGTATTGGTACAACACCACCAGAATCTCTGGAAGCACCAGGTTGTGGACAGTTTGCCACAGGGCAAAGCATAACACTGTGCCACATGGTAAGGTAGAAGAGACAGCCTAAGGAAGGGCAAGGCGACAATGAGATTCAGGTTCACTGTTTTGTGTCTGGGGTTTTGAGCCAGAACTAAGGACACTGGTGCTGACAGGTATCCTCCTTCACTCCTGAAGGTTGAGGACTAAGACTCTAAGAGCTGTATTGAGACTAGATCCCAGTGGGAGCAGAGGTATTTTTGTTCATGGCTTTAAATATGTGCTGCACAGTAGGAACATGCTTGCAATGATGTACTGTCTATATCCTGCCTCAAGGAAAGATAGCTGCTACGGCTCCTAGGAGTGTTCTGTGCTGTCTGCCCTTTAGGGATTATCTCCACTGCAGAGAGCCACTATCCACAAGGCCATGCCCTTCCCAGAGAAGACCATTACAGCCCAATGTAGGACAATTCTGAGAGGCCATTTTAGTTTGGACTTGCCACAGGGTTGGCTGAGACTATTGTCAGGCCTCCCTTGCAGCTTGACTGCTACTCAGTTCTGCTCCCTTGCTCTCTCTTCCACAGGTGGTGATCCCAAGGACCCTCACTAATAAACATCCAGCACATTCATCTTCATCATGGCGTCTGCTTCCCAGAGAACCCAGCCGGCAACAGACTCTGCCCTCCATATCACTGATATTTGTCAGTATCTCTATTTTGTAGTTGTCTCCTTTGCCATTCTCATTGACCTCATCAGTTTATACCTGTTTTACTCATTTACTGTCACTTTATAGAATTTTAAGAGGGAATAGAGAAAATTAAAGTGTCTAACCCACCACTGTATTGGTCAGAATTAAATTTCAGAGAACATAATTTATTCTAGCTATTTAAAACAGACAGGTTATTTTCAGGGTATTCAGTGTTGAGGCAGATTTATTGCATAATGGTCCCAAATTTTCATTCCTCCTTTGCAATGTGACTTTGTAACTCCTCCCATCCAGGTATTGAATCTGTTTCTCTACACCTTGAATTGTGGCAGGCCTTTTGACTTGTTTTGGCCAATGGAATGTGCTAGAAATGGTGTATCATTTCTAAGCCTCATCCTCAAGAAGCCTTGCACACTTTGCTCTCCCACTTGGAACTCCAGGAGAACAACCCAGGCTAGCGTTAAAATGAGAGGAATTTTAAGCTCCCGCAATTTTGTTCCCTGTGTCTTGTTCAGCAAAGGCACAACATATTATTACGGTATGTGAGGGCTGCAGTGGTTTATGCCTTATTGAGAATTACTTTACTCAGCCATAGCCTTGTATGGCTAGGAGTCCCTCAGGCTCACCAAAAAAAAAAAAAAGAAGTCCATGCTGTCAAGACAACTTGGAATCTCTCCAAAAGGTGCCCCACAGATTCAAAAGACAGACACTTCTTTGTCAACAAAGGCAACCCATGGCTAAAAGTCTGTAGGGCAAATTGCACTCGGCTTGTTTGTAAGTCTTAATCACAGACCCTGTTTATTCTTACTGACATTAATGTACAGTATCAGCAATTTTGCTTCTGAGACAGAATTCGTTGATTTAATGATGTCATTTTTTTTCCAGTTGTGCAATCAGCAATTCATTCATATGAGGAATAAGTAGTTAACACCTACGGAAAAACGCCAAAGAAAGCAGTTATCAAACTGATTGCTTTTTGGCAAAAGCTGAGCTCAAGATTAACCAAGGAAAACCCTTATTAAGTGTGACCTGAAAGGAAGCACTCAAGAGCATTACTAAGCTTGGAAACTGGAATTTCAAGTTACTTTGTAAGGTATTTCAGAGAAAATTATATACTGGGGGTGCCAAAAAAACGTATACACATGACTTGTATTCATCTTTTGTTATTGGTATATATTGGGTATTACATTTTAATAGAGTTTTTTCCTTTCTTAAAATGTGTATACATTTTTGGGGCACCCTCTATATATATGCAAACACAGACTGAAATATCTCTGTGTTGAGAGAACAGTAGTTTCTAAAATTGCTTTACTCTGATTTCTGAAGCAACAAGGAAATAAAAGAGAGACAACAGACAGCAAGTAATTTACCTTTTTGGGAACCATTCTTGAGCAAACGTTTGTTAAATCTTCCCCAGGATCGTCTGGGCTGGATGCAACTACCTAGGACAGAACAAAAGAGAAAGTGAAAGGTCCCCCCAGATCAGGTGTTTCCCAGGATGGAATGTAAAAGCAGCTCCCTTATCCTGTCTGCTCTTTAGTCCTGTCTTGGATCAAACTTTCTGGCACCAGATTTAAAATTATCTTCAGAATAGAAGGGTGCTCACATTTAGCCCCTTCTCTGCTTTCTTCTTTCTATTCATTTCCTGTGGTCTTTGTGTATGTGTCTGTCCCCCACAAATTGACTGTAATTGGATTTGAAGGCAGGGGCTGTCTTAACTCATCTTGGTATCTTCTTTCTTCAACGCTTGTTGTCTGACAGTGTTCTGCTTATATATAACACATTTTTGTTTGCTAAACAAAATTAAATAGAGTTAGAGGCAAATACAAATTGTCCAATATTTCAATGGCTACCGAGAAAATGAAAGAGATTGTTAGATTTATGAAGTGATCGACTTCCTGTTTTTAATAGAATGAGTGGTATATTTATATTTCAAGTGCAAATAAAAGCTGTTTTGAAGGATTTTGATGTGTTTTTGTCTCTAAAAGAAGCAACAGCCTTATTGTGATATATATAAAAGTGAATTTAGAAAGGTTCAATGGAAGGAGCTATTTCATGTAAAGAGGATAGCCCTAAATGATAGCTATCAAT
>NW_017731401.1:4023556-4065295 GCF_001890085.2 Hipposideros armiger | reverse complement strand
CCCCATCTCATTCTTTTTTGCATTCCCAAAGGCAGCCTCATTTTGTCTCCTCAGAGGCATCGGCACCAGCCAGGCAGTGACTCGTTCTCAGAGCTGACAAACTCCATGAGGTCTCTCCAGCAAACTTCTATGTTTGAGTAACCTCAACATTTTCCCTCTGTTCTTCCAGCCTCAGGGATGTGAACTGCTTCCTGGAATTACTATCCCCTCTTTCTCCTTTTAGCTTCTTAAAGTTCTCCAATAACTAATTAACCAATGACTTATACTAAGTTTTCTTTGTTGAATGCTTCTGGCAATTTCTGTGTCTTGGCTGGACCCTGATGGATATAGTACTTGCACCTGAAGGGGGTCCAACCCAACAGGGCTCCACCCCTGATCAGCTGGGTCAGAAGGCCCGAAGGAGTAGAGCAGCCTGCACTGTTTTGTGGACCTGCTGCACAGACGGTTTTTGCTCTGGGTCCTAAATGAACCACAATGTATTTACCTACTCCCTGGCAGATGGATGTTTGTTTCTAACTTTTCCTACTATAGACAATGCAGTAAACAACCTCAAATAAATATTTTTTCACATGTAGGCAAGTGTATCTCTAAGATAAAGTTATAAAAGTGGAATTGCTGGGTCAAAAGGGTTGTCCAATTACCCTTTATAGAGGTTGTAGCCATTTGGTCTCTCACAGGCAATAAACAGAAATTTATTTCCATGAGAAATAGGGACATCAAGAAAAGGGAAGAGGCAAAGGGTGAGCAGTTTGCTCACTTGGTCAGAGCATGGTGCTGATACCACGGTAGCTGGTTTGATCCCCGCATGGGCCACTGTGAGCTGCACCCTCCTTAAAAGAGTCAACTATGCCATTGTAGCATGAAAGCAACGTGTAACCAATGACCATGGCTGTTCCCCAATAAAAAAAGATAAATAAAGAAAGAAAAAGGGAAGAGGCAACCAGGTATGGCACCCTTATCCCAGTGTCCCAGTAAGAGGGACAAGGTAGAGGAGAGATGCTCATCTAAGCACAGAATGAGACCAATCACTTGAGGAATTACTTTGTGGCCTAGGCTCCATGGACCTCACTTTGAGCACTTTGGAGAGAAGAGAAGCTAAAATACAAATGGAAAAGCTCTTTTCAGTACTTTGGTACCTGCTTAATGAAGGGTAACACCAAAAATGAGGAGAGAGGTCCTTCGCCACAGATCACCAACAGGGTTGAGCTATCTGAGGAGGCTTCATGCTGTGCCCAGTGGATACTCAGTACCTAGCAAATGTGGCTGTGGTGGCCAGCAGCCAGAGTGATACCTAGAGATGCGTGGCTATTGGAATAGCACGGCTATTGGCAGTGCTGCTGGGCATATTCTATGTGGTAACTATAGGCACATGTGAGAAACCTCCTAGGGATTCCCCAAACACCTGGGTGGAAATTTGTAGGGTGCTGGGTCTGTTTCCTGCAGTATCAGAGAGTGTAAGAGCTGGTAAAACACAGGCTACAAACTCTCATTTGCTAAGGTTGTCCCTTTTTTCATTTTTACATCTTTGCCTCATACACTGGGGTGGGCTTTAGTTTAAAAATAACAAAGTAAAATATTCGTCTTCCTACAACACATCTCAGCAAATTCAGGTTGTGACTAAGTCATTTTTGCCATCTGCTGTTTGGTTTTTCTTGTCATGTATCCCCTGTTCAGCAGAGCTCTACTGCAGTTATCATTGCCCTTGTTTAGCAGATAGGCTACCTTCCTCATGCTTGCTTTTACCAATTTCACCATAGCATCATGTGGTCACAAAGCTGTGTTCAAATAGAGCTGTGTCTTCCCTACCCTGTAAGATGTCGGCTGGCTTCCTGCAGAAGACTTTTGTTGTATGTGCCACTGTGTGTGTCATTCTTAATTTACACGCTAGAGATGCTGTCGTCGCCAATTAACGTTTTTTGTTTTTTTTTTGGTAGGACCCTTAGTAATATTTATTTTATTTATTTTTTTTTATTGTTAGTTTCAGGTGTACAGAACAATGCAATAGTTACCCTTTTCACCCCAATTAACGTTTTTTTCAAGGGCCCCCTGGATGCATAACACATTGGGATTCATTTAATATTCCCTTTGTTTCCGATATCAGGTGGTTCCTTCAAATGAATTTTTAAGTATCTCAGTGATGATGAAGAACAGAGGCATCAATTAGAGTTCAGGAAGACAAGCCTTTGCAGAGCATGCTTAAAGGAGAGCATCAAGGATTGGTATTAATATTTGAAAGTTTAAAAGAGGGTATACTTTTCTTCTAGTCAACAAATGACAAAAGCAAAAGGCACTGCAGTCATTGTTCCTGGACAAAGCTTGGCAGCATTCCATTCAGACATCTGCTCTTTGATCGCCCCATTTTCCTCTTCACTTGCTTCAGTCCTTCTCATCTTCAAGGCTGAGTCTGAATATTTCTTCCTGAGGCTTTTCCTAATCATTTCTGCCCTGAGGGATAACTCCCTCCTCCAATTCCTCTAGCCCTTTTACCTATCATTTGGAAATTTAGCACATGATGCGTTATACTATTATTGAATAAATATATGTTCATTCTCAAGTATATTAGAGAACTGTCTGGACAATTTCTTTCTTTCCCATTCTCAGGATCAGCACAATATTCTGTCAATCTCAATATTTGTAGAATCTCAAGAAATAATTATTAATGGCAACAGTATTACAATCAGATGGAATTTTATTTTTAAAAAAGAGTGAAAGGACAAGGCTGAAGCTTTGCCAAGTTGAGACTCATAAGCACCATTAATGTTTTTTAATCTAAGAGTTGCGTGTACATGCTTTTGGGGGAAGGTGGGGAAGGCAAGAACATCACTGGAAGTCAGCAGTTTGCCTTTCAAGATTCAATAAATTTATTTATTTTTTTTTTTGCCCTGCCTAAGCTGTGTTTATTTTTGGTCCATCCCTTTCGATGTGACAGTAAGCAGTGTAACATGGCTGACGGTTGTAGGAGTTGATAAGAGAACAGACCTAAACATTTTCACTTCAGAAAAACAAACATTCGGTTCCGTCATATACTTTGGATTAAGAACACACCATCAGTTTTATGACGTCAAGAACCTTGGCCCAGCGAGGAGGCCGGAGACACACGAATCCCACCAGCAAGGAGACCCACTGTCGCGCGGCCGCTAGCGATTAACAGCAGCCTGTGAGCTCTCCTCAGGACGAAGCTCCCGCGGGGCCCCGCCCACCCCGGTTCCGGGATCCTCATTGGCCGGCCTTCCGCCCGCTCTCTCTATTAATCCTGGGACTTCTCAAAGGAGGCGGGCATCCCCACTTAGGGTATTGATTGGTCGAATCTTAACGGAGGCAAGCAGTTTTAAGAATTTCTATTGGCTCTTAGGCTTTAGAATGGGCGGGGAAAGGCAGAGCGACAGGGCTCAAGGAGGGAAGCGCGGAATACGCCGGCGCGTAGTCGGGGACGCCAGGCCAAGGGTTTTGCTAGGGAACACTGTTGTTGCCCCGCCCCTTTCGGGGCTTTTTGTCCCGTTAACTGTCGGAGTGGCGGGGGCTCCAGCGCCGGGCGACATGCCGGTGCGCTTCAAGGTGAGGCCGGGGTCCCCGGGCCCGAAGGCTGATGGGGGGAGCCGTGGCGGGGCGGGTGAGGGCCGCGGGGGCCTCGCTGGCTTTCTGCACCGCGCCCCTCGGCCCCGCAGAGCCTGTCAGCCCCCGAGCCTGCCTGCCACGGTTCTGGAGGATGATTGTGTCTTCTTACCTAGCTCCCTTTCCGCTCACACTCACTTCCGAGTTACCGAGTGGAAGAGTTAGATGGTGTTGAGATAGGTTTATTTTGGGAGGCTCAGAGGAGTGGAGAAGGAGGGAGGGCACTATCATGGGAACTAAGGCGGCCTCCGATTGGGACACTGTGGCCCATCTCACTGTTTAGCATTGAACCCCCGTCCCCCGCCCCAAAGTGCGTATGTCTATTAAAGAGTTGAGAAATGGGACCTTAACAAGATAAAGACAAGGTATAAGAAACACATATTATTCATAGTTATGCATTTGTTTCGGGGTCGTTAAAAGTTTCAGGTAGGTGGTAGCTGACAGGGTCAAGCACCCTTCAACATAATAGTTGACCACAGCTTTCCACAAGCCCTGTCTTAGCCTTTTATCTTAAGGGTTTTGTATCTAGAATGGGAGGGGGATTTGTCTTTCTTTGGTTGACTTGACAAAATTTCAAAAGGTACTGGGCATACAACGTAATATTGTGTACTCGGTGAGAGCTTAATTAGGATAATTACACTGATGAGGATTTAGATTGTCACAGTTATTAGACAAGAGCTCAGGCTTTAGAATGAGACAACCAGCGGAAGGGTAGACGCTCTGAGCCTCAGATTCCTTCTAGCAACGGCCTCAAGTGGTTGTGAGGATTAAAGGATATAACACGCGTGAACTGCTTAGCAGAAGGCTGGGTAAATATTAACTATTATTTAGGAGCTCTTCTTTGTGTAATTATCAATCTTAAGTCTTGTAACCCTTTTTAGAGGTTCAGAAATTATTTTTACTGATGTCTGCTTTAAAGCAACGTTCATTCATTACACTGTATTCAAATTGTACTTTACATTACAGGGGCTGAGTGAATACCAGAGGAACTTTCTGTGGAAAAAGTCATATTTGTCAGAGTCCCGTAATTCCTCAGTGGGGCGAAGGTACCCATGGGCTGGACTTAGATCAGATCAATTAGGTAAGTTGGACAAACTAATAGTCATTATAACTTGAATAAACCTTGAAGTAAGTTTGCAAAATGATTACAAAATTGTATTGTTCCATTGGTGTGGTTGACTTATTTATTTATTTAACACATATTTATTGAGGGTTTGCTATAGGCCAGGACTATTCCCAGCTTCTAGGGATATAGCCTTGAACCAGATAAGGACTGTTAATTGTAGGGAAGAACAGTGAACAAATAACTCAATAAATAAACTAGGGGATTTCAGGTTTTTATGTAAAATTGTAGCATGATAGACAACTTGGGGGAGGAATAGATTGCAGGAAATATGCTTCAGATCAGATATTTGACCTGAGACATGGAAGCTGACAGTAGACAAGTCTGGGGAGGAGTACTACCAAGGTGTCGAGGAATGGAAGCTTAGATAAAGTAGGTTGCCCAAGATTCACAGCTAGGAAATGACAGAACCATGATTTGAAATCAAGTTTGTATTGTTCAAAACCTGTGAATTCAGAGGCCATGTTCTTGACATCATACGTGCTTCCTCCCTATATCCCTGTATCCCAGGGAAGTCAGAGCCTGGGCCAAAGCTTCCTAGAGCATGGTAGAGGGGAAAAAGAGACAGACTGACATTATTCTACCTGCTGCTTAATTCTCCCTTCCTAGAGTGTAAGATCTTTGAGAACAGGGCTCTGTATTTACCACCTTGTTCCCGCTCATACCTGACATAGGGCCTTGACATACTGTAGTGCTTATTAAAACTAATTTCTGATTGAATGAATAAAGTTCAATTTGAATCCACATTAGCTGTGTGACCTTGGGCAAATTGGGCCTGTTTCACCTAGTGGGACTTAGGAAGCCCATTGCACAGGATTGCTGGGAGCGATTAAATGAGATGATGCCTGTTAAGGACCAGGTGCATATATACAGATGAATGCTTGGTACCTCATATGTGACATGTATGAGAGTGCCTGATGTGTGGTATATAAGTTCTTCAAATGTTAGATGTTTGAAGCCAGGAAAACAAAAAAAGGCTTATGAGTGGAGTGCCATGCCTGGGAAATTGGTAAAATGAGAGTGTTTGGAGAACAAAGGAAAGAGTGGGCTAGAGGGGTGGCTCTTTTAGGACTACTTTGAAGATAAGGATCCTTTTCCCAGAACCTCACTTCCAAAAAGCTGGGTGTCCCTGCCTCTCAGGCAGGGTGATGTTCATAATCCTCTCTAAATGACCAAAAATTCCACAAATTTAAGACTCCATTAGACTAAGAATCCAAAATAAATCTCTCAAAGTGTAGATACCCACTGAGGGCCTAGAGAGGGGTATTATGACACTAGGAAATTGGCTCACCAGATAGTTGCCTCCATGACATTTTAACTTAGATCAACTATATTTGAGGGTAGAAGAGTGATTAAATGAGACCGTGGGAGCAAAGTCACTTTGAAGAATGGAACATTACAAAAGGAGCAATTGTCTAGGGGAGACATGTTAATGGAGAATATTAGGTAAGGGGGAGGGCCGGAGTGAGGACTCTAGGATATTCAGAAAGGGAGGTGGGAGGTTAGCCAGGAACAACAGCGGTGTTACTACCTAGGACTGGCCTGACATGCTGTTAACAGAATGTGTTTTCCCTCACAGTGGCTTTTTGCTGGTTCTGGGGGACAAGGGCAGGTCACTTGAGAATCCTCCCCTTTCATTTTGCTATTTTACCAGAAGCCTCTCTCTGTGTTAAAAGCAGTGAGAAGTCTAGGGCAGTGGTCTTCAAACTCTTTAGCTTTTATACCCCCTAAAAGTCTTTGTACCCCTTCACATTTTTTTTAAACTTTATTGGGGAACAGTGTATTTTTTCCAGGACCCATCAGCTCCAAGTCAAGTTGTCTTCAATCTAGTTGTGAAGGGCACAGCTGACTGGCCCATGTGGGAATTGAACCTTGGTGTTAAGAGCCTGCGCGCTAACCACCTGGGCTAACTGGCCACCCTTCCCTTCACATTTTTAAGTTGATATTTAATTTTTTAAATGATAAGTGTAAAAAATAGTTTCTAAGGATATGATTTCTGGTATAGTGAATATTATATATGTATTTTACATACAGTTTATTAAAACTTTGGAGCTGCCAATTTTGCTTATTTAGTTTATGATAAATGTTCATCATAGATATAATTGGTAAAGTCAGTTCTCCTTTGGCAAAACTAATCAAAATTATTTTCTGTGAGAAAAAGGGTTTAACTTTTCCAATCCAAATTAATGTGTTAATATGCATATATGCATTTCACATGATGACACTCACACCTGCATTTTCATTCTAAGATAGGTAGATGGAAAAGGTGTGGAGCTGGATGAAGTAAGGTGCTGTTCCTTTGTTATTTCTAATTTCTGCCTTCTTTGCTTTGCTGTCAAATATTCTCCCTCAGGAGCTATGCTTCCTTGAATTGTCCCTTTGTTCTGCTCCCCACCTATGAGATTTTTTTTTTTCTTCCTGGGGCTGGGTGAGAGGTGTGTCTTTCTTTTGTGAAGTGGGACAGGGGTGATTATGAAAGGGGTGGTGGGAAATAAAAATACAGATGGCAGATGCAGCTTTTAGGCAGATCAGTGTCAGGAAGTAGTACATATGGAAGTTAGGATCTGGAAAATGATTCCCTTGGGGTCACCAGTTAGTTCAGTTGGTTAGAGCGTGGTGCCGATAGCACCAAGGTGATTGCCGGTTTGATCCCCACATGGGCCACTGTGAGCTGTGCCTTCCTTAAAAGAGTCTACTATGCCATTGTAGCATGAAAGCAATGTGTAACCAATGACCATGGCTGTTCCCCAATAAAATTAAAAAAGAGAGAAAATGATTTCCTTAAGCTGTCCATTTCTGTTTACCACCTCCTACCCCCAAAGTCTTTATGTGTCTCCAGACATATATGCACCCAGTTTGAAGACCACTGGTCTAGGGAAGCCTTGTAAGGGTGGGGACTCTGCGTTCAATGGCCGAAACATCCATAATAGGGGCTAAAGAACTGGGCTTTACCACAGGCCTGATTTTTTGTCCACCTTCCCTCTCCTTCCCTTCCCTTCCAGTCTTAATTTTTCTTTCCCACTCTGCACAGTCTTCTTTCTATTCAAAGAATGGCCCCAAACTGGAGCAGTCACTTAGTGGCTGTCATTCCTTAGCACTCCTTTTTACCTGGGTAGAAGGTTAAGTTTTTTGGACATTTGCTTGCCAGACAGAAATATAGAGAAATAGTATCTTAGCACTTGTTAAAAGGGTTCATTCTCTTTAATTCTCAGGAAATCAAGGCAAATGTAGAACCAAGATCCAGAATAAGGACATCTCACCCCTTCTCATCTGGGTCTGCTCTGCATAAGAGAAGCTTTGTGAAAAGTTCCAAATTTTGACAGTACTAGGGCCCATTGTTCTATTAAGTAGCACAGGAAAGTAATTAGAAACGGAGGTAGCATGTACTGCGGGCTTGCCAGGCCCATCACGTTGCTGTTTTAGTGACTTGTGTGAGGATAACTCGAATGTTGTGACCCCGATTAAAAAAAATTTTTAATGTCAAACTTTTAATATTTCTTTAAAGCCAAATTAAAGATTTTATGTTGAAAAATTACTTATTTTTTTATCATGTAACTTGAAGGATATTGTGTGTGTGTACCTCAACTGAATTTTAAATTCCATGTCTCTTCTCATAGGTATTATTAAAAGTTGTCTGTGTAACTTTATGCTTTGGTAGCTGATACTTTTGTGTATTATATTTTGTAGGAATCACGAAAGAGCCAAGTTTTATTTCAAAAAGAAGAGTCCCTTACCATGACCCACAGATTTCAAAATCTCTTGAGTGGAATGGAGCTATTTCCGAGAATGATGTGGTTATATCACCAGAACCTAAAGCCCCAGAAACACCCGAATCACAAGAGGCAGAGCAAAAAGATCTTAACCAAGAAAGAGTTCTTGCACTAGAACCCTCCAGGGTTCCCAAGAGAACCAGATCTCACTCTGAAGACTCCAGAGCTGAAGGGGCTTTAGATATTGTGGAAAATAATAAGAATGTAATAGCAAATCACATACCAGTTAATGAAAATGTTGAACTGGAACATTCTACCAAGCTTCTCTCAGAAAACGTAGATAATAGGGTAAGTATATTCACTATTTCTTTACGAAAGAGTAGAATTCTTTGCAGATTTCATCATTTCAGTAATACTACGTTTTGTGCTTAAAATTTTTCATTGTTGTTTTCTTGTCTAATGTCTATTAGAATAGTTAATAAGAGGTTATTGACTTTAGTTGCTGTGAATTAGTTTTATTCTTAATAGTCACTTTGTACTGGTTATACTGAAGTATCCCTTCATTAGGTGGACAGCTTGCTTCTGGATTTTATTCATCATATATCAGCACCTGAGTCCTAAGGGAGAGATCAAGTTGAGACAGAGAAGGGGAGCAGGCAGTTACCCCTGGCAGGGATGGTGAGCTGACTTCTACCTAGGCTCTTTTCAGTTCCTTATTGTATACCAGCAAGAAAAAAAAACAGAATCTCAATTGATAAAATGCAAAAGAAAGGAGAGTTTTGGCTGGATCTCAAAGACCTTGCAGTTCTGCTCTTATGTCATAGCTGGCCTGCGGAAGGTCCCTGTGAGCACATAAGCAGAGGCTGCAGGGACCCGTGCACACATCTCACTGCCTCCCACATTTTTCTCCATTCCACTGTGCTTCTTCCCCATTTCATGCCCATCGCTGACTGGAACCACAGAGCGGCATTTAGAAGTGCTGGAGAAGAACCCGTGGCTTACTGCAAAAACCAGGGGCCACAGGGGAATCACGGAGGGTGAAGTGTAAGTCTGGTGGGCAGGGAAGGGGCGTCCCAGAAGCAACATGTGGATGAGGCAAGGTGCTGTTGTTTTTTAGTAATAGATTTAATTATAAGTAATTGCTAGGAAGGAACTGAGAGATGTTAATCTTTTTCTGGGATGCATAAGAATTCCTTAACAGTATTAAGAAAGGAATTTTAAATAGTTTGACAATTTAATAGGGAGATTATTTATCAATTGAAAAAAATTAGTTGTACAACTATGTGCATATAGTTAATAATGCTGTACTACATACTTAAACATTTGTAAAGAGGGTGAATTTCATGTTGTTTCTTTACCATAGTAAAAAAAAAGTTTGAATAGAAATTTTTAATGACTTTGGGATTTTTTTTTTCCTAACAGTTGGATAGACATCTGCAGAAGAAAGCTGGATTGACTGTTGTTCCTTCACATAATGTCTTGAGGAATTCTGAATATCAAAGACAGTTTGTTTGGAAAACCCCTAAAGAAACCGCTCCAGTTTTTGCAGCCAATCAGGTAGTTTTAATGGATGAAAGACATTTTTTAATATCATCATCTAATCTAGTCATGCAGATTTACACAGAACTAATTGCTAAAAGAAATTAGACATTGAATTAGGCTTAGAGGTAGGCTCTAGAAAAGTGAAAATGAGAGTCTTGCTAAAATCATCTTATTACTTTTGATTCATAGTAGTAATGTTATATCGTCTTAGCCTAAAAATTGATGATCATTTTTGCCAGATTCATCACATATGTTAAATATGAGACAGGGTAATGAAAACTTGGGGACAAGTAAGTTTTTGCATACTGTGAGTTTTTTTATTTATTAAAAACTTATTAAATTGGTTTTATTCTAAAATGTGTTTAGTTGACTAATGTAGTGCATGTTTTCTGTCTTCTAAGAAAAGCATAACTGCTTTGGATATTTATTTTAATAAATACAAAATATGTTGAAAGTAACACAGGATATATAATTTTGTCCTTGTATTAAATGAATAATAATAGGAATTGACAGTTTAACTGTGTTTATGAAATTCAAAAGCTATAATGATAACTATGTGGTATTAGATTTCATTGTACTCTTGTACAATTTTAGTATTGGACTACCATTACTAATAAATACTCTGTTGTTTTACTACTATCATCCTCTAGAGTCTAGACACATCGTAAGCTCTTAACTCTCATTTGTATTCTTAAACATACTCCTAGACCTAGGTAGGAAATACTTCCATTTAAAATATCCGCAGAGGCCCATGATAGCTTAGACTTTTGTTTCTCCTGATCTTTGTGTTTTTCTTTATAAACACACACACACACACACACACACACACACACACACATACACATACACGCACGTGCATGCGCGCTCACCTTCACATACCCTCACATTCATTTTCTACTGTATCTTAACATTCACTATATACCCATGAGGACAGAGAGGATAATTAGAGTCAACAAAGTAAGAATATTGGTCATCCTACACTAAGATAGTAATACCAGTGATCCTATAAATTGTGGAAGCTTTGGGCTTAGTTATTACTCAGTTTTTTATAAACTGAAATTTATATAACATTTTAAGAACATACAAAAATAACAAAGTGATATGTACCCTTTCTGAACCTAGTAAATAGGACGAGTACTTGTTTTGCTGGCTTACAAGTATTCTTGGATAGTCAGTGTGCCTACAAAATTACTTATGACATGAAAATTGTCAATTGTGCAGTTTTCTTAGAGTATTTCACCTTTAAGATAGAGCTGATTCAAATTAAAGCCCCATTGACAACTTTTACATATTTCAGTGAAAGTATTGTATAGAAATGTTCTTGTTATAGGATCAGAAGTATAATATGAAATAAATCACTAGCAATACCTTCACTGGTAGTTTTATTGCTTTCATTAGTGAAGGTTTCAAATAATGTTGGGGGGAAGCAATTGCTCTTTGTTAGTTCAAAGCATATCAATTTCAGGGTCTGTGGACTGAAGAGCTCTGTGACAAATTTTGAATGCTTGTTGATGGGGAACCTCTAAAGGAGCTGTTTACTTCCATTTTACCAGACACCTGTTTTCTGAATGGAAGTCTTGTATTAATATGTAAAGGAGTTGGAGCAATTTTTGGCAGAAATTGCCACATTTTCTTTATCCATTCATCTTAGATTCATTCCATGTCTTGGTTATTTTGAATAATGCTGCAATGAACATGGGAGTGCAGATATCACTTTGGGATACTGATTTCTTCTGGAAATATACCCAAAAGTGGGATTGCTGAGTCATATGGTGGTTCTGTTTTTAATTTTTTGAGGAGCCTTCATACTGTTTTCCATAGTGGTTCTACCAATTTACATTCCCACCAACAGTGTACAGGGGTTCCTTTTTTTCCACATCCTTGCCAACACTTAACTTTTATATTTTTGATAATAGCCATTCTAACAGGTGTGAGGTGATTATCTCACTGTGGTTTTGATTTACATTTCCCCGATGATTAATGATGCTGATCACCTGCTCATGTACTCATTGTCCATCTGTGTGTCTTTGGAAAAATGTCTGTTCAGTTCCTCTGCTTATTATTAATTGGATTGTTTTTTTCCCCCTTTTGTGTGAGTTCTTTATTATTTTGGATATAAATCCCTTAAGGATATATGATTTGCAAGTATTTTCTTGCATTTTATAGGTTGCCTTTTCATTTTGTTGGTGGTTTCCTTTCTGTAGAGAAGCTTTTCAGTTTGATGTCATCCCACTTGTTTTTGTTTTTGTTGCCTTTGTTTTTGGTGTCAAATCCAAAAATTCATTGCCAAGACTGATGTCAAGGAGATTACCCCTTATGTTTTCTTCTAGGATTTTTATGGTTTCAGGTTTTACATTCAAGTTTGTAATCCATTTTGAGTTGATTTTTGTGCATGGTGTAATACTGTGGCTCAGTTTCATTCTTTTGCATGTGGCTGTCTAGTCTTCCCAACACCATTTATTGAAGAAACTGTCCTCTTCCCATTGTATATTCTTGGCTCCTTTGTTGTAAATTAATTGAACATATATATATATATATATATATATATATATATATATATATATATGGGTTTATATCTGGACTCCCTATTGGGTTCTTTTGATCTATGTGTCTGTTTTTATGCCTCTGCCCATTTTTAAATTGGGTCATTTTCTTGCTATTGAGTTGTTTGAGTTCCTTGTATATTTTGAATATTGACCCCTTATGAGATCTATGGTTTGCATATATTTTCTCCCATTCCATAGGTTTTCTTTTCACTCTGCTGATTGTTTTCTTTGCTGTACAGAAGCTTTTTAGTTTGATGCAATCCCATTTATCTATTTTTTTTATTTTTATTTTTTTCTCATTTGTCTGTTTTTGCTTTTGTTGCCCTTTGGGTGTTAATTAGACATGTGAAATTGCCTTTTTTTGTATCCTGTGACATTATATGTGACATTTTTTAAGCAATTGAAAAACTAAGTTCTGTATATTTAACCCACAAAAAAACTAAACTAAAATAATTTTTGTTTTAAGGTTTTCCACAATAAAAGCAAATTTGTTCCACAATTCAAAGGTAACTCAATCATCCATGAAACTGAATACAAAAGAAATTTCAAGGGTTTATCTCCAGTGAAAGAACCAAAATTAAGAAATGATTTGAAAGAGAACCGACATTTTGAAACAATTTCTCCTGAGAAGGTATCCCTCAACTCTTTAAACAAAACAAGATCCTCAGTTTGGACTTTATTATTTTCTTTCACTTACCACCACTTGAAATTTTGGTTTTTAGCTAGTTTATTAATTTATTTGTTTGTTCATTAAATGCCAAATGTTCACTGAGCACTTAGTAGGAGCTGGGCTCTGGATAGGTACTGCGAATCAATGATAACCATGCTGAGCCCTAAGCAGCTCTTGGGCTAATGGGAGACAGAGATGTAAATAACTAAATATAGTTATATTGTATATGTAAAGAGATGTAAATATGAGATGTAAATAACTAAATATAGTACAGTGTATTGAATGCTTAGCAAATGTAGCAGGTTTTTCTGCTATATCTAATATCAAATGATTGGCCTTACAGTAATGTGAGCTCCAGGGGTAACATAGTGACAGAAACACATACTTTAAATTAAATAATGGAAATCAAACACAAATACCCATACACTCTTGTATTTTAAGCCAGAGTTTTAGCATGCCAAATTATAGCCAGTATAATTCACATGATTTACCTCAGGATGTACAAATACATGCTCCTGTGTGAAATTATAGCTATTTAAGTTACAGCATCAGGTTAAAATTATTGTAAATTATAGGTAAACATAAGTCCTATTTTCTAATCTCCTGGAATGTTATACCTGATATTTTATGGGTTCTAAAAATAGAAATTATATGACTAAAAGTAAAATGTTACAGATCCATAAAAAATTTTTTTGAACCTATGATGTTCTTGGAGAGAAAAAAGAGTGAAGTTATTCAGTAAAGCAATGTGGTAACTTATTCATTGGGACCTTATATTTAATTACTGTAACACAATTAAATGTAAATTTAATTGTACTATCAAGTACAAACGTAAGATCACTGTTCAATAGGTAGTAACAGAGTTTATTTATTTAGATGTTTATTTGTTAGTTAAACAAACCTTTTTCCTAGCCATGGGTCTAAAATTTTTATTGTTAGAAAATAAAAGTATATCCTGAGTAGGTGTACTTAAAAAAACTAGCCAGATATACTAGTTTCAAAACTTGCTTGTTGATTTCTTGTGATTTCCATGTTACCTTTAGTCTTTAAAGCTTACTTCTAAGAACAGAATTGTAATACAGTATCAAAGTATACCTTATAAAATTTATACTTTCACTTTAATGTATAAAATATTTTAAGCATAAAAAGTTTAAATTATTTTCATTTTAGTGTAATAGTACAGACAATCCTTTAAAATTAGAAGCAAAGATGGCATCAAAAGACTTAAACCAGCCTAAAAAGAAGATCATTCCATGGAGACATCAAAGGCTTGGGTATGTATTTTATAAGATAAATAGCATAGTATTTAGATGATTAACATGGTGAAATATTTACTCTCATTTCATTTCTGTTAGGAAGGTGAATTCTGAATATAGAGCAAAATTTCTGAGCCCAGCTCAGTATTTATATAAAGCTGGGGCTTGGACACGTGTGAAGGAAAACATACCAAATCAGGTGAGCATACATAAGCTCAGTAAGCCCACATTTTCTCTGAGCCTGTTATCAGTTTAATTTCACAATGAGTTTAACTTGGTAATAGACACTACAATTTAAAGATGTATAATACAATAATAGTATTAAAAGTATCAGACACTTAAAGTTGTATGTATTAGGATATAATTTATCAGTGTGTTTACTTTTTTTTTATACGAACTAGCTTCTTAGAGATTAATATTTATTATTATAAAGGCTTTAAAGTTAAAAAATTTTATAATCAATATTTGATCATGTTAATAAAGTCAGTTTATACAATTGTAGCATGATAGATTTTATTATTTTATAACATCCAGTCCTCCACCCTCACAACTGAAGATGAATTAATTTTCAAGATTAGTTTGTTTAACAGTGGTACCCCCTGTCAGCGTGTGCTACTACAGTCTGTAAGTACAAGGAAGGAGTGCTGATAGGTAGGTTAAGTTACAGTGTTGGGAGATCCTGACATGTGGGGGGAATTCTCAGGATCCTAACAAGAGGTTTGAGGTAAAGGGTAAGTCTTGAGCTGGGAGGTATTAATTTAGTGCTAGCTTCTTGTAGTCAAAGGATAAACAGTGGAACTTTTTTGTTTATTGTACAGTTAACATCTTTTAAACCACATCGTGATAGTTTTCTGCCTTTTCTGTGTGAATTAGCTAAGTTAAAACAGTTTAGATTAGACATCAGTAAACACCCCCTCCCCCAACATTGTGCAGACAGGGATAATTTGGATGGGGAATGAATCTTTTATTTAGCTCCATACTTAAAGCCATGGCTGAAAATTATGTGTAATCAGCTCTTGAGGGAAGTTGTTAGCACCTTGAGCTGCTGGCTCTTTGCACTGACAGATCCCAGACCCATGTCCTCGTGATTTCTGTGCTCCAAATGTTGTTTCAGGAGGTCACTTGATTCCTTCCACCATGGCTGCTCTTGGTACTCTCTGCTTCTTTACTTGAGCATGGCTCAGAGGCAATACAGGCAGAGTAAGAGACCAAGCTCGAAGCTGTCCCAGATATTACTGGGGGCAAAATTCATATATTCACGCTGGTGAGATCAAGTTATAAATATGAGCATTGAAAGCAGCCATGATGGAAGAAAGGAATTGAGTCAGCTAAACTTTTGAGCAGTTTGTTACCATGCTTTGTTACTTCTCAAGGAGCTCTGTGCCTGAGGAGTCTGATGGGGAATGAGGGAAAGCTGGGGGCAGAGGCAGGACACAAAGTGTGGCCATAGAAGGCTAGTGTGGCCAATAAATAGGCTTAGGTGCTTCACTAAGTTGGTTCATAAGAAGTTTCTTGTTTTGGAAAAATTATCTTAGTCTTTGAGACTTCTTTAAGATGAGTTGGTATTTAGATCTCAGATCTAAACATTTAATGGACTGAGAGGATTGTTGTATCTGAAGTCATGATAAGCTGACAGTCCTTGTCCTGCCCTGATAGAAGAGAACATTTTTGTTGTTGTTAATTTAAGATCTGCCTTTTTTAGGGTTTCCTATTATGTCTTGGTAATGTGACTTTTGGGGGAGTTTGTTTTATTAGTTGCTATTGGTGACTGTAAATATTTAAATTAGTGGTATAGTTTGCCTTGACCTTATGGGCAAAATGATTCAAAAAGTAAATTGAATTATTTACTAATAGTTTCTAATAAAAGAGTTAGAAAAGAGTAAGAATTTTTAGTAAAGAGGTCAGTGATCACTGATGGTGATAACAGTTTTAGTTCACATTTAATATGGGCCACATTTTATTTAAGTCTTAGTTTTTCTTTTTAACTGGAAGACATTTACTGTATGTGGCTGCCTGTGAAGTATCTAAACATAAGGTACTCCCCCATTTTCCCATTCCTAACATTTCATGAAGGAATATTATTCACACTCTTCAAATGCAATTGGACATCAATGACTTTGTTACCATTAGAAAGTTAACTCATTTTTTGAGTCATGTTACACTTTTCTAGCCCATATATCGTATCTTCATTTCCTTCTATGTTGTTTAAGATACTGTAATTTTAAAATCCATTTAGTCTAGTCACTGGGTATTTTATCCTAAGTCCCAAGTACCTATTCATATAACATTAGGGAGGTTGTTTTTATTTGTCCAGTGGTTGTATATTTCTTATCTCCATAATATAACCACTGGTACTATTGTTTTTTTAAAATGCACACTTAGATTGTTTTTAATAATAATCAGGAATTATAATTATTAGGTCCCATCCTCAGAATAACTACTGAATCCATGTTAAATTTCTTTTTTCCTTGATTGTTAGGTAATCTAATCATCCAAACTACTACATTGGTTGAGGTTATTTTAAAAAACTTTTCAACTACAATTGACAATACAGTATTATATTAGTTTCAGGTGTGCAACATAGTGATTAAACATTTATATACTTATAAAGTTTTCACCCCAATAAACCTAGTACCCACCTGACACTATGAATAGTTATAACAATAGTACTGACTGTATTCCCTATGCTGTACTTTATATCCTGGTGACCATTTTTATAACTGGCAATTTTTACTTCTTAATCCCTTTCACTTTTTTCACCCAATGCCCTGCCATCTGGCAACCATCAATTTGTTCTCTGGGTAATTTTTTCTAATGTGTCTTCCACAAATAGACTTTATTTCAAGATAAAGTCCCACATTTGAGAGACATTCTGTAATTTGATGGACATTGTAAGGACTACTAAATATAAGATGATTCCTCATTTTTGGGGGGGAGATGATTTTTTGGAAAAAATAGTTTTTATTATTCCCTCCCCCCAGTTTTCTGAGTTTGTATTTTCTTCATATACATTTTAAATGATTTAGTTGAATTCTTAATTTGGGAAAAGAAATTCAGAAATGAAAACATTCTACTTGTAGTGCTTATTATGTCATGTAATCTGATGACATTACCTGGAAAGAGGTGTATGTGTTGTTTTAATTGAGTTTGGAATGGTTTATTTATATCCTTTTTAGTGGCTGTGCTTGTTGGCTGTAGGGATTGTTCTTAATACTGAGTTCACACCATTGAGTTTTTTAAAAATTAAAGTTTATTGGGATGACAATGGTTAGTAAAGTTACATAGGTTTCAGGTGTACAAATCTGTAATATATCATCTATATATCACATTGTGTGTTCACCACCCAGAGTCAGTTCTCCTTCCATCACCATATATTTGACCCCATTTACCCTCATCTACCACCCTCCTCCCCCTTTACCCTTTGGTAACCACTAAACTACTGTCGGTGTCTATGAGTTTTTGTTTCTTCATTTGTTTTTCTTGTTCCTTTGTTGTTTTTGGTTTTATATCCCACATGTCAGTGAAATCATATGGCTCTCCACTTTTTCTATCTGACTTATTTCGCTTAGCACAATAATCTCAAGATCCATCCATGTTGTTGCAAACGGCACTATTTCATCTTTTCTTATGGCAGAATAGTATTCCATTGTGTGTATGTATCACATCTTCTTTATCCAGTTATCTATGGAAGGACACTTTAGTTTCCATGTCTTGGCCACTGTAAATAAAGCTGCAATGAACATCGGAGCACATATATCTTTATGGATAAGTGTTTTCAGATTTCTTGGGTAACCACTAATTTTTTTTTTTTTACTCTTTCTAGTAGAACACCTTACTTTGGGAGTAATCAGCCTCCTAATTTCTCATCTTAGTTTAGGATTATAGAAGTTTAAAATTATGTATTTGTAAAACATTATAACATTAGCACCAAGATTATTAATAAAGATTGCTGATAAATTTAAAACATTGTTTTGAATGTCAGTAACAAATGGAACTGAGTAAACCAAAGTTTTACAGTATTTCTATAAGTATCTCCTCTCCCTCCTCCTTCAAAAGTTCATGTCAAATAAAACTGGATCACTGAGTATGTGAAGAGTATATTCGTCCATCCTTTCCTTTATCAAACAGTAAGGTCTTCTCTCATGGATAGAATGCAGCCTCCTTCACTGCTCCTTTCCACTCACCCTACACACAGTACGAGACTGACAGGCTGCCCTTTTGATTCAACTTATATCTCATTTGTTTATTATGGCATAGACAGTACCAATATATAATAATTTATCATAGAGGATGTTGGCCTCCTCTACCAATCTGTGAGCACATTGAGTCAGGGACTTTCTTGTTTATCTTCGGCTACCAGACTTCTAGCTCAGGCCTAGCACTTAGTCCACACTCAAAACAATGTTCAAATGCTGCATTCTTCCCCTCCTCAAGGGGTTCATAGGTTAATGGGAAGAATGACATGAGCAATTAATATCAGTAGGATGAAATAAGTACTAATGGGGATATGCATGAAAGGCTTTTAAGAACACAGAGGAAGAAGCAATGCTAAGGCTTATAGATTTTATCATGTAGGTGATGGAATGGCCATGAAACATTTGAAACATGGGGGTACATATTAGAAATAAAACCTGGATTATATCAAGGCACTTTAAACAAGGTTCCTGTGCATTCAGAATACTTTGGTTAGTAGTTCGACTCAACCCATGTGTCTCGGTTCTACCTGTTAAATTAAAAAACCACTACAGTAAATCCTCACTTAACACTGTTGGTAGGTTCTGTGATTTTAAGTGAATGACATATAATGAAACCAGTTTTCCCATAGGCTAATTGATATAAACAAGAGTTACATTCCTATGGCATCTCATCAGTGTATTAATGAAATGACATTGAACGAAACATTTGAGGACGTCGTGTATTCGTAATTTTCCTTAAAGAATAGGAATTGACAGAAATAATAAATGAATATGGCTCAATTTTTTTGGCAGTGAAGAAAACAATATTTTGAATTTTCCTTCAGGAATGTTTCAGGTTTGGTTCATTAGAGCAGTTTATATGGTTTCTTACGCCAGGAGGATGCTGTCCTTTGCTTTGGCTAATTCCCTAGAGTTGTAGCACTTTTTCTTTGCATTCAGTAGTGTCTTCTTAAGGAGCTGAGGACATTTTTCTCCAATTGCTTTTGCAGTGCCAAATTTCATTATTTGCTTTTTTTCCTTTAAGTGAAAGAAAAGCAATTTTAGCAGACAGTATCCACATATCCTTTTAATGCTAATATTCCATCTTTATGATAGAAAAAAAATAGTCTTTTTGAAAATAAAGATTATTTTATTTTAATTTTATTGAGGTAACTGGTTTATAACAAGCAGGTTATTTTAGACAGAATTTTAAAGTGCAACATAAATTTTTTACATTATGGAATTGTATTTAGGGAAGCCAGCAGGTGGCAGTATGATGTATAAAATGAAAGCATTTCAAATGAGTTATGAAAAGCTCCATTTCACATGAAAATACGTTATTTGCATATTAGGGAATTCACATTACCTTATAGTTCATCAGAACATTTTTTTTTGTATTTTGTCTCTCTGTTGAATATATTACAATTATTATTTTGTGGGATTAGAAGATTACTGTATATATTTAATACATTTTTAAAAAGTTGAGGTTTTGCTGATTCCAAGGAAGTTGAGGAATTTGGAGGGGGAAGCGCCATGACTCTCTCAGTGGGGGCTTCTATACTAGTAACAGCTGTATATAAAACTAGGAAATTAAGACCAGGGCTTGGGGTGTCTGGCCAATCAGTAATCTTCCAGAGGTAGGGAAACTGGAATACTAATTAGGTTACCTGTCATGGACACCATCCCAGCTATGCAATAATGTGGCTGATTTTCAAGGTAATATTAAGATATCTTAGTAACTGAATTAAATATTACTAAAAATACTTAACAATTTGATTGACAAGTTTGGTATATATTTAGAATAATAAGGTATTTCATTGATTCCCATTAATATTCATTTATGGCATTAACCTGTCATTAAGTATGTTTCTGTATTCCTCCCCTAGGGTTCTGTAAATGCCATGTGGTATGCGGAGGTTGGTTGCTTTTGAGTTTTTAAAAAACTATAATAATGCATAGAATACTTGTGTAATTTCAGTTGAAATAGGAAGTAGGTGTCAATATTTTTCTTAGATGCTACAAATTTCTCCCTGCCTGCTGGCCTGAGATAAAATAACTGCATTGTGCTTTAGCTTAACTGTTTTAATTTCTGCTTAAAAATGCACATAGATTAATGAATGTATGTGGCTATTTTTGCTTTAATTTCTTCTTGGTCTCTGGCTGTATGTGTGCAATGTCTTTGATATGCTACTTGGTGATATTTGCAAAGGAGCATTTACAGTAATTCATAATGCTTTAACTCTCCTACATAGGTTAAAGAACTCCGAGAGACGGCTGAGTTTTATAGAAAACGACTTCAGGGAACACATTTTTCTCGGGACCATATGAATCAGATTCTGTCTGATAACAACTGCTGTTGGGATGTTTCCTCAACCACGAGCTCAGAAGGAACCATTAGTAATAACATTAGAGCACTAGATCTTGCTGGGTGAGATGTTCTTTGCATGGTGAAAAAGTATGTTGTAGCTTATGTAGATCATGGAATTATATAGGAAAAGGACATGACTACTCAAAATTTGTCTTCTGGTCAAATGGAGATATGTCAGCCATTTATTATATTTCATTATTTTTAGTTTATTTTCTGAAAAATAGAACTATACATACTTGCTTTACATACTTGTGTATAAATAATGCATAATGTAAATCTGGAAGATGAGATTTTATAATATTTCTTGTTAATAATTAAAAGAAGAATAGGGATGATTATACAGTAGCTGTAAAAGAACTTTAAAAGTAAACTACCAGTACATATTCATTATTTTTCATTAATAAATTTTCATGGTTAATATGGAACTCAGGTCCTGCTCCTATGGGTGATTCTCTGCTGTGTTGGATTTTAAAGTGAACATGATTTAACTGTTTATAAGTGAAATAGCTCACTGATTTGTAGCAAATAGAATAGTTTTTAGTTGTCACGGTATATTAATATAGTCATACATACCAAATTGAACTGTAAATTCTAATTATGTGACATCTGATTTAAAAAGTTCATCACAAAATCTATTTAACAATATCTGGAAAAGAATTATCTATCTAAAGTATAAAATTTGAATCAGCTTACCAGATCCACAAATCCATTTGAGTTTGTGCACAAACTCTAATTTGAGTAACTGAATAAGTTAGACCCTGTGGGGTCCTGGTTTATGTGTGTAAATGCTAGTTTAGGAGATATGTCTGAGTTTGTCAGTGCAGGCATGTTTATGTGAAGGTAGAAGAAGTAAGAGGAGATAAAACTATTTTTGAATCTTTTAATAGAAAGTCCAGATCATAACTTTATTAAACTGTAAAATGAACTCTTAATTAGATTTCTTTCTTCAATGCCTGGGTAAGGCGGTATCTGTGGGAAACATACAGTTGTGAACAGTGGAAGGGAATGATGGACTCATAAGGTTAGTATAAACTAGAATCCTCAAACTACTCAAGCTTAAAGTAAAACTTATTTTGTTATGCAGAGATCCTATAAGCCATAAGACTTTGCAGAAATGTCCTTCTACAAAACTAGAAGAAAAAAGACCTGTCTTGGAAGAACAGCCCCAGAAAAATACCATGGAGAAATTGGGTGTGTCAGATGCTCCCACCATACCTGTTAGAAGGCGTCTGGCTTGGGATGCAGAGAACACCAATGAAGACATACAGAAACCGCGGAGGAAGGAGGAGGAGGAAAGGGAAAGGGACAAACAGGTTTATATGGGAGAGTTAGAGAAGTTGGAAGTACATGAAAAATCTAAGGCAGACAAGAAAGAAGAAGGGTGAGAGTTTTAAATTAATCAGTATATGGCAGCATGATTGTGCATGGTTAATGTGTATTTTGTTTTGTCACTAAGTATCGTGGTTTACGCTTTTGGTTTTATGACTAATAAAGAGCAGATTTTACTTTAATGTCATGAAGTAGGCATTCTGTATGTTTTATAATTTGATTCAGCCAGGTATTTGAGTCACTACAAATTGGTAATTGAACACTTGAGCACTGAGCTATTTGGGGAGGAAGTAGTCGGTGTTATTTTCGTTTGTGTCCTGCTAATTATGATCTGCCTGAATAGTAAAATGTCTAGAAAAATGACTTTCTTGATGATTTAAGGAAAATAGCTGATTTTCTTTAGCATCAGATTGTTATACCAAAAAAGAAAGAAAAGATGATGTTTTATAATATTAAAATAAGTGATTTCAGCAAATAGCTAATTCCTGTTGATTTATATGCAGATTTCTTGGATGTGGTTCTCTGCCATTGATAATGGCGCTTTTTGTCTCCAGTCCAGATCCCTTCTCATTCGTTGATGAGTTTTGCAGCTAATATGGGACTTAGGCCCTGATTTAAAGGGAGGGCTCTTTGCTCTGCCATTGCTGACTGGCAGTGATCGTCCTGCTTTTCCAATATTCTGTCACGCTTGCCTGCATGCAGATTTATCTTCTCAGGAACAAAATGGCCTTACCTTAAAAGTTTTATACTTTGGTATTGCATGATGATGGCAAAGTATTTTTGATCCTATTTCCTGGAAGAAATGCTTCATGATGGATTGTTTTGATTTGTAGATCAGATTCTTCTTCTGTATCCTCCGTAAAGGGAGGCAGGCTTCCTACCCCGAAGCTGAGAGAACTTGGTGGAATCCAGAGAACTCATCACGACCTTACCACTCCAGCTGTTGGTAATAGGCAAAACCTGTGCAGTACTGACTTACTCTGCCTCTTCTACGTGAAAATTTAGTTTAATTGAAACGTAATTTTCTGCATGTTTCCAGGTGGGGCTGTTTTGGTGTCTCCATGTAAAGCGAAGCCTCCAGTTCCAGAGCAGAGGAAGAGAGTGTCCTCTCAGGATGTTTTAGAAACTTCAAAGGGTGATTTTAAGAAGGTAAATATTTATATTTTGGGGGAAAACATCTATTCAGGAAGTGATTATTTTAGTCGCATTTAATAAATGAATGATAGATTCTGATTTTAGAAAATTTTGTGTATCATATGTGGAGACAATGCTGTTAATGTATTTTTAGTAAGGCAAAAGCATTGAAATGTTTTTTTCTGGCATTGGCGTTGTTTTCCTGCTGGTAGACTTTTAAATCTTGTCTGTAGTGACTCAACAGGAAGAGAGAGAGAAGAAAAACAGTTCTATTTGTTGAGCATCTACTTTTGTGGCAATTGTAGTCAGCTATGTTCCATGCACTGTTTGAGCACCGGAGATATAGCAGTGAAAGAAACGGACAAAAATCCTAGCCCTTATTGAACTACATTCTAGTGGAGGAAAGAGACAATAAACAGGTTAACTAGGTGAAATACATTGTATGATAAGTACTAAGAGAAACATAAAGCAGGGGAAGTGAATGGTAAGTGGCCAGGAAAGTTCTCACTAAGAGGGTGGCATTTGAGCAGAACCTGAAGTTGGTAAAGGATTCACCCGCATGCATATCTAGGAAGGCATTCTAGACAAAAGAACAAGTGCAAACTCCCCAAGGTGACAAGGCAGCTCATTCTTTGAGGAATAGCTAGGAGGTCAGTGAGGCTGGAGTAGAGAGCAAGAGAGGGAGAACAGTATGGGCAATGAGTTCAAAGGCATCTTGGGCGACTAAATTGTGTAGGGCCTTATAGATCATAGCAAAGACTTTGAATTTTGTTCTGAATGAAATAGGAAGCTTTTGGAGGGACAGAGGAGTGATAAGAGTCAATTACAATATGCAGGCAAGAGTGATGGTCATTTGGTCATGTGGTAAAGTCTGATTCTGCATATACATCGAAGATATAGCCAATTAGATTTGCTGATGTATAAGATATGGGGTGGGAGAAAAGGACAAATCAAGGATGACTCTGGATTTTTGGCCTGAGCAATAAGCATGGAGTTGCCATTTAATAACTGAGATGGGGAAGACAGTGTGAAGAAAAGATTTGCCAGGGAAGAGCAAAAGTTCTGTTTTGCATGCGTTAAATTTGAGAAATTTATTAGACATACAAGTAGACATGTTGAGTAGGGAATTGACTGAGTTTGGAGTATAGAGGAGTATAGAGAAGTTAGGCTGCAGATACAGATTTAGGCTCTTTATCAAATAGGTGGTACAGGTATGCAAGGTCTTGAGATTGGGGAATATCATCAGTGGAGTGGATTTAGATAGAGAAGGGTAGGTGTAGGCAGGTCTGAGTCCCAGGTTTTTTGATCTTGGGAAGCTGAGGAGTAACCAACAGAGAAAAGGAACAGTCACTGAGGCAGTGAGAAACAGGAGACTGCAATGTCCTGGAGGTGTCAAGGAGGAGGGAGTGTCAGTGCTACTGCTGGGGCAGAAAGGCAGGAAAATTGATTATTGGATTTAGCAACATGGCGGTTGTTGGGGACTTTGACTAAGGGCAGTTTTGGTAGTGGGAGGGACAAAAGCCTAAATACATGAGTTTAAGAGAATGGAGAGGAGAGGAATTGGCGACAGCGTCACAGACAATTCGCTCAAGAGCTTTTTTCTATGCAGGGGAGCAGAGTAATGGAGTGGGAGTTGGAAGAAGTGAGGTCAACATAAAGGAGATAACAGCACATTTATTTGTATGTTGATGAGAACAATTTTAAAGAGAAAAGATGATACAGGAGTGAGAGGAAAATTGTTGGAAAGATGTTCTTGGATAGGAGGAAGGGCATAGGACCTGGTGGAGATGTGACAGGGTTAGCCTTAGCATTGGTAAATTTAAAAGAGGGCAGGCGGATTATATGGGCACTGCTGATGAAATAGAGGAAAATGTGGTGGGAGGTTTTGGAAAGTCTCTTCTGATTGCTTTTGGCAGAATCTGAAGAAAGATCCTTTTTGGGAATGAGGCTGGGGAAGAAAATGTTGGAGGTTTGAGGAAAGAGAATAAGGCATGAAATAGTCTTTTGGACAGTGCGAGAGTGAGTGGGCCGGGGAATATGAGGTACTGCAGGGCAACACGGAAGGGCCATTTTAAGTTAGTGAGCTTGATGTAAGACCAGTTAGGATAGGTTGTGTGCTTTTCTCCAGGCATGTTTGGATGCAGCGGTGCTGGACAGGTGGAGAGTTGGTTTTAACTGAAGTTCATGTTTTGTCAAGGGAGTGAGTGATTATAGTGATTACCCATGGAAGTTGAGTTGGTCAGGGAGGGAAAATAGGACTCAATAAAGTAAGGTACAGTGCAAAGGTGACAGCATCAATGGATGGGAGGTCTTGTCCGACTTAAGGATTTGTTGGAATTGGGGTCCCTGTGGGGATTAGTTTTAAAGTTAGGAGGTGGTGGTCAGAAATCGAGATTGTGGAGAGAGGTTGCAGTAGGACAGGAGAGGTTGCTGAAGTAGGATAGAGAACATTCACAGACGAGGTTGAATTTCACTGGGGGAATTTTGCTGAAGTTCCAGAGGGCACAGTGGGGAGTCACTAGGTGTTGGGGAGAGGTGGGAGATGGGATCAGAGCCTAATTCTCCCCAAAGCCAGGACTTAGAACCCAGCTCATGGCTGGTGGCCATTAAAAATGTGCTGAAAGGGAAGTTGTTGGAGTGACAGACTATCTAAAGTATTTCCTGTTGCTTACGTATACAGAGGTTTATTAAAGGAAATGTAACAATAGGCATTCAGAGGATTGATCAGAATCAGATGTTAGGGATCTCTTGCCCGCTAGGGACTGTTCTGCCCCTTCCTCAGGAATCAGGCTGTCACCTGGAAGGTGTGTCAGCTCTGCCCACAGGGCTGGCTACCCTCAGCTAAAATGAATGGCACTAATGCATATTTGCAGCTGGATTTTTATGTATTATTTTTGTTTATTGTGAAATTAATTTCTTGAATAATTAAATAAAATTACATTAAATTAATTAAAATAGAGTAATTATAATAGAGTAAAATGTCCTTTAACATTTTAATGCCAATCTCCACCTCCGTGTGCATATAATACAGTGGTAACATTTTAATTACAAACTCATCTAAAATAAGCAGGCTTCTTATCAACAACTTAATTTAAACTGCCTCGATGTGTATTTTCTGCTTCCAGCACTACCAGGGGCTGTACCAGGAGCTAGATTTGGTTAATTCCCATTGTCTAGCTTTTGATTGCTGGTAAGCAACAATCATTTTCCTCCCCTTTGGTTTCTTATAAAAGCTAGTATTACAATGAAATTAAATAAGTCATTCAGTTTCCAATAAATTATTCCCATTATTGCCCTTGATTAATAGCCTTCTACATTTCTTTGTACCTTAGAAATTAGGGAGAGTGTATTATCGGAATATCCAGAAATTTTTTCACTGTTAACTTTTAACGACATACTTGAGTTGTGGGAGTATTATGGGACAGGAGTAATTTGGGTAACTTATATGGAGATGATCATGATAGCTAGCATTTGCTGAGTGCTTACTATTTTCTAGGCCCTGTGCTGAGTACTTTACGTGCCTTCCTAATGACTCTGGGAGGTTGGTACTGTTATTACTCTCATTTAGATGATGAAACTGAAGTCACACAGCTGCCAAGTGGTGGAGCAGGATGTGACTCCAGGCAGCCTATCCTCAGAGTGGACATTTTCAACCCCTGAACAATACTGTCTCATGAAACTTTAGAGTAGAATTCTCATGGTATTGTTTAATCATCAAGTACTGTTTACGCATGTTATAAATGATAGTAAAAATTCAGTGTCTGTTAGTTTACTTCATTCATTCATTCAGATGTTTCTTATCGATTTACCAATATGCGGTAATGATAGTGAGCAAAAATAGACATGGTACGTGATCTCATGGAACTTATAGTCCAATGAGAGAGATACACATTAATCAAAGAATTAATGTGTGTTTTACCCAAAAAGGTAAAATTGAAACTAATAAGAATTTCAGAGAAGTATATAGTGCTATTCTGGAAGGAATTGACCTAGTCCTGGAAGTCAGGAAGCTTCTTGGAAGTCAAGGATGCTTCTTAGGCGTCATAATTTAGTTGAGCTATAAAGGAAGAGGAACAGTTACCCAGATAAGAAGAGTGGGGGAGGAGAAGCATAGCGCATGTCGAGATCGTGTGGAGAGAAAGAACGTAGAGTTTTAAGAAGCAGACTAGTATAATGTGTGGCAGGGAGCAGGTACAATATAAGGCCAGAAAAGATAGCAATATTGAGAATTTCTATCATTTCAAATAATAATGGCATTTCTATCATTATTCCCATTATTTCAATGGGAAGCTATTGAAATATTTTAAAGACCTCTTTGGCCGCCATGGAGGGTGAGAGTTGACTGGATACCAGTAAAAGGCCCTCGTGTAGTCTAGGAAGGAACTGTTTGTTGATGGCTTGGGCTTAGGAGGGTGAGCATAGATAGAAGTGGATGAAACTGAAGAATTGTGTAAGGGGAACAGTGTCAGGGCTTAGTGCTGGGTTGGATAATAGGGGATGAGAGACCATGAATGACTTCTAGGTTTCTGGCTTGCCCAAAAGGATTGAATGGGGGCTGCTATGCACCAAGTAAGAGAACTCTGGACAGGAACTATTTTTGAAGGGGAGTATTAGGCGTTTCATTTTCGTTCACTCAATTCAGTAATGTGCTCTTACTATGTTCCAGGCAGTGTCCTAGGATATGGAGGGTCGTTGGTAATCAAGACAAAATCCCTGCCCTCGTGGAGCTTATATTTTTATGGGGAGAAATAAGCAAACAATTTTTAAAAAAGACAATTTCAGACAGTAGTAAGTGCTGTGAATTAATAAAACCACAAATGGCTTCCAAGGGATGGGTGAGGCTGCTTTACTTTGGGCCATCAGATCAGGCATCTCTGAGGAGATGACATTTTGTCTAAGACCTGACTAATAAGGGAGGTGCCTGCAGAGATCTGGGGCACAGATTGTTTTCCAGGTAGAAAGAACAGCAAGTGCAAGTGTACAGCAATGAGCGTTTTTAGAGAGAGAGAAAAGGCCGGTTCGACTGGAGCCTGGAGAGGGAAGAAAAGAGGGTAGGGAATGAGGTTGGAAAAGGGAGGCCGGGTGAGGAGTGGGAATGCTGTCCTGATGGCACTGGGAAGCCCTCGTAAGATTTGAAGCAACTAAGCAAATGTACACCTCTGATTTATGTGGTAAAGAACATTACTCGCTACTCAGTGGAGAATGGACTGTACTGGGGGAGAGTGGAGGCAGTGAGGCCAATAAGGAGGCTTTAAGCTCAAAAACAGATGACAAAGTGAGTTAAGTTAAACCTGGGAACCCTCTGCGTTAAAAATATTCTACAGATTTCATCAGGTCTTTTTACCAATAGTAAAGGCAATTTGACAAAGCTCTCAAATTCTGTATATATATATATATATGTAGAAAAAGAAAAAAATCAAAGAACAATTTTCCTAAGTGATACGTATAGTTAAAAAGGGAACCAAGAGGCAGATTTGCGGTTTTTATCTTAGATCTTGATTTAAAAAATATGTTTGTTGGATAAGACCCTAGGCCATCTCTACTTTGAAGCAATAAGCTCTTTAATTGCAGAAAATGATGCCTAAGTGGGAGTTTTTATCTATTGTGTCCCATTATAAGAATTCATGAAATTACTTTACACATACTTTGATCCATTGCCCCATTTCCACTATACTATTCAATTTTAGTTAATTATACTTACGTTTTTAGAATGACTGGTGTTCACTATTGTAGATTTACATATATATATATATATATCATTCAGTTGCTCATCTTGATAAATTTCAGGGTATTTTTTGAACCATGACTAAAAAGAATTAGAAAATTAATTTACTTATACTACCTTTTAGATTTTCATCTCCTTTATTATTTGACTTGTTATTTATATTATTTCTATGTCATTATCATTAAAAACATTAACATTAAAAAAAGAAAAGAAAATGATGCCTAAGGTCAGAAAGCAATGTTTTGAATATTGCATTTGATAAACTCAAAGTTAATAACTAAAGGCAGCAGTTACAAGGAATAATCAGGAGAGTCTGGAACTGTATTTGATTTTACTGGTTTACATTCTCTTAAAAAGTAAAACTTTACAGGGACTTTTAGGAAAGTGATACATTGTCATTGTGGATAATAAAAAATACTTACCAAAATAAAGATAATAAATGCTGTCACACCTACTATTCAGAGACATCCACTGTTAAATTTTTGAGTTATTTAGGAATATAGTGTATTCATTTATTATACTGTAGATACGCCTTTATAATCCATTATTCTCACTTAGCAATGTATTGTGAAAATATTTCCATATCATTAAATATAATTTCTATCAAATTTTTAATAACAACATGATATGCACTATAGTTATATTATGGTTGTTTTAAGAGAGCATGAATGACTTCTAAGTTTCTGGCTAGAAGTAACCCAAAAGGATTGATGGGGGCCCAAAAGGATTGACCAGATGTTTATGGTTGAAATCTGTTTTTTAGAACTAGATGCCTATTTCTATTTCTTAATTTTCTTGTTTTGAAATCCATCCTTTAGCTACATTTAGCTATATTTTTGTTCATATTGCTATTATCTCCTTTTGTGTAACTACTCCCCAGGTATTATTGTGTGGTTGAAGAATACAAAATTTTATGGCCTTTGCTATGTTTTTCCAGCTTCCCCCAAAAATTGTGCTCCCAGCAATACTGTAGTGCCAATTTCTCTACATCCTTGACAGCTCTGGTAATATATATATATATATATATATAAATATATATATATATATATATATATATATATATATATATATGTGTGTGTGTGTGTGTGTGTGTGTGTGTGTGTGTGTGTGTGTGTGTGTGTGTGTATAATATGGTATTACTGGGAGTGCCAAAAAAATGTATACACATTTTAAGAAATGTTATCCATGTATTATTTTTGAAATTGAATTGAATTACTGTAGCAATGTGTAGTATGGAGTTCTCTCAAAAGATGGCATTAATCAAATGAATGCTAGCGTCACCATGTGACAGGCAGGACAGTCAAAGATAGTAGCGGAAGCACGGATGTCGTTGGAGGAGCGCAAGACCATTTTGAAGTGGTATTTGACATTCGAGAACATTGTGGAAGTACAATGACAATGGAGGCGTGAGTGTGTAATAGAACCTCCAACACGCCTAACAATTGCACGCATTCGTGATAAGTCTGAGATGCATGGTACTGTGTTATGATGTGCACAAGGGAAGATCCTGGAGGCCTCGCACAGCAACAAGCCCTGCTGCTTCTGCTATGGTGCTGGAACAGTTTACATGCTTGCCACAGAAGTCTCCCAAACAATGTTTGCCGTAATCAGAAGTGTCTGGACGCTGATGATAACCACTTTGAGCACCCCTTATAATTGCAGAAGTCAGATATGACTTGTATTCATTCATCTTTTGTTATCGGTATATATTGAGCATCACAATTTGAATACAGTTTTCCTTTCTTAAAAGGTGTAAACATTTTTTTTGCCACCCTCTGTATATATTTTTCGTAGCTAAATGTTTATGTATATTGGTTGTTAGGCTTATAAAATCTTACCCACATAGAAGTTACATAAAGTTACCCCATATTTTCTTCTGATTCTATGATAATATTTTTTTGTATTTGTATAAGTACAAATATGTATAAGACGCATATGTATCTTTATTTTTTTTTTCTTCATTTAGAAAGAAGGTCGTGCGATAGCCCTCCCAACTTCTCCAGCTGCTGGTATAAAAACACTTGATCCCCTGCCTTTGAGAGAAGATTCTGATATCAATATCCCCAGATTTGCTAAGGCAAATCCAGTTTCAAAAAATCCAGAACATCCAACAAACACTCCTGAAGAGTCGCCTTCTCCACCCTGTGCTCCAGCGTACTGGCATTCCTCTCGTCGAATTCAGGGCTCTCTGAGAGACCCAGAATTTCAGCATAATGGTAATTATTTTGGTTTTAAGTTTTTATCTTTTAAAATGAAAGTCTTAAACTGATACAAAGGCTGTAAGTACCATGTGTACTATATGTTAACAAATGATGTTATTTAGGTTTTTAGTTAATGTAATAAATTTCTTTAAATAGGAAAGAACTCATCTTTAGAACAGTTAATTTTGCTGTACCCAAGTTCACTTTTGTATAAGTGTAAGGTGTCTCTCAAGTTCTTTCCCATACACATTTAGGCAATGCACTACATGCCAGTAGCACCCCTTCCTCAGGTGTGACAACCAAAAGTGGCTTCAGACATTGCCAGATGTGGCCTGGATGTAGAATTCAAGATCATAAATTATTTTCCTTTTGTTTTATTAGGCACTGCTCTCCTCTTTTCTAGCTTCCACTATTACTGTTGAGAAGTCTGATGCTCTTCTTATTTTTGATCTTTTGTGTATGGCTTTTTTTCCTGGCAGCTTTTGGGATCTTTTCTTTATACCTAATGCTCTATAAAATTTTACAATGAGTCTCTTTTCATTTATTTTGCTAGTACTCAGTAGAGCTTTTCAGTCTAGAAACTCAGTTCCTCACTTCTAGGAAATTTTCTTATATTATTTAGCCAGTAATTTCTTCCTCTTCATTTTCTGTTTCCTTTTTTTCTGTCACTCCCATTATTCAGATGTTGGACGTGTTGACCATGATTTTATTTTCTTATCTTACCTTTCCTATTTGCCATCTCTTTTTATTTTAATTTGAAAGGATTACTAATTTTTATCTTCTCCCTCTTCCAGTTTTTAAAAATAATTATGCTATATTTTTAATTTCTAAGAATTTTTTTTAACACTGCATATTCGTTTTATACTGCATCATGTTCTTATTTCATGGATCACATGTTTTATCTCTTTCAGAAGATACATGATACATATATAATCTCCCTGTTTTGAATGTGGTACCATTGCCCTTAGTTGAACCTAGTATCCTTTAGTTAGAGCAGCTTTCATAAACCTTTAGAGTGAAACCTCCATTCCTCTTTTGGGAGAGGGGCAGTTACCTACCTGTGAAAATTTAAAGGACCTGGCAGTCTGCTGGTAAAAAGACTTTCACCAGTTTCCTGGTTCAGTCTTACGTTCACTCCAACTTTCAGTGCTACTCAGTACACACTGAGTACACTCAGCACAGAGACGTTAGGGGAACAAAATGGTTGCTTCTTGGTTTCCCTCCTTTGCTTGAGAAGGCCACTTTCTTGAGAATGATAACAACACACTCACTGCCCTTTCATTTACTTTCCACGTTCCAAAAATTTGTTGCTGTGTTTTTTTGTCTTCCATTTTCTTTCTTATGGGTTTATGTCATTTTTGTAAATGTGTGTATTCCATCTACCATCTTTAAACAGAAACCTACTACACTCTTTTAAAATTAGAATAGATCGACATTATCATTGAGAAGAATTCTAGGAGGTTACCCATTGTGTATTTACCTATTTGTTAATAATAAGCACATTATACATTAATGAACGGCCCTTTGATAGTAATTTCTATTAAAGAACTAAAATTAATAAAATTTTGACAGCCTTCTTTCACTAAGGGTTTACATAACTAGGATATACTGTTGGGTAGCTTTGAAAGATAATTTCTTCTGCCTTTTTGTTTTTTAAGTGGGAAAAGCAAGGAAGAACAATTTCCAGTCACCTCAACATGAAGCCTTTAATGATGAAGGTATTTCCATAGTCGACACAAGATGAAAGCATGAGGTTTTGTTACATGATAGTTTATAACAGTGTAATGGCCTTAAACTTGATTAGCATTATATACTGTACAAAGGACTTCCGCAGATATTATTTCATTGGATCCTTGAAATCTTGTGAAGGGGGTAAAATTATACCCATTTTACAAATGAGTCAACTGGGACCTAAAGCCTTGGAAAATCTTCTCTAGGGTGAACAAATGGTAAGAGATTGTGCCTCACATAACTCTGCGGTCAGAGCTCTTTTTGTCTTCCCGCCCTGTCTAGGTGGGGCGCAGGAATTTGGCCTAGCATTATATCCAGCATTTTCTCCAAATGCCTACACTTAGCAGTTTTCAATTCTCAAAAAAATACGATTACAGAAAATCAACTTTTTACTCCTATGTAGTTTTCATTCTGACAGATTCATTTGCTTCTAATAGTGGCAGGAGGAATTTTGAATTCTTGATGTGAACAACTGAAATTACAATTTTAATTCATCCTTATAAGTATGAAATTACTGAGTGTTACATTCTGGATTTGAAATTAAATGAAAGGTTTTCTCTCCTCTTAGCAAGTTTGGGACTTTTTTTTCAAAATTCAGTGAGCTAGAAATCAAGTTATTATGTTTTCAAATGGAACTATCTGGACACTTTAATGTATGTGTTCTTTTTTTTTTTTTTTTTTTGTTGTTGTTGGTTTTTTTTAGCTGAGCCATCCTGTCACCTGTTGGCAGCTCAGCGGCTGCTCAGCTCCGGTTGGGAATCGAACTGCTGTTGCTCAGAGCTCACACTCTTGAGCAAGCACTTAACCAACTGAGCCACTCGGCTGGCCCTTCTATCTGGACACTTTGAATCCAGTTCTGATTTCTTTTTAATGGAAGAACAATGTTTACAAATAGTCTTATAATAAATTTGCTTACTCAGAATGAGGAATTTCAGTAATAATGAAAGGGCAGCACATTAAAGTCAAATATTATTTCTACATTGAGATTATTTTAGAAATGTTATGTAAGTACTGTGTTAAGCCATGGCATTTTGTTTTACAAAGTTTTGAAAAGCTTTTCACTCAGACCAGCTGTACTGTTTAAAGTAGGACAAGACAGTATGATGTTGAATTGTTTCCAGGTAATACCGAAATCATAAGCCTTGTGTTGAGGTAATGACATTGTGGGATTTCAGCAAGGAAACAGAATGCTCATTTAACATTAAAATGCTTGATTTCTGAATTTGGTAAACTTGGAAAATTACTGTGAACTGAAAACATTACTATCTTGTATTTCAGTAGATTACTTTTTTTTTCTGTCAGAGTCAGTGTTGACATTACAAAGCTTGGTGCTTTTTACTTTTCTGTCAGTGTTATAACAATATTTTTGTAAGAGTTATATTTAGCACTGACTATAATTCTTTCATTGCAGATGAGGACAGATTATCTGAGATTTCAGCTCGTTCTGCAGCTTCAAGTCTCCAGGCTTTTCAAACTCTGGCACGAGCTCAGAAAAGGAAGGAGAATTTCTGGGGTAAAACATAATTAAATATGCACCTAGTTGAGTTGCTTTTTTTCTAGGGAACCATTGGCACAGTTTTTCTTTATTGCTTTACTATGTTAAGATTTTTCAAGCGTTTGGATTTTTTCTAACATTTCCTGCTTACGAAGAATTATTTGATTTTTCAATAGCCAATCAGTTTACCTGGAAAATTTTAGCACAAGTTCATACAAATTTAACTGTTAAAGAATTCTTTTTACATCAATCCCAAAGTAGAAAGACATAGATTATATAGTTCTTCACATGTTCTAACTTTTGTATTAGGTGTTAGGGATAGCTGGTAGAATTGTGAATTCTGTCTATCCAGAGAATATTGTAAAAAGTGAACAAAGTGAAGTAAAAATTAAGATTCAAGTATGTAGTATATATTTCCCTAAAATTGGTTCTATGTATCTTTATAATTGTGGATGTCAAAAAATGAATTTTTTGTTCCTTTAACTTTTTCTGTAGTGCTTTGTTTTAGTACCTTCTGTATGTGGTTACAATATTAAGATAATTTTATTTTAGATTGAAAATACCGGCTGTATATATTTTTCCTATTTATGTAACAAAGTTTGCTAAGAGAATATGTATATTTTTTATCTTTGTGTACATTCTATTTGTACAAGGACTGGCTTACATTTGAATAATGTCTGAACTTTGAAAAATTATTTGTATAATGGAGAACTAAAAATTTGTAGACATTGCAAAATAAAAATTGATCAAGTATTTCAGTTCTGTTTATTTCAAGCATTTGACTTCTCCAGAATGTTATTACAGGAACAAATAATTATCTTTTATATACATTCTACTCATAGCAGGTTAGACAACTGTTATACTTCTTTTGCAGCAATCCAAATGCAGTGAAACCAAGTCAACAATATTGTACACAAATGTAGGAAACAATTCCTAAGGCAGAATAATTAAAAAAAGTTTTTTTTAAATTAAAGTTTATTGATTTAGCAAACTTTTTTACTATACTCTTTCACTCATAGGACATGTTCTGTTGTCTTACTCTTTATCTTGCAAATCATGATTAATTTTTTTAAAATACGGAGTTCATAAAATTACATAAAATCTTTATAATAATACATAGAAGGCACTGAAGATAAACTATACAGAATATTCATGCTTATTGGTTAGAAAACAAATGAACAACCTCTTCTAAAGTGTTTAATTTGGTCAGAAGTGCTTATACAAATCATCAATTCACAATGTTAGTTTTTAAAAGATCTTTATATTATCATGAGGTTATAAAGAACTCTGGGCATACAAGTATTTGCTTACATTCCACTGACATTTTAAAACATTTTGTTGATAAAAAAACTTACCAAGTGATTCAAGATGGCAATAAAAGTTAGAAATAAGTGTATAATTGAATTTTAGAACACAAATTGTCTTGGGTTCTGTACAAATGTGTACTGAGGCATACTGTAAAATAAATTTGGAACTGAAAGTTGGCTTAGTTGGCTAGAGTTTTCAATGGCTGACCACTGATCTACAGTGAAGAAAGGAATTCTAGCTAGCTTGCAAGGAACTAAGCATAATGCACAGTCTATCTTACCTAAGCTATAGACTGTAAAGTGAGTTCATCCATTGGAGTAAGTTGCCTGCACATGAACTGATCTATCTATCAGGTGTTAGGTAGATTAGGGTGTGGTTCTTATGAGGTTGAGGCTATTACCTGAGTCTGTGTATGACAGTTTATCCTTGCAGTATACTACTGACTATCTTTTAAAAGCCCTACTCAGTGGCCCAGGGGAGAGAACAGTGTTGAGGGATTAGTACTATTCCATCACTCATACTAAAAGAGCAACTCGAAGGACATGTGCTTGAATTGGTGGGTAAGTAGTTTACATGAGAAATGTCCCATGAGATTTGTTGGCATATAGGAGCTGGGATTGTTAACTCAATGTTTTAATCAATTTTATTAAGGTACGCTTTCATGTACAAAAAACTGCAATAAAAAAAATTATAGCTCAATAAGTTTGGAAAGAATGTATGCATCTGTGAAACCAACACCACAACCAAGACCTATTACATTTCCATTATCCTAAAAGTTTCCTCATTTCCTTTTGCAGCTCATTCTATCCATACAGTGTACACCCAAATCAATATTTTAAACTGGTGGTTTGGTCTTTTGTTGAACTTAGTATCTCAAAAGCTGGACTGGGGAGAGAATATCAGAATCACAATGGAAGTTTCTTCCAAAATACACACCTACTGCCTCTGTTCTTCCCCCCATCTTCGCCCTAGATGCTGAGATACCCATATGTCCCTGGTTGAGAACCCGGATATAAGTGCACAAATACACATATGTGTATGGAGGCTTTGCACGTTCGTTTCTGCTCTCATCTGTGGATCACTGTGGGAATCTGAACTCTTAAGAACCCTTGAAGGATGATTTTGAGAATTAAGAATAAAGAACATGATAAATTGCTTAGTACATGGTAGGAAATGTTACTGTGAGATTTAAGTACAAATATCCTCATTTTACAGGTGGGCAAACACTTAGACTAAATTACTGGACCAAGATCTCATAGCTGGTAAATTAAATCTAGGTCTTCTTACTTGAAATCTACCCACGCCGCTAACTCTGAAGTGCTAAAATTGTGAATCTTAACTGTGATTCAGTGCTCTGGTTGATTCATTTAGAGTTACATTTTTAACTTTGCCTCCTTGAAGATAAATGAAACACCTACCTTCCTAGTCAGGAGGAAGAGTATGTGGGCACATGTATTGTACAAATGGATTCAACTAGAAGGAAAGAGAGTTAACATCGAAAGCAAGTTTGTCCTTATACAGAGCAGGGCTGTGGCTGGCTACCCAGAGTGCTCAAGGATGGATTTTACCTTTGTTGCGGTGGTAGATACCCAGAAAATATCCCAAAGCTTACTAAAGGAGCAAATAATCTAAAATGCATGTGATCCTAGAATCATTTACATTGGTTTTGGAATATGTTTTTGGTACTCTGACATGTGATGGCATCAGGCATGTCAGCACGCTCAGGGCCCAGGCTTTGTCACACTGCAGTCATCACTCAGTTTCCCTAGATGAGTCAGCTGCACAGGGAAGAGAACAGCCTCTGTCACTGGACTAGCCACGGTTGTGCCCCGCTGGGCCTGGTCATGGGGAGCTCTGAGAAGCCAGTCTGGCCCTCTAGCTTGACTCATGGATGAAAAGCAGGGCAGTGGTATATTCAGCCCTTTGAGGCTCAACTTCATGCTAATGTTGACCCTGCTTTGACCATGTGTCTTTCTCCTGTGGTGAGAGGAGACACAGAAAGATTCAGCCCTTTTTTTCCTTTCTTTTCCAAGCTTCTTAATCTGTAGTTCATGTTTCATTCCTACCCTGGTCCTCAAGGGTGCGTCAAGGATAGGAGCCTCTCTCAAGCAGAGGGCAGCTCTCCTGTAGCACTACCCCTGCTAGAAGGCAGGTAAGAGGGAAAGAGCAGTCATCCTAAAGATGACATCCGCTTCTCCTCCACTGAACGCTCCATCTAATGAAGGCATCCATTGCCTTCTTTATACCCCAGGCCTCTAGCAGAGCATGTCCTCGGAAACTGAGTGAGGGAATGGGACTAGGGGTCACTGAGGCAGCTTTGGAAGTCAGAGCATGAGGTCAACAGATAGAGTGATGTTCGGGGAGTTCACAACCAATTTGAACCACCTAATGGACAATTTAGGTAATGTTGGGAAATTTTCCAGTTTCTCTTCAACATAGTCGACACCCAGTAGTATGCTGGAGCTGGTTTTTGGGCCAATTGTGAAATATTCAGAAATTTGGTGAGCAGGTTATTAAACCATCAGTAGTTTGAAATTGGCCATGGTGGGAGTATTTATACCATGGACATCAGCAAATGCTGTAAATCAGTGCTTCCTCACCAATTACCTCCCTTCCCCCGGGTAGTTTACAAGCCCACTACTGTGCAGCCACTACACCAATTTTTGCTTATTTTTCATATCATTTGTGATAAAAATCCACTTCAGGAAAGAGAAAAGAAGCAACTCAAGATAAGCTACTATAAATTCATTATATCATTCACATCTTCCTTGGCTTATAAAAATAAAATACTTTGGTTTGGTTTCTTTTTTTTGGCTGGAGTCCACCAAGAAAATAAAAACAAGCCACAAATAGCAGATAATAGACTATGGAGGGAGCCTACCCATGATCCACCCACCCATGGAACTGGCCAGAGTAAAGGCCTGGGAACCTATGTGTAATTCCAGGTGACTCTGATATTCAGGTAGTTTGGAAACCACTGGCTTTGGGACTATAATAAGCTTGAGCAAACTGGTTAAACTTCTTTGAGCTTGTGTCTCTAATCTACAAAATTTAAGATTTAGTGGCAGAAGGTCTGTAAAGGTGTTTCATATATGCGGTCAGGCAATTAATTCAAAATGTTTGTTCTATTGTGCTGAAGGCAAATTTTCATTAAAGCAATGGGAGGAAAAGGCATGTTTTAGAGAGGGAAAGGTTAAATCTGGAAAGCAAAACGCTGTGTATCCTAAAATTGTGGCATCTTGTGTCATAGCCCTATCTGAGATGACCTACATTCATTCAGCTTACACTGAGGCAGTTTGGGGCAGCGTGCTGAAATGATTTGTCTGCTTCCGTTATGTGGTAAAGCAAAGAAGTCTGTGACTCCAGTGTTGTGACTCAGCGAGACTAGAAGGTGGAATCAATTACCTGATATATGCAAACTATATTAGTGTAACCATGAATTGGAGATGTTATCAGATATGAGTCAGGCAATGCAGAGACAAAGGACCCACGACAATTTCTGATGAAAGGAAAGATAGTAAGGTTGGTCCCTGAATGAATGTACAGCCAATATCAAAGATTTCCTATCTTGCTTCAAGTTATTTTTTTATAAATAAATTAAGTAAAACTCAGAGTTTTATAATTTTGAGAAGAAAATGTAAAATGCCACATATTATGGGAAAATATAGAATCTTTAAACTCATCAAATCAATTATACTTAGAGCTTGGGCATGTCAGTCAGGAAAATTTTGCCCACAATGAGTACCTTAGCATTTGCTGTTGCCATTAAAAATTATTCAGGTAAAACAGTTAGGTTCTAGAGAAACCAAAGAAAATTGAAAATAGGTTTATATGACAATACTGACACGTTCCTTTCATAAATGACCGATAACGCTATAAACTTTAATTTGTAATTTTGCAAAGATGAAACATCTGAAGTACTTTACGAATTAGAGCATAACTTGGCAATAAACAATCACCTTAGCCTGATCACTTAAATTAATTACTGTGAATCGTATCTGCCAAGACTTTAAAAACATCACAGATCCATGCTCTAAGGACATGTCAGTTTCTTTCATCATTCAGAATCAAAATGTGGAGACCAAGAAAAAAATTCTCAGATTTGTTTTTATAAATTTGAAGAATACAGAATAGTAGAGACTAACATATCAATATGTACAGTTCTTTAGTCACTACTTAAATAATATAACAAAAATAAAACTTAGAAGCTGGATACTTTTGATTAGAGAAGCTCCTAGAAAAACATCTAATAACCCTCAATTTAGTGAATATGTTCATTCATTCACTCATTCATTCATTCATTCACTCATTCATTCATTCATTCATGAAAACTGCATGCAAAGCTTGCACAGATATTTTCTGCTGTACAACACATCAATCTTAGTGTCTCTTCAGGTAATAGTCCACTTAATCTTAAATAAGTCAGTCACAAGTTACAAAATGATTTATTGAACATTTAGCTATTGTTTTTTGTTAATTCCATATAAGGAAAAAGGTCATTTTCCACTCATTTATTGATTTTCAAATTTTCTGTGACGACTAATTTCCTTTTCTTCTCTTTGAAGGGCAGTGCGTCTTCCTTTTTCCTGTGTCTGGTTCCCTTTGTTGAACTCCTAGTCACTAATAATGAAAAATCCATCTAAGTCACAATAAAAAGTGGCTATGTGTGGTTTGTGTGTGTGCATATGTACATGTCTGCATACATGTTAATAACACTAACACACTGCCATGTGTCACTTACTGCAATCCTTTTATTCACATTAATTAAAATAAAAATATAACAAATCTTGTATGTTTCTCCCTCTGCCAAACCGATCTGCTTTCAGGAACATTGGCCCTGTCTTTGTCTTCTGGTTTTCAGTGGGTCCAAGGCACTGGTTAACTCTAGGACTCATCTTTTCCGCGGCTTCTGCAGGGCATCTCAAATGCAGACTTGGTGATGACACAAGGTCAAATGTGTTAGATTATATTATCATATTTTCCTCTGACTGAGTGAGTCAATCTCCATAAGTCTTTCTACAATAGATTTTCTTTAACAATCTTAACAAGACCACAAAGAAGCTTTAGAGGAATACCCATAAGTGTTCATTTTAAACAGAGCTTACCCTCTTGGGTCAGACAAGAGAATGTTTGAATCTTGATTCTGCCACTTATTAGCTGTGCAATCCTGGGCAAGTTACCTAACTATTCTGAGCTCCAATTGATGAATATGTTAAATAAGGATAGGAATCATAAATTGTTGTGAGAAATAATTTTAAGCATGTGAAACACTTAATGATGGCACACAGAGCTCAATAATTGTAGCCTTTGTTGTTATTTTCCATCTTATTTCCTAAACTTGCTCTATTTCAAAGAAGTTGGGATGCTGGGAGGAATAAAAAATTATTTTAATTAGTATTTTAAGAAATTTTATTATTATTATTAAATTAAAGTTTATTGGGGTGACAATTGTTAGTAAAGTTAGTAAAGTTAGTAGATTTTGGGTATATAATTCCATAATACATCATCTATATATCCCATTGTGTGTTCACCATCCAGAGTCAGGTCTCCTTCCATCACTGTATTTTAAAAAATTTTAAATAGCAAGTGAGACAGGAATTTAGGGCAGTGGCCTAAGGACCAGGAGGGCCAATGCTAACAGGTGTACTACAGCACATTGGCATCTTTTTGTCCAGACCTCAAGCATTCTCTCCATGGCTCCATTCTACCGTCCACCTGAATGGGACTTGAAAGAGAAGTTAGAACAAAGGGAGAAGATGCTTTTCATATTGACATCAACTACAGCAACGCATCTTACTCTGGAGATTAATCAGA
>NW_017731401.1:4019861-4021531 GCF_001890085.2 Hipposideros armiger | reverse complement strand
CAACCCCAGATGTGAGAGAGAAGTGAGAGGGATTCTTAACTGATTGTGATTACCTGGACTCTAGTCTACCACCCACCTGTATGGGACTTGAAAGAAAGTCAAGTCCCATTATAGAGAAAAACAAATGAAATTGTGTTTTTTCGGGCATGTGTTTGTAGCCCGAGTTTTATACTCACCGCTTGAACCCTTAAGAAAGTTATAATACCCTCTGGGGTGTGTCTGCATGAACTAATTGAGAGTGACTAATCTAAGCATTTTAACTGTCAAAGTTCTAAACATTTGATAAGTAAAAGCAACACAGTATTAATCAACCTGTTATATCTTTTTGAAAAAGCATCTCTTTGGGTGGCATGGTGGTTCCGTGTAGAGGCTTTGGAGTTAGACTTACTGGGTTCAGATCTTTGCTGTGACATGTTGATGTCATCTCTTAGGCGAGTTACTGAATTTCTCCAAGCCTGTGTTTAGTTCTTCCTACAAGGATTAAATGAGTAGGTCCATGCAGGATACTTACACAGTGCCCCACACACAGCAAACACTCAGTAAACTCCAGCTATTATTAGAAGGGAAGTAACAAGAATAAATGCTTTTTATGTGTCTTGTTATTGGCTTACATTAATTAAATTTTTTGTTTGTTTGTTTGTTTGTTTGTTTTACATTAATTAATTTTTCTGAATAATCTTACGAGTATTGTCTCTCTTCTGCCAGTAAGAGACATTGAGGCTGAGATTACTTGGAATCCAAACACAGATCTTTTAACTCTAACATCAGCTCCGTTCTTCTTCGCTGTCTTGGAGAACTCAACAAAGGGCACCTACAGCCTTCTCTCAAATCAGTGACAAATTGGTAGTTAAATAGTAGAGTTAAACTGACTGCAAGAGATTCTGACTCTAAAATCATGAGGAGCTACATAAAATGTTTTTGATTTTTGCAATAGAAGTAAAAAACTAAAAGATTTTCATTAAAGAAGAACTAAGAAAATCAAGTTTATTCTAAACAGGCAAAGATAGTAGTTCAACCATTTCACTGTAAGAAAGGTGTCACCGTAAGGACTCCATAAACAATCCTTGCATGCACATTGATTGCAAAAAGATTTTTGAAAATGCAGCATTGCCAAACTGCTTGTGAAACTGGGCCAGTCAAGGGCATTGATTCCAGTAAAGGTCTTAATCACTTTGACTCCCCCTTGCAAACTTGTGAAATGGCCACAGAAATACCACAAGCGTTAAGTATGCCGGATTTCCTTACAGGATTCCCAGATGAACACAAGCCTCTCAGAACTTGTGATGTTTCAGGAGATAACAGATAAATGTGCCTGCACTGGTGTGCCAGTGAAATGATTTCTCTGAGTAGTGGCTCAGTTCTTAGACCAAGTATAGTATTTTTTTTTTTAAGATTTTTATTGGGGAATTGGGGGATGGGAACAGCACTGGGGAATTGGGGGAAGGAGAACAGACAAGTTGCTCTCCTTTTGTTCTTCAGTCTAGTTGTGGAGGACGTTGCTTCACTGGCCCAAGTTGGCACCATCATTGCGCGCTTCCCGGGCGAGGCAGATCAGTCGCCAGCTTCTGGACGGCCGCTCACTGTGGCTGCTGGCCACTCACGCTGGCTGCTGGCTACACACGGTAGCCCATGGCAACCCGCTGCCACAGGGGCTGCAGCCTATGCCATCG
>NW_017731401.1:4017496-4019749 GCF_001890085.2 Hipposideros armiger | reverse complement strand
ATGGGACTTGAAAGAGAAGTTAGAACAAAGGGAGAAGATGCTTTTCATATTGACATCAACTACAGCAACGCATCTTACTCTGGAGATTAATCAGAGTATCCAGTAAAGAGGTATGTTATTAAACCAGCTACCATGTTGACTAACTGGAGCTTCGTACAGCTGGGAAAGCTCTGGGTGCTCATATCTCAGCATTGAGAGTTGTGGGAGCGCCCACATTTTACTGGCTGGAGGATGCTAGGATGGGGGCAGAAGTGAATAAGCATCAGTAGCATCAATGCCCTGGCAACTTCTGCCATGAGAAAGCCCTCCAGCCAAAGGGAGCAGGTGCTGTATTTGGACATCGGTGGGGGTGCACTAAAAAGGTTGCGGGGGCAGGTGGAGGGGCACTCCTAGAGTCTGTTGTTGGACTGTGATTCCTTGAAGGCAAGTTCTCAAAGTCTGAGTACTGCCCCACAACTATCTGCCTTGTAAAAATATGCAAGTATTATTATTTTTTTAAAAGAATATTGTATTAGTTAGGGCTGCCATAACAAAGTACCACAGACTGGGTGGTTTAAACAACAAAAATTTATTTTCTCACATTTCTGGAGGCTAGAAATCTGAGATAAAGGTGTCAGCAGGGTTGGTTTCTTCTGAGGCCTCTCTCCTTGGCTTGTGGATGGCTGTCTTCTCTTTACGTGGTCTTCACTCTGTGTGTCTGTGTCCTAATCTTCTCTTCTTGTGGTGACACTGGTCACATTGGATTAGCATCCACCCAGATGACCTCATTTAAACTTGATTACCTCTTTAAAGACCCTCTTTCCAAATACAGACACATTCTGAGGTACTGAGGGTTAGAAGTTCAACATATGAATTTTGGGGAGAGAGGGACACAAGTCAACCTATAACATGTATATTTCAAAAACTATGAAATTGCTGGGTCAAAGAGTATGCACATTTAAAATTCTTAACAAATTGGCCAATTTGCCATTCTAAAAAAAAAGTAAATTTCCATTATAGAGAAAAATAAATGGAATTGTGTTTTTTGTACACCAGAGCTTGGTAGCCTGGGCATCCACTGAGGCACATGCTGGCTGTGCCTTCACCGCATGGGGAATGAAGGGAGTATCATTTTTGGCAAGCCATGCTGGCGGGGGCTTGGGATGTGAGAGAGGGAGTGAATTCTCTGTAATAAAGTGAGCCATTATTTTGATATAGTAAATATAGATCCTTCCTATCCCGATCCTCCAATCTGGTATTTTCTTTTAAACTCTTTTTCTCTCCCAATTCATCACTAGACCATAAGCTATTATTACCTATAAAGGGTTGTCATTGAATAACTAGTAGAGGCTCAAGCTTTAGGATTTTGTTTTCAAAAGATAAAAATTGGATGACTACATCATCAGGCAAAGCCACAATGTTTGTAGCCCCCAAGAAACTCAGAGTAACCAGACTAGGGATGGGAATGGGAAGGAGAAGAGTAGATGTTGGTGGGTTGTTGAGGAAGGGTCCTTCCCTGAGACTCTCCTAGATGGAGCCCGGGGTTGACTGAGTGAATGAGGATTAAGGCAATTCAGTTAATTTAGGGCAATGGTGTACTGGAGCCAGCTGTACCTGCTTGTGGAAGCCAATTGTGGTATCTCTTCCCAGCTCCGCCTGCAGTGTTCTCACATTGGTAGCTTGCAATTGGCCATGGTGGGAATATTTTTACTGCAGAAATTGGAAACTGTGACAATGAAGGCCTTCTCTCCATGGAGAACAGGTTGATAAGCATTTAGCAGCACACTACTGGTTTGGGAACTACTGAGGAGAAAGGGGACCTCTGTCTCACTTCCCCTGGTAGGGTCTAGAGATATGGCAAAACCTTTTGAAATCTGTCTAGCCCATAATTGGCAAAAAGTAGAAATGATTTTGTAGCCTTTGGCTGATCTTGGTAGAAAGATTGTAAGACAGTATCCCAGAATTTCTCATGGCCACAGGTGGAAAGAGAGAGAACTCAAATTTATCCTGTATTGTTGAGCGGGGCTTAGAAGTAATTGAAATGGAGCCAGGCCTCTGGGTTTTGGTGATCATCAATCACTCAGGAAGATGTGCAGATAAAATCTCAGCAGATAAAAGAGTGGTGACACCAGAGGGCCAGTCTCCTCCCTGCCCCCACTGGTGAGCAAGAATGTGGAGACAACCCCAGATGTGAGAGAGAAGTGAGAGGGATTCTTAACTGATTGTGATTACCTGGACTCTAGTCTACCACCCACCTGTATGGGACTTGAAAGA
>NW_017731401.1:4009453-4016011 GCF_001890085.2 Hipposideros armiger | reverse complement strand
CCAGCTCCAAGTTGAGCTGTTGTTCAGCATCTTAGCTGTGGAGGGCAGTGTCACTGGCCCTCATATGTGGGATCCGAACCGTGGCCCTCTGGCATCCCAAGCCAGTTCTTAACCATCGCGCCACTCGGCCGGCCCCCAAGTATAGTATTTACTCAGTCTCCTCTAGGGCACGAATATTATTGTTACCATGAACACTGGAATGGGAGAACTGAAGAATCAAGGTGATATACAAAAGCTAAGACCAAACTGCTCATACCTGTTGGGATGACTGTTATCAAAAAGATAAGAGACAACAGTGTTGGTGAGGCTGTTAAAAAACAGGAACCACTGTCCACTGTTGGTGGGATTGAAAATTGGTGCAGCCACTGTGGAAAACAGTATGGAGGTTTCTCAACAAAGCTAAAATAGAACTACTATATGATCCAGCCATTCCACTTCTGGGTATATATCTGAAGGAGACGAAATCAATATTTTGAAGAGACATCTGCAGCCCCTATGTTCATTGTACCATTATTCACAATGGCTAAGACATGGAAACAACCTAAGTCTCCATCAATGGATAAATGAATAAAGAAAATGACGTGTATATATACAACGGAATATTATTCAGCCACAAAATGAATCAAATCCTGCCTTTTGTGACAACATGGGTGGACCTTGAAGGAGTTATGCTAAGTGAAATAAGTCTGAGAAATAGAAATACTATATGACCACACTTATATGTAGAACCTAAAAGAATCAAACGCGTAGAAACAGAGTGGAGAATAGTGTTGGTCAGTGGTTGGAGGGTGGGGGAATTAGGGAGATATGGCCACAGGGTACAAACTTGCAATTATGTGATGAATAAGTCTGGGGATCTAATGCACAGCATGGTGACTACAGTTATCAATACTGTAGTACATGCTTGAAAGTTGTTGAGAGTATATCTTAAATGTTCGCACCTCAAAAAACAAAACAAAATGGTAATTTGTAAGTTGATGGAGGTGTTAATTAACCTTACTGTAATCATTTCACAATACATATGTGTATCAAATCATCACATTGCACATCTTAGGCTTACATATACTTGTATGTCTATAGTGTCTCAGTAAAGCTGGGGGGAAAAAAAGCCAAGCTGCTATTTGCACCTGTATTGAAAAGATTTTCTGAAGTCAAATGATTTCACTGCTTGTAAAGAATTTATTGAGTCCAGTGAAAGATGTTCAAACTTAGTTGAGATGGTCTCCCATACACAATTAAATGTCTGTAAATGGCTTGTCCCCTGCTCTGAGGGGGAGCCCTCTAGGTTCACACGTGGAGAGTTGGTTCGTTTGGAACAGTTGCCACACTCACACCCCCACCTTTACACACGTGGCTCCAATAGGAGCTGCGCAAATAAGGGCTTCGCATTCTTTAATTAACACAAGTTAAAATGAAAAATAAAATGAAACGGAGACAGTGAAATTTTTGGTATCTTTCCTTCAAAACTGCAATGCCTCTGCAGAATATTTAACCTGATGAGATGCAGGACAACAGGCTCCCTTTAGCACAGGCCGAATAATGACAGTTGCCTTTTACTAAGTCCTGACTGTGTGCCAACCATTTTGCTAAGTGCCCGTATGTGGATAAGTTTCTTAATTTATCACCTGTATTTTGCAGATGACTTTGGAGACCTCAATCTTGAGCACCATGGTTTACTGCGTCTCTTAGAAAATGTAACCAATAAGCAGCCAGATCGGATCCATAAGACTGTAGCCTCCTGCTTTGTTCGGCTCTCCTGAGGGATTGCAATGGTTATTTATTCCCAACCATACATCCAATTCTCCCACATCCTGCCTTCCCTTCAAATATGGAGTCCTCCTTTGATCCCATTTCTACACCTGAGACTCCTTGGACAAGCTTGTCCTGCAGGTAGAGACTCCTGTCCATCTGTCATGTGATAACCCTTTTTTCAGCGGGACAAAGAGTTCCTGCAGGAGTTGGGCAGAGCTTTACCTGAGGATGTGATTTTCATATGTTACGGCCAGGGGAGGAAACAGAAGCATGTGGTGTTTTTCAGCTTTTATGTCTTATTCTGTGCCAATGGTATATTCCTTTAAAATTTTATTTTTTGAGTAAGTAATATGTTCTTTTAGTTCAAAATCACAACAATATAGCATGATTATATATATTTGTTTTATCTTTACCTTTGCCCCCATCTCCTCTGATTCTCCTTCCAAACTAGTGAAGCGTTTTTGTAAGTTTCTTGTGTTTTCATCTTGTACTTTTAAAATGCAAATACAGGCAAATGTATCTTTCATTCTCCTTTCACACACAAAAGCTTCACTCTTCCCGCTTTTTTCTTAACAATTTTCCCTTCAATACTACTTGTGATCTGTTTCTACTCACAGAACACTTCTGACACCAAATGTGTGGGGTTTTCCTTTATATGAAACCATCTGACACTAATCAGCCAGAGTTCGTACAGACTCCATGAGTTAAGGGCGCAATTGTGCAAGGCTGGCCCCCGTTTTAGATGTCAGCTGCAAGTAGTGGGGTCCCAGAACACACCTGTGTTTGATTTGGCTACAAATAGAGTTCCCACGACGTCCTCCTCAGGTGCAGTAATTTGCTACTATGGTTCACAGAACCCAGGGAAACACTTCACTTATTATTACTGGTTTGTTATAAAGGATATTATAAAGGGTACAAATGAACAGATGAAGAGGTCTGAAAGGATTCCGAGCTTAGGAGCTTCTATCCCTATAGAGTTTGGGATTTGCCACCGCTCAACACATGGGTGCATTCACCAATTTAGGAGCTCTCCAAACCCCTTTGTTTATATGGGGGCTTCATTAACTTAGGTATGATTGATTAAATCATTAGCTATTGGTGACTAACTCAATCTCCAGCCCCTCTCCCCTGCCCAGAGGTTTGTGGGAGGAGGTTGAAAGTTTGAGTCTTCTACCAGTATGAGAGCCTCTTTCTCCACTGCCCTGCCAACCGAGCATGTTGTCACACTGTTGGAGTTTTGCCAATCTGATATGAGAAAAATGGTTTCCTATTACACTTCTGACTTACAGTAAGCTGTCTTTTTGTGACTGAGTTTGAGAGTTTTTTCATATGATTAAGGGCGTTTATGTTCCCTTTCTGTGAAAATTATACAGTGGGGAAATTATGTTGCCTGAGATATGAGTTACAAATATCTTTCCCAGTTTATCACCTCTTTTTTTGACTATACTCTTGGTGTATCATTATTATTACCATTAATATTACTATTATTTTGGCATTCAGAGGGCTTTTGTTTGTTATGTAGCTGAGTGCATCATTATTCTTTCTCATTACCTCTGGATTTTGAATCATAGGTAGGCCTTCTTTACTTTGATGTTACAAAGGGATTCACCTGTGTTTTCTGACATTTTTAGTGTTTCTTCTGTTTTCTCCCCATGTTTAAATCTTTGATTTATTTGATGTGGAGTCTGGTAAATATTGCATTAGTTATGGATCTCATTTTATCTTTTTTCATGTGATTACCTAATTACCCCAGCACCGTTTTATTAAAAAGCCCATCTTTATGCCACTGATTTCAGATGCTACCTTTATCGTATGCCAAATTCCTGTAGGCATTTGGTTCTAATTCTGGCTTCCTATGCTTTTCTATTGGTCTATTTGTCTTCAATTATTGAGACTTTATAGCATATTTAATAATTTGTGACATTTCTTTTAAGGAAGAAAAGACATCTTCTTCGTGCTTCAGATGAGAAAGAAAGTGCTCCTGTTAATTATATTGAGTTTAAAAGTCTCACCTTTTTACATGTCAATATATATTAGTACCAGGTGCCTCCATCACTAATCTCCTGGCGTGGGAAGCAGCAGCTGTTATATGCCTGGCATTGCATGGCAGATGATGCTCTTTTTTTTTTTTTTAACACCTTCTAATTTGCAGGAGAAGGAGCAGTTGGCATGAGAATTGCATGGGGTTGAGAGTATAGAGGCGAGAAGGTCTCCTGTTCTACATGGATGTTGAAACAATTCCAGGAAAGGAACCTCATTGGAGGAGCACTAAGAGAGCAATACAGAGACCCGATTACTACCGAATGGTATCTAAGTTGGAAATCTTATGCTTGATGCCTGTCAGAGTTCTAAACATTTTGCTCACTGACTTTCAAAAACATCTGATTATTTTAGAGCCTGGAAAAGAAGAGGGAATGCCCTCTGACCTTTGGTTAACAAGATCTCTAAACCATGTCTTGTCTACCATGTTCTCAAAAAACAGAACCACTGTGTGGGAGACTCTCTGGTGCCTTCTTCAGGCAGGACACAGGTACACCAACGTTTCCTAATTCCAAACAATGCTATAGAATGGCATTTAACTAAGAGGAAAATGTACCACTGGTGTAAAAGAAGTCTGTGAATTTCCCCAAGGTGAAAGTACTAGGAAGATCACGTTTTCATTCACCCACCCTGATGATAGCTGATTATGAGTCTGCTGCCATGTTTTACTCTTCGCATGCACCACTCTGTTGGACCCTCAAGCAGCCCTGATGAAGCTAGCTCCAAGGGGATTAGTAATCTACAAGCTGCAGGCATAGGAGCGTGGCAGAGCTGGTGTGCGTGCATGTGTGACAGTGAGCTGGGCAAGGATGTGGGGTGGGAGTGGGCAGAAAACCACCTGTTCTTGATACTACAAACCTCTGAGTCATTTTCTTTTTCGGTAGGTACCCATGTTATTAATCCCTAGATTATTTGTGATTTGTTTTTAGCATCACTTGCCCCTTCCCCCTACCAGTGGGAATGCCTCCCTCTCTCTTCCCACCACCTTCTCTTTCTCCTACTCTGCAGGAGTAATTCTTTTCCTATTCTCCTTCTAGATCTCTCTGGTGCTTGAAGAAAACTTCAGTACTTCAATGGTTGTTCTGGGCTGTGGTAGGCATCCTCACAAAGCTTGTTCTACACGCTGGCCAAAGATCCACCAGTCTACCTAGCCAATATTGTATGGTGGACTTTCCTCGATAGGTGTTCAAAGGATTTCTTTTATTTAATTTTTTCTTAACAAAAGTAATATAATACCTTTAGATAAAATCTAAACACTGCAGAAATATGTACTGTTAAAAGTGAAGTTTTCTTCTGATTCCACCCCGCAGAGAACACCATTTTAAAGTCCAGTAATCTTCAATTTTTTTTCTCTCCCCCAATTGATAGCTGGCTAAATCGTTTTTATTTTATAAAAATGGAGTCATGCTATACACACTGTTTTGTACTTTGCTTTCTTCACTGAGGAAGCCTACCCAGCCTCTCCACATGCTCTGAAATCCCTGATGTAGTGATGTGGCAAAATACTTTTACTCCCTCCCGTTCCGTTCTCCTATTTTTGGCCCCATGGTATAGGAAAAAATACAGTGAAGTAAGAGTGAAGTCTTGGGTTTTTAGCCATAATTCTGCCACTCACTGGCTGTGGGATTGCAGACATATCATTCAGCCTCTTTGGCCCAGTTTTTTTTTTCTTTGTAAAGTTAGGGGGTTGGGCACATGATCTCTAAGTTCCCTGCCAGCATTATTAGACCAGGCCTATTGGGAACAGATATGTATTGAGCACCTATTATGTTCCAGGCATTGTCCTAGGCACTGGGGAAGCAGCAATGAGCAAAAGAAAACCCCTACCCACTCATAAAGCTTACATTTATTTCAATGTTGAATGTCTCCCCCTCTGAAGAGCAAAACCAAGTTTCCTCAAACAATTCTGTCTCTCCTTCTTCCATTTCTTCACCCTCCCACCCCCGTTATTCTTTAACCCATAGCAACCATATGCTTGCCGTAATCACCCTCTGAAAGTGCTCTAACAAATGCCAGCAACTACCTTATATTTGCAATATCCAGCTGATTCTTATTCAGTCTTCATCTTACTTGTGCTCTATAAGGAATGTGACATGATTATTTGTTTTCTCCTTTTACTGAGAGTCTCCTTCCATGGCACTGATTTCTTTTGAGAATGACTATTCCTTTATATATATATATACAGTGAATCCTCATTATTTGCAGGTTCCATATTTTTGCGAATTGGCTTACTTGAAAATTTTCTGTAACCCCCCAATGTATGCATGCAGTGCTTTTGTGGTCATTTGCATGCATGTCCTGAGCAGAGAAAACTTTGAGTCGCCCCATGTGCTTGTTCTCAGCTGAGGTTGAACAAGGTAATGCTGTCTTCCGTCAGTTCTCATACTGTAAACTGATTTCCTTTTCGTGGTCTATTCAGTATGCCACATTTCTTGAATATTTGTGCTTTTTCATCGATAATGTTGCTATTTAAAATGACCCCCAAGTATAGTGCTGCAGTGTTGTCTAGTGTTCCTAAGTGCAAGGAGGCTGTGATGTGCCTTATGGAGAAAACACGTATATTAGGTCAGCTTTGTTCAGGCATGAGTTTTACAGTGCTCTTGGTTCTGAGTTCAATGTTAATGAATTAACACTATATACATTAAATATATATTTAAACAGAAACACACATAAAAACAAGGTTATGATTGATAAGTTGACAAAAATGTTGTGACCAGAGACTTGCAAGAAGCGAACCCTGTAGTTTCCCTAAGATCAATGGTTAAG
>NW_017731401.1:3986303-4007902 GCF_001890085.2 Hipposideros armiger | reverse complement strand
TTACTTAAGTATAAGATTAATATTAATATTTATGACAATAATTATGGATCTATAATATGTTTATTTGAACTCAATAAATATTTTGATGTCCTAAATCTTGTGGCTTTGTAATTTTTTCCCCTTAATATTATCATTATCATTATCATTATCATGATGTAATCATTCTCGTTTGCTGAATGAGCCAAGAACCTCATATAAGTGACTTTATTTTTAACTTTAAGCAAAGGAGGTGGCTATTAGTATTATCCTTATTTTACAGATGAGAAAACTGAATCAAAGCCACATTAAAAAAACATTGTGCAGGGCCAGCCAAGTGGCTCAGTTGGTTAAGAGCTCGCTCAAGAGTTTGAGCTCTGAGCACCAGGGTCACTGGTTCGATTTCCGGCCTAAGCTGAGCTGCCGCTGAGCTGCCAACAGGTGGCAGGATGGCTCAGCTAAAAACAAACAGACAAACCAAAAAACATTGTGCGATTACAAATATTTGATCCATATTGAGCTCGGTCTATCTGATTTCTAATCTCTCTGCTATATTGCCTATATAGATGTATTATGTTGATTCAGCATGTAATTCTGAAAGAAAAAAGTAAGATATTGAAAAGAATCCATCTGCATTGTTAGCAGTTTGTGGATAAAAGAAAGGAGTGGGTTTTCTGCGGAAGAAAGACAGGGAGCTCTATTGTTGTAGGTAAACTGCTTTAGTTCTAGTTCAAGCCTATTAAGGAAGGTCTTCTCCAGTTTTCCTGTAAGTCAGGAAGTACAGAAGAGGGGAAGCTGACTGAGTTGGGGGAGTCTTATCTGTTAGTGGTGGTTAATATTCACAGAGAAGTCTTGTGTGGAAGATGAGCAAGATATTCATGAAGTGCACTGAAGAGAGTTTGAAAGCTGCACATCTTCAAACTTAGTACAGTGGTACGGAGAAGAAAGCAAAGAGGCAGAGATAAACGTTGGACTAGTTCTATGTAGAAGAATGAACACATGCCACCAGCACTGAAGTATGTATAGGTCTTTCTAGAGAAGGTGGAAGTCAGTGTTCAGCTCTCCGAAGTGTTTCCTTTTACAAAAAATCAGGAACCCTCGGTTGATTCTACAGGTCACTCACCAATTGTTTGTCAGGTTCCTTCAGAATTAGGTCAAGGCTGGTGGTGATTGGTGAGCACATATATAAATTGCAATTGATAAAGTGGAGCTAACACTTTTGGGTATGGGCTCTGAAAACTGACAGGTACTAGAGCTAATCTTCAGGGATGATGGAATTGTAATTACTTCCGGGATAAGTTGAGGTTTAGGACTCTTTCCTCTCTTCTTCCAAATGTGTCTCAGCATTATGCCTTGAACAAAATTTGGTATTGTACTTGTTTTTGACCAATCTTCTAGAAATTGAGCCATAAATGGAGGAATATTCTTAACATTGGATTCACAAATGGTTCCATACTAGGGCATGGAGTCTGAAACAAAAAGATTGAAAAATTCTGAATGCCAATGAACAGAACACATAAGTTGCCAGGGTCTTCTTCAATTCTGGAGGGCAGTGCTGACAAATTGGGCAGTTATATGAGATGGTTCAAATTTTACATATGGAGTTAACATAATTATCGGCACCTGTGATAACAATTTTTTTTTTCTTCTTTTTGGCATTACTAGCAGCGGCTTGCATTTGGCTAGCACCGTCAGCACTGCTCTTGTTCTTGGCATTGGCAGAGGCCTTGAGTATCTCCTCTTCCAGTAGCAGATGGCAACACTGAGGTATTCAAGAAGACTAACCTATGAGTTGTGTGAGATACAAGCCCCTGGAGACACCAGCCCACATTTAAGACTGACGAGAAGTCACTGGAGGGTTTTGAGCATGGGAAAGACGTGATATAACTCANGGGCGGAGGGGGAGGGGGGTGCAGTCTTGGTAGGTGCTAATCCCTGTCACTGAAGGGATGAAGGGAGAAGCAGAGAGCAGGCTGTAGCAGAAGGGATGACAGACAGACAGTAGGGCAAGATATGCTTGAAAATTCTTTACAGTCATGCAAGTCTTTAAGATATAAAAAATATCGCTTGGCATTATGTCAAACGCAGTGTGGAAAGGTGAAATGGTGGGAGGAAGCAGGAAGAGAAAGGAGAACGAAGTATAGAGGACAAACGCTGATTTACGGTTTTCCTTGAAATAACCTAAAGACAATTTCATAGATTAGATGAATGTCAGAGGTGGTATGCTTTGGACTTGAAGTTGGGTTCTCCCTCCTATCGGGTTTGAAAGCCTTATTTGATGTGACTTGGAAGGAGGAGGAAACAAGGGATGTTTGAACCTGCATCTGGCTTTCTACTAATTAAAGCAACTGGATAAAGCTTATTTGGTATTTCCCCCACAAAAGTGAAAGCCTGTGTTCCCCCCCCCCCATTGTCAAGAAGGTGAGAAAAGAAAAAGCCCATGTTGGTAAATGTGCAGTTTTGATTCAAGGCTGTTAAATTGTTATGAATAATTGGTCACAGATAATCTTGGAGCTATGAGGTAGGACAAGGCATCATGGGAGAACCTGGCTCCCCCAGCACAGCTTCCATCTGCTTGCTCTGGTTAGTAAGCAGTTTTAACCAGCTTCATAAGTGTGAGGTACAATTGAGATTGCTGCCTGTGGTGCTCTCTCAGTTCGGAGAGCCATAATTTTCAAGTCTTCGGCAAATCCTATTATACTCTTGCTAAAAGGGTATTATTATTTATCTTTTACAAAAAGCTACAATTTGGTCTTTGTCTCTAGAAAGCTAACCAGGCCATCTCCCTCTAAATTTGTTCCTCTTTTAAAAACAGTATAAATGCTCAACTACTTGTGTTTTCTTATTTTCACAGCTTGGAGAGAATGGGGAGATCAAAGCAATTGGAGAACTGGATTTGCTGTTTATGAGCCTGAGAAATGCCTGCATTTAATCACAGCAAAGCTGGAAAATGGATACTAACCCTTCTTGCCTGTTAGAAGTAACAATAAAATCCCCAGAAGTTTTTTTTTCCCCCCAAAGGAAAATAGGAAGCCAAACTTCACAATCATGGATAGATTCTAAATATATAAACCCCTGCTTAGCTTAAAAAGGAGAACAATGTCACTTGTGTCCTTTAGACCAGAAGGTAGCCCTTCCAAACATAACGAGATTTATTGCTAATGTAATGTTTTATTGTAGTTTGCGTTTTATACACAGAAANGACTCCAGACCTTTCTTCTAAGATCCATATCTATATATCCAGTGGCTTACGTGTATTCCTCAGGCCCTCCAAAGTCAAAACTCAAACTGAACTTACTACCTCACTGACGCGTTCTTCCCATAATGGCCCCAATTTAACAGAGGGTGCCACCCCAGCAGGTAGGTCAGTGCTTTTGCACTTCTCTCATTTCCCTTCTATCCCCAGGTGGTTAAGTCTTCTTTATCAGGTCTCTCACCTTGCTGTCTTGCTCTCTGCTCTTAGGTCTAGCCCCATGGCTGCTTGCCTAGACTCTTTCACTGGTTTCTCAATTCCTCTCCCTATAATCAGTATTATACCCCTATTCCTACACTTTCAATCCATCTTCCACACTGCAGCCAGGTATAAAGCTAACATTTATATCAGCGTAATGCCAACATTTATTTTGTGCCTCTGTGTCCCAGGCACTGTGATAGAGAATTGGCACGCAGTATCTGTAATACTCGCAGTGTATGCAGTTACACCCATTGTCCATCAAAGGAAACTGAGGTTCATAGGTGATGAAATCCCAATTCCTAAGCACTAGACCACATAAGTCTTTCAGCCTCACCTCACTGCTCAAAGTTATTCAAAGGTGGCTGTGTGCATGCTGATTTCTGTAGGGCTGGGTGAACTGCATCTTCCTTCAGGACTCAGCTCAGAGGATTTCTAGTTCAGTGTCTCTACTTTCAGAGAGCTATGCCTCTGACTTTGTATACTGTATACTTTAAAGACCAGGACTGTGTACCATCCTTAAAACACAGTCCAGCCCAGAGGCCAACATGGAGGAGGTGAGGTATAGATGGCTGCTGAGTGAAGGAATGAATTTCTGATTTGGTATATATTTGATTGACAATAGNATTCAAGATTTTCTCTCAAAAGTAAGCCCACTTCAGATTGATCCTAAGGCTGCTACAGCACAATTACTATGTTAACTATTACCACATATATTTCTGAAGTATTAAACATGGGTCCAAGAATTCCTACTTGGTGAAATATTCCAACAGGAGCAAAATAGCTATTCGTTAAACAGAACGAAATAGTATTAGTTTAGTTTATTTGGTTGTAAGAACTTGGAAATGAAAACAGATTTGCTGTTCTTTTGAAACACAGTGCATTTCAGACTTGCCATGACTCAGAGTGACATCTTGTCCAGCTCACCTAAAGTGCTGATGCTTTGCCCTATTTATAGCACATACACAGTTTTTGAGTTAGGACAGTGGCAAATAAAAGGGAAAGGGGACATTTTCTCAGGATTGATGTTTGTGAATTGGTACTGTTTTTGATCATTTGTATTTTTAAAAGTTTAGCAGGGTCATGAGAATGTTGGAAATGTCAATTCACTTGACATTTATTGGCCCACAGTTTCCTCATCAGAGACTGAGCGGGTCTAGTAAAGCTACACCATGATGCATAGAGTTTTGAATGTGACTTATTTAAAGTTATGTTTTAAAAATAATATTTAACCTGTGCGAATGATTGTAAGAAGCGTTAATAATCCTTAAACTGATCAGAGAATTGGGATACAAAATTCAAGGGTATTAGTTAATTAACTATGATGCTGAATATCTGGTGTTATAAGCAAGTGTGAATTATGATTTTTTATACTTATTTACTAGTTAAAATAATAAATGAAATGAGAGACTTGAATGGATCTATAGATTTTTTAAAATCTATGACAGTAGAGGACAGACTTTAGGAGGCCAATGTCAAATTCTGTTTATATGCACCAGAGTAATGAGGAATTTGCATAAATGTTGCTTTCCTTTTTTGTTTAAATTGATTTCAGTGCTTGACATTACTAGAGAGGAAAATATAGTGACACATTCCCATGGCATAGTCCTCCCTTTAAGATGAGCTACTGTACAGATTCACAAGTTTTAGTCCTCAGGAAAAAGCGAAAGGTAGCTATGGTTGACAAGTGTCTTTGTGGGCAAGGTGTTAGCAGGGTGAGGCGGCCATGGTAGGAAGTTGTCCTGGGTACTGTCAGGGTTATCTTCAAGCAGAACTGGGAAATAAATAAAGTTCATGCTTGGGAACCCGTCTCTAGCTTTGTTTTTTTGCTGGGTACCTCTATCTCTCCTCTCCACCGACCTTGAAAACAAACAAAAAAACTCTTCACCTTCTCAGGAGATGAGCATCCCAATAGTCTCTTTCTCCAAGTCAACTTGGTACTCATTCACACCAAAGTGAAAGTGATTACTAATAGATTAAGATCTTACTTCTGTGAAGTAACTAGGAATTAGAAATAGTACACAAGACTTTAGTGGAGAAAATTCTGAAACACTATCAAAGGGTGTAAGAGAAGATTCTAAGTAGAGAAATGATGGTAAATGCTCCTGGGTGGAATGAGTTCATATTATAAAGATGTTAATTCCCCTCAAATTCATCTTTAAATTGAACAATAGCTAAATGAAAGTTTCTGCTGCCTTTTTTTCCAGACATTAGACAAATTCATTACAAATGTATGCAAAATATATATGAAAGATCCAAGAATAGCCAAATCAGCCCTGAGAAAAGGAAAGCAAAGAGGGTAAACTTTCCTGTTCAGATATAAAGACACTCCTCAGTAATAAAAATATTAAGAAACTGGCTGATTCTCTTATTGTTCAATAAGAGAAAAATAAATAAACCAGTGCAGCAAAACAGAGAGCTCGGACATAGCTATTTATATATGGGGAATTCACATATGATACGTACAATAAAGGACTCACTGTTTAGTGAACTGTATTGGAAAAACTGGCTCACTACATGGAGAAAATAAAACTGGTTCCCTACTTTCCATCATATACAAAAAGGCATTAAAGACCTGATCATGAAAGGCAAAACCATAGAATAAATGGAAGAAAAGATAAAAGAATATCTTTGGGACCTAGTGATGAAGAGAGACTTTTTAAACAAAGCCTTAAAAAGTGCAAACCATATAATGAAAAATGTCTTAAATGACATCCAAATTAAGTTTTCTGTTCAACAGAGGGCAAATAGACAAAGTTCATAGACAGACACAAATTGAGAGAAGAGTTTGTTATGTCTAGAACCCAAAAAAGAGTAATATTTAACATATACAGGCACTCTTCTAAATTAACAACAGACCAAGGCCCATTAGAACAGTGGGCAATTGATGTAAACAATACACTCATAAAAGAGGGAAACCCAAGTGGCTGCAAGTGTATGCAGGAAAATGCAAATTAAAACAATAATGATATACTATTTTAAACCCCCCAAAGCTGGCAAAATTAAAGCTGGAAAAGAACAACTATGGGTGGGGATGTGAGAAAACTGGAACCTTTCTTCATTGATCTGAGAGAGTAGATCGATGCTGCCTTTCTGGAGAGCAATCTGGAAGTATCTAGTAAAAAGTAAATGAACTTTTCCCTATGATCCCATGGACCTACTCCTGGATAACTATTCCAAAGGTGTTCTCAAAAATGTCATTAAAATGACTTGGATGAGGATGCTTAGTGCTGCAATGTCTGTGGAGTAGGTGATTGGAGGTGATGTAGGTGCCTGTTAAAGGAGAAATGAATAAATAAAATGTGGCTACACACTAGAAATGGCATGTTAGAAATAGGAGCTACACACAGTGACACAGGTAGAGTGCAAGACCATAGTGCTAAGTGAAAGATTAAGATAGAGAATCATTCCTACAAAATAAAAGTGCCTACATGCACTAAACAACACTTTATGTTTTGTGAGGATGCATGTATACTTAGAAATGTATATCAAATACATTAGAGCAGAGGTCTATGGCTGGCACAGAGATGGTGTTGGGTGTTCGGTGTGGAGGGAAGGAGAATAATGAGGGTGGGATCACACACACATACACGTACACTCAGAGAGATAGAGAGAGAGAGAGAGAACCTTGTATGAAACAATGATCATGTGTGTTGTACTAAGGAATATGATGAATATAATATTTTTTACCTGAGAAACTTCAAGCCCTACTTCTGGAGAGATGTGTACTTTAAAAGAATGCATTGTGGATTTCCCAGCATCATCCAATGAGCTGGGAAGTAGTTTTACCATGCAGTCAGTGAGTATTTATTTATTACCTGCTGTGTGACAGGCACTGTTCTGGGAGCTAGGGCTAGATAGCAACAAGATAGAACAGCCTACCTTGTGGTTGGCAATTCTGGTTAGCTCTTCCAGGCACTAGACCACGTAAATTGTTGCATATACCCAAGATCAACCTTGGGTACAGTCTGCCTGGGTCCTGGGAGCATGACACTGGGGTTCCCGTTATCTGGGGTGGCTTCTGGGAGATACTTGAAAATGCACAAGGAAACAACTGAAGAGAAGGCTAATTATGATCCAAAATTATTTAGCACATGTACAATGTCTGCAGTTATTTTTTCCACAGGAGCAGTTTTATGGTATATCCATAACCTCTTCTAATAACAACTATATAAAAAAACTCCCTGTATGACTGTTCAGAAATTCATATACAGTCCCAGAGCAGATTTTTCACTTAGGTGTGTTTTGGTCAATCTCACTAAAACCTAAGATCTTGGCTCCATTAACAGTATCGTATGAATGGCTCTTCATCAGGACCAGAAAATGAATAATCATGTCGCTCCTATTAAAGTCTAGTTTGCAATTTTCTAGCAGTCTATTTTTGTTTCACAGCTATTTATTCCCTATTCAGGAACGATAATGAAGCTGGCAAGTAATACTGGGTCAAATCCCAGCTTTAGAAGTACTGTAAAGGCTGTCCCCAAATTACTTCCACGTATGTTCCTAAAGCTATTTAGTAAATTCTTTAACTTCGCAGATCTATTTATCTATTCATTCAGTATGTTCCTGTTCAGTCCTTCCTGTGTGTGCAGCACTGTTCTAAATGTTGGAGATACAAATATGGAAGAGACAGTGAGTTTTCCCTCAAAAGCATCTAATTCAGTGATGTCCAAACTTATTTTCCCATGGGAACAAGATTATGTATGCCTGTCAGGTTGCCAGGCAAACCAACAAAAGCCTATTTAATCCACAGTATAGATAAATTTTAGTGCTAATATAATTTTATAGAGTTCTGGATAAAAGTGGCCGTATCTTCTATAATCAGAAATTGGATAAAGAAGAGTTTCCTCATCTTGGGCTCATGAACATCCTCCAAGCAAATGTTTGGAATGGGTCTGGTTTTTTATTTACTCTTTCCTACCCTTCCTCTTTGCATCATTCTCCTAAGGCCACCTTCTCCAATGCTCAGTGTCCTCATGCTCTTCTCACCCTTTACTGTAGCTGCTTATCTAGGTATTTGTCATCTCGAGAACAAATACTCAAGATTCTATAATTACTTACTTTCCTTATTCCAGTTCATCAATACTCCTGCTCTTTAGTTGTGAGGAGAAAAATTTGATTGAACNTGTAACAAATGCACCATTCTGGGGCGGGGGTGCAGGAGGTATATGGAAAATCTCTGTACCTTCTGCTCAATTGCTGTGAACCAAACATTGCTTTTAAAAAGAGAGAAGGAGGCTAACAGAGAGAAATCGCCTGAAGGAGGTAAGGGAGTGAGTCATGTGTACATCAGGGAAGATTTCTTGTTACTCTACCTATTGCAAAGAAGTCATACAGAACTTACTTGGGTTATTTGAACACACTATTTTCCTTCTCAACTCCAGGTGTTCCCACGTGTTTTTTTCCTCTACCCATAACGTATCCCTCTTCAGCTGTCCCTGCCACCCCATCCTACCCCACTCGCAACACCAGCCTCCTCATTAATTCCTCATTTATCTGTCATGTCTTAGCTTATGCCACTTGTTCCAGAAAGGGATTCATATCTGCCTAGCCTGAGGTAAGCAAAGAAGGATTTTTTAACAAGAAATTAGTACATGTCCATGTTTCTCACCCTGATCCGAATCTCTATCATACTTAATGTCTACAATGTTCCTTTAATGCTCCCCTAATTGCTCATCTTTGTGTTTGTCTCACTAATTTGATTATAAGATGAGGATTTTTTTCCTTATGTTTCTTTCCTTTTCCATAACGAGGACTAGCACAGGGCTGGGCACACAGAAGTCAGTAAGTGCTCTTGTGAGAGACTGACTTGTGGGGAGAAGTGGCTTTTGGGAAAGTCATGAGAATGCCCTTTGTAGAAAGATGAGGATTTCAGGAGAGAATTTCTATTAGAATGCCAGAACTTTTAATTTATTATGATTGAATGAAGCTCTTGCTGGATTCACTCTGGTTTCACTAATCTATGAAATAAATGACCTAGCAAAGCAGTGTGACAAATGTAGACACCTGGGAAAGTGGATTATCTCAAGAGATCAAGGTAGAGTTTTGGTTCTATTTGTGGGTGAAAAAAACAAAAGAAGGAAGCATTTGTGGCTCTTGAGGTAAAGTGATGCTAGCTTCCAGTTTTTCCCCCAATCCTCTTCATTTTATGTCATTGTCGAGAATACTAAACCACCAGGGTGGGACAGGGGAATCCCATAGGCAAGCATGATGTGTTCTCAGTGGGGTCGCTGGAAGGGTATTCTGGACATCCTGGGAAAGTTAGTGAATGGCTACATGGTAGTAAGTATGCTTTAAGGTCCCTGAAACCAACCTTGGGTCTTATGCAAAAAATATCAAAACATCCTCTACTCTTCCTCAATTACAGTGAATGCGACCAACCACAAATATTTCCAAGAGGTCACAGAAACTTTCATGCTATGAGAAAGTCAGAGGGTCAGGGATAAGGCTTAGCCCAACACTTGTGTAAGAGGCACAGAAAGTTGCCAAGAGACATTTATCCAAAATCTTTCTTCTATAAGACAGTCATTTTGTCCAAATTTCCAGATTTGTCCTTTGAGCTAAGATATTAAAGAATCTTGCAATAATGCTTATTTGCATTTAGAACTTTTTAGTTCTTAATGCCTGGGTATGGACATGTTGGCCATTACCATCTTAGTGACCTGGTGCTATCTGGGATAGTAGCGACACAGGCCAGGTAAATTTTTGATAAGGTTGGGGCAGGATGTAGGGTCCAGAATATGGGGTCCTTCCACCAAGGTTGTGTCTTTATGGGGAAATGTTGGAGACCCTCAATAGCATGGGGGCCAACATAAGGGTGACCGAGGCTGGCAGAACAAGAGAAGGAGGACAGGTCTAGTAAAGATGTGTGTGGTTTCCATTGTGGTTTTTCATCTAGAATGCCCTCAGGATGTCCCTGCAATTGAGATGGAGAAAGTGAATCAGCCATGAACATGGGTCATCACTGCCATTGAGTCATTCTGGGGGCATACATGCCTGCTTGTGGTAAAAAAAAATGGGACAACTCTTGAGAGACAGAGAGAATCATCCTTCCTGACCTGACCTTTTTTGAGTGAGTCTTCCAGGACTGACTTTACCTCAAAGGACGGGCCACAGAGAGGCTACCTGGATCATGTGTTTATCCTTTACAACGTGAGGAAGCAGGTGGTTTGCTCCTTGCCTCCCTTTGATGCCACACGGCACTGTTCTTTTTTCTTGCCATTTTCTCTCAGTCATCCTCTGGATCTCTGTTCCAAATGAGATTTCCAATTATTCCAGTTTGAATATTGTATAATTTATTGGAAGTTATGTAGAGTAGCCATGTTCTTACTTCCTGTTCTTTTCATGTTACTCAAGACCATCCCCAGGCAAAATATAAGGTGATATAGTGTGTGTGTGTGTGTGTGTGTGTGTGTGTGTGTGTGTGTGAGAGAGAGAGAGAGAGAGAGAGAGAGAGAGAAAGGTATTTAATGGAATTATAAGAGAAGCAAGTAAAAATTGACCTGTCCATCTCCTTTCCCTGATAGGGTTAGTGATCTATAGTTGGGGAGTAACAGAAGTAACCAGGGTATTTTAATTCATGTATTTTAATTGACATGTATCATAACAGGAGTGAATACAGGGTATATGTGGCTGAGTGGAAGGGGAAGTGGGGTAGTTTCATGGATTTTAGGAAACTCTCTTTGTTGACCAAGTATTTCCCTTGCTTCAATCCCTAATATCTGAAATCTTGTAATTGGAGATGCATTTAACTCGACACTCCACTGTGTGATAAAACACGGTGAATGGAAAACACTCTTTATTAGTCCTGAAGTTGTCATTATGTAGCAGTGTGACTTGCAGAAAGTTATTTCACCTTTCTGAGCCTCATATTTCTTATCTATAGAATTGGAATAACATAATTTCACAGGTTACTAAAGAGAATTAAATTAAATAAAATCTAAGGGAGCCACTTGAAAATTATGAATGATATTTGTTGTATGAGTTATGACTTAGTATGAATATAAAACAGACTGAGGTAGTAGGTGGGACCTGGAGAGTAGAAGGAGAGAGAGAATGGTGAGTGAAATGGTGTAGAAAGGAAGAGATGAAGGTCCCAAAGCATTCTTCCTTTATTCCACAGTTTTGCTTCAAAGCAGCCCTAACTGAAGATAATAATTATTTACAAATGCAAGTAATTGACCTAATGTTATGGAGAAAAGGAAAGAAAGGCTAGAAAGTGTGTGACTCAGTCAGTGTCATAGCTGTGCTCACAGATAAACCATCTCTTTTCCTTCCAACAGAAGCTCTATTGACATCATCTAAGTTCCTTCTTTTTTCTCAGTCTCAAAGAATCTGGCAGAAATCCCAAAAGCCCATCAGAAGCATATTTTCATGACTGGCTGAAAAACAGCACAAGAACTTCTAAGGGGTGATCCAAACAAATTCGATTGGGAGGCCAAGATGAACGTCAAGTGTGAAGAATTTTAATTCAGTTCTTAGGGAACCTGACATGAGGTTTTGGTGGGGCTGGAGGGATGAGAATGGGAAGAAGAGACCAACGGTGGGCTGTGATTGGGGTGCTGGTTGGAAAGAGAATAAAAAAAGGTCATGCTAAAGATCACAATAAAGCAGGAATATCTCTGATCACTTTCTTGATGTTTTAGGATGAAGTCTTACCTGAGGGTAAAATTCAGCATAAATCCCTCTCCCATGTGCTTCTCTCTATTTGCAGATGTGGAGATGAAGGGAGTCTACACTGAAGCCAAAGAAATCAGTTTTCATTGCTCAGTTGCCTCCACACTGTCTGAGTCTCTGATGAAGAATAGAAGAGTTTTGGTTTTACTCAACACACGATCTTGCTCATGCTGTGTCGAGAAGTTGTCTAAACAACCAGCTGAGAGCAAAGAATCTTTCTCAACCGTTATTCTGTTTTCACTGGCAGTTTTCCAGCTTGGGTGTACAGGCCATCTCTATATGGGCAAAATCCAGGAACCAGCAACTAACTCCCTTTTGCTTCTCTCCCCAAATACATCATCTCCCCGGTCCCTGGCATTCCCATTCTCATCCTTCACCTCCACTTCACCCCATTCCACAGGGGAAACAGTATTTGACCTGTGTCCCAGTCAGGTTGTCACCTGTCATTTTAGCTGGAATAGGGGAGAAAGAGTGATAATTGAGGACTGGATGGAATCCTTTGGGCCTCTGTTTCATTCTTCCTGGGCCCATGAATCAATTAAGAGGAGATAATTGATAAGAAGCATTCAGGCTGCTGCAGATGTAATCAGGGGCAGTAGCAGTTTGGTGATTCTGCCTGAGGCCTTCAACGTTGGCCTATATTCCCTCAGAGTCAGCAGTTCCTATTCCATTGGTCTTTTCTTCCTAAGTGGCTGTACCTTTCTCAGGGACCTCCACATGGCATCTCTACATTCTGGATATGCCAGTTGTTGGTGAGATCATTGGGACCAATCACCAGCACTGCCTAAGATTACTCTGTACGGAGTAAATGTTCCTAAAACATCTGAAGTAGTTGGCTTTTTTCCTATCAAATTGCCTCAATTAAAGTTTTGGAAAAATGCACTGTGTCACAGTCTCAAACTAGCGTTAAGTTGAAATCTTAATCATTGTTGTCTCAAGTTTATTAGGATACTGACCATTGTTCTCATTGCTTCTTACCTCAGCGATAGTACTAAATTACCCCTGCTGCTGGTGTCACAGCCTCCTGACAGGCCTCACTGATGCCGGCTTCTGCCTCTCCAACTTCTGCTTCAGATAATTCTCAGGCTATATTTCTAAGTTATTGCTTTCTAAGGGTCCCTTCCACATTCAACTGTCCATAATGGCTCTCTATTGCCCATTAGCTCAAGTCTAGACTATTCTGAATGGCATTTAAAGCTGTTCATAAGTTGCTCTCACCCTCCCTAACCACCCTTCTTGGCCACCACTTCTCAGCATCATTCCAATCTAATCACACTAGTCATTTCTCTTCTACCAGCCCCACTGCCAAACTTTTTTTTCCTGCCATTTCCTCTTCTTCCTTCTTTTATTCTTTAAACTGATCCAAATATTTAAAATTTTACTCCCATTCAACATCCTGAAATTTTGAATGAGTTTCGATATCAGTATATCAGTTTCTAATCAGGCAACCCTATTGTAATAGTTGTAATTCTATTGTAACATGCTCCATTCATTTAATGTTAATTTGTATTTGTGGGCTAATACTACATAGAATTATTTTCCCCTTTGAATAATTGTCATCTCTATTATACTCTGAGTGCTCTAAAAGCAAGAAACACACACCTTATTAATTTGTGCATCTCTACCATCTAGCTCAGTGCCTATGACATAGTGGTTGAATTAAAAATGTTATAGAATCAATTGTATTAATAAACTCTTTAAGGAGAGAGCCATGGCTTAGTCATTTTAATCTCCCTAAACGGAAGACAGTACTAGACACATGACAGATATTTAACGACCTTTATTGTAGGAATTATCATGCATGGTGGTGAGATGAGGGTGGAAGAAAGATTAAATTTGGGGGTATGTAGTGTCAGATCTAGAAATAAACAAGTGTGTCCCTGGTTTTGTCCATGACCTAAGAGAATCCTGAACAGTGAAGGCCAACACTGGTCACTTCTTGGGAGGTACAGACTGAGCAAAGGAAGCTCTGGAAATTATTGCCCAAAATAGGGAAAATGTGGACTGGGTCAAAGCTGAAAGATTTAACTAATTCTGAGAAATAATGACAGCAATGACATATAAAACATTTAAAAAATGAATAAATCATGAATGTATAGCTCGATATATCTTTACGAGATAAACACACTCATATAATCAGCTAGATAAGGAAACAAAGCATCGCCAGCATCCCAGTGTCTAACCATCCCCCAAAATGGTTACTCTTCTGACTTCTAACATGATAGACCAGTTTTGCCTGTTTCTGAACTTTATATGAAAGGAATTACATGAGTTATATTTTTCTGTGCTTGACTTCTTGTGCTCAGAATTTGTTTGTGAGATTCATCCCTATAGTACCTGTAGCAATATACTGCACATTTTCATTGCTGTATAGTATCCTAGTGTGTAACTATATTATAATTTATCCATTCTAATGTTTTTGGCTTGGGGCTATTATGAAGAATGTTTTTATGCATAATTTTGTAAATATCTCTTGCTAACAAATTCATTTCTGTTAAGTATGTAGCTAGAAATTGAATAGTTGGGTTGTAGAGTATGTATCTGTTCAGCTTTGGTAGATATTGTAAGACAGATTTCTAAAGTGGTTTTATGATTTATACTCCTACAAGCAACTTATGAAAGTCCCATTTGCTCTAAATGCTTGCCAACAATTGGTATTATCTGTTTTTGTATTTTAGTCACTCTAGTGGGTATATGGTTTTGATTTTGCATTTTCTTATGCCTAATGAGGCCTAACTGCTCTCATATGTTTATTGGATTACCCTCTTTTGCAAACTGTCTTGTCCATGTTCAAGCTCTTGTCAATTTTTTTCTTCTTGGTGATCTTTTTCTTACTGATTTGCAGGAACTCTTTTTATATTCTGAATTTGAGTCTTTTGTCAGAAATCTGATAAATATCTTTTCAGGGATTGTTTTTGCANTACTGCCACACCAAGAGGCCAGATAGATGTAACTGGACCAGGGGATTTACTGGATTGTTTTGTCAGTTTGTTCAGCAGTTTCATCCACAGAAAATTGCATCCACCCAAAAGAGGCAGGATCATCAGGAACTCCATTTCTATAGGAATGAGGGTTCAAATCACTTTACCAGGTGAAGGATCCCATCCAATGAGGGTGCCAGCCGAGGGCAAAGGGGAAATGGAATGAGTGGTGGAAGAAGGAATTCATGATTATTAGTTTAGATTCTGTGGAACTATAGCAGAGATGGTCTCTGTTAATAAATTATCCTCTTTTCTCCCCAACTCCCCCCAACCTCTTATATACAGAGTGCTTGTAGGGGTTACTATTTTAGTTTTCTGGTGGGTATATGACCACATTGACATCATTCTGTAATGATTCAGTAGTTGGGGAGATTCTAAGTATTTCCTCGTGTTGGAGACATATGTTTTTCACCTGAACAATGACAAAATGGATGCTAAAACAAAAGAGATGGATTGTGCTCATCTGGCCCTCTAAATCTGTCCTCTGTGCTTCTCCACTCCACTTTGTGTCCACAGAAACTGACATATGTGAATTGTCCCATATACATGCTTGCTCTCTGGCTCTTAATTGCATTTGGCAAATGGGAGGTCGCAGGAGATTGAAGGATGAGAATAAGGTCAGAGCATTTACTCCTCTGGCACCTTCCTGCCAGGTTGCTCTGCAGGTTGGTTGTATGTTTCTACCAAAAGCCTCAGCTCCTTGCAGACAACCCTCTTCCATATAATTGTTTCCCTGGTTCTGGAAATTACCCTCAACCCTGTTCCCTAATAGGTTTCCAGCTATTGTCAGCTTCAGGGCATTGTACTACTTCCTGTAGGGTTCCATAAACTCTTTCTACACCTTAAAAAAAGAAAATCAATCCCATAAACTCTTCTCCATTACCCAGTTTGAGTGTAATGTATGTTTTCTGCTTGGATTCTGACTTTCGAATCCCTTTTCTCGTTTCCATTCTCCCCTCAACCTCAGCCTAGCAGCAGGATGGAGTCTGCTAATTTAGGTGAGATTGTTTATAGACTATAAATAAAGCAGGTTTTTGGCATATCTGCACTGCATGTAAATATTTAACCTGGCAATAAAGCAAAATCAGAAAACAATAGTATTATAGTTTTTAAAATTAAAACATATTCTTTAATAAAAGAATTCCAGTTCTCCGACAGATTTCTCCATGGGAAAGTAGGGGCACTTAAGTTACCTAAAGAAACTGAAGCGCCCTCCTCTCTTTGGTCCAGGAGTGCTGTTTTTCCTTTCTGCTGCTCTCTCTTCCCTCTGCTTCCCCACCAGGTCCATGCAGGAACCTTTGTTTCAGTTGGGCTACTATGCTGGAGGATGGGAGAATTACACCTGAATAATTCAGACTCCCCTCAACCTATATAGTTGCTTCTTTTGTGCATGGCCCGTCTTTCTCTTCTTTTCTTGTTACAGCTGCTAAGGATAGTCAGGGTGACTACATACTTCTTTTAATCACAGCACCTTCCTTATTTCTATAGGATTTAACATCTGGGTCATCCTCTGCATCCCATATCTCACTTTAGCAATGTGTGTGCAGGTTAACCTCAATACTGCCTAGAAATCAACCAGTTGTGTCCTTACTGGCATGTGCTTTTTTTTTTTTTCCTGAATTCCACATGCCGTGAGAGCTGTTGTTTCATCTGTGACATTTTCATCTTGCCATCGCTGCAGATGCTATTTTTAGCCACAATGACTGCCCAGGAGCCTTGTGAATCTTGCATTGCTGCTTGACTCAATGACGCTTTTTGAAATTTCAATTCAGTTTAGTTAAGTAAGCAACTACTTAGATCCTAAGGTGTGCAAGATCCTATGCTAGGGGCTATGAAAAGGTAAGGTTAGATATAATTTGGATACTGTCCTCAAGGAGCCTGCAGTTTTGTGAGAAAGACAGGAAAATGACTGCTTAAGGCAGAAGTGGACTGAAATGTGCTGTGGGAGAGGCACCAATGAGATGGCAACCGTCACTATGATGACACCAAAGTTGCATTTGAGCTGATCTTCTGAAGGATAAGGACTTCAACAAGTTCAAATGTCATCTCCACTGTGACATCTCCCTCTTGCAACCTAGGCATAGTTAATTGCTCCATCTTCAGGACACTCAAAGCATAATTTACATCTCTCTTAGCATTGATCACATTGCAGTTTAATTATTTGTTATGCGTCTATCTTGAGAGCTTTTCAAGGACAGAAACTACTTTTCATTTTTGTGTCCCAGGATCTAAAAGCGCCTGGCACTTTACAGGTGCTCAGTGGATGGATGCACAGAAGATTGAACAATATTCTGGGCCTAAGGACCTGAATGAGCAAAGGCTGGGGGACACGAGAGGGGACAGAGTGCCCAGAAGAAGGCCAGAGGTCTGGTGTGGCTAGAGCACAGGCCATGTGGGCTGAAGCAGTGGGAGATAGCTCGCAGTTGGTATCATTAATTCTATACAACTTCTTAGTTCTAGTCTTTGGGAACTCAGTTATTGACGGGACTTGTGTAAAGGAGATGCAGTGAACTAAAAGGACTTGGCTCACGCCATGCCATGGTCCTTAACCTGATGTGAACTGCTAAGGCAATTGTATCAACACCCTGTATTTGAACTTTCCCCTTCTTGAGTTTGGGCCGCTGACATCCACTAACACTTCCCATCACCAAATGCTTCACAAGAACTATGGGAAATGTGATGTTGCTGATGGTATGGAGTAAAATGCATCAAAAAGCAAATTATAAAGCAGTTCAATAGTTTCTGACACAGCCAGAGAAGAGCTATTACCTCCAGGAGAACACTCAAACTGTTGGAGACCCATCCGCAGCCTACGCGGGCAACTCTTGTTGGTAACCACCTGTGTGGGAAGGCTGGTGGGAAGCCCCTGGTCTAAATCCGTGATGGTAGTATCGTCATCTGAGGTCTCTGTCCCTGATTTTTTCAAAGTCTCCATGCTTTTTGTATTCAGAGGAGGGTTCCAATGTACTGTTTGTCCCCAGAGCATATGAGATCTTCTCTTCACTGTCTCATAGTCTTTGAACTGTAGATTCCTTGTCCTTAAATGAAGATGGTGACACCTACCCTTATGTAAGAATGAAACTGCTCCATCTTGGNGGTATGTCCGCCCATTCGGGGCTCTTAGTCCATGAGGCTGGAGACCCTTGGCCCCACACTCATTTAACTCTTGACTGCTGTTTCTTTTATTTCTTAACCCTTCGCTGCCCCATCTCGCTCTCCCACTGCTCATGTCGTGTGGGATGCGACATCAAGTCAAGAATAAGACTCATTAATTCATTTCACAGATTTGGCCTGTCCAAGATAAAACATTTAGTTAAGTTGTAGATCTTTATTTCTCAACTCCTGGCTAGCTTGTGACTGTTTTCACTCCTTTCTCTTGGATGCCCTATTCTTTGTCCATGAAGAGCCTCCTTATCATTAATACCTAATATTTCCTGAATATTTATTATGTCAACCACTCTATGTGGTAAGAACTATTATTCTCTTTTTAAAGAACCTTAAATAACTTAGCAAAGGCCATCCAGTTAAGAGGCAGAGCCAGATTCAAATCTAAGCAAAAAAAAGATGAACTCTTTTTTTTTTTAAAATTTTTTATGGGGAATTGGGGGATGGGAACAGTGCTGGGCAATTGGGGGAAGGGGAACAGACAAGTTGCTGTCCTTTTGTTCTTCAGTCTAGTTGTAGAGGACGTTGCTTCACTGGCCCAACTTGGCACCATCATTGCGCTCTTCCTGGGTGAGGCAGATCAGTCGCAGGCTTCTGGACAGTTGCTCACTGCGGCTGCTGGCCGTTCACTCTGGCTGCTGGCTACACATTGTATCCCATGGCAACCCACTGCAGCAGGAGCTGCAGCCTACGCCATTGCCGGTGACTCACAGCAGCCCAGCTCCAGGTTGAGCTGTTGTTCAGAATCTTAGCTGTGGAGGGCAGTGTCACTGGCCCTCATATATGGGATCCTAACCGGGGCCCTCTGGTGTCCCAAGCCAGCTCTTAACCAACGCACCACTCGGCAAGCCCAAGAGATGGACTCTTAATTGCTGCCTCCCTGCTACACCATAGAATGGACCTCCTGTTGGCTATGGGACTTCAGTTCTTTAATTCAAGCACAATGCCAGCCTTATCAAACATATGGCCCAAAGCAAACTTCAGTAATGAATTTGAAGAAAACACCAGGCTCTAGAGGATGAAAAAAGGAAAGGGATAGAGGGTGTAAAGGCAGTAGTGTTGAGTCAGAAGACCTGAATTCAAGTTCTGGTTTTCTCATGAAGACCCTGTGGCTTTGGGTAAGTCACAAACAAATCTCACTCTCCACAGCTGCACAGAGGGGATAAAACTACTTGTCTTTCCACATTAGAAGAAGACTGAAAAGATGAGAAGAGATAAAAATGATGAGAGTTATTTTTTCAAGAAATATTCATTTTGTCCCATCACCAAAGAGAACAATTATTAAATGCCTGCTGGATGCCAGGCACTATGCTGGGAGCTTATAAATGAAATTGTCAAAAATACTGATTACAATATCATCAAGTCACTTTTGCTTGTAATTCATTTACTCAACCACCTAAAACTTACTGAGGGCCTATGAGGTTCTAAGGATAGTGACAGATAGAGGCTGTGCCCTTATGGAGCTGGTGTTACAGTGAATGAATGAATAAATAAATGAAAAAATAAAGCAGATTGCCTGTCTTTCTCTCATCCAGCACCAATCAAGTGTTGCTTTGTTTCTGCTCCATTTCCTAGGCAAACCTCACTCAAATATTTTCCTATTAGGTCACTCAAGTGGACATTCTAATAGATAATCTCAGTGATCTAGGCTGTATTGTTTATTGTAATTCTTCCCTTTGCCAGCCTGTTACATGTTCCAAGCACCATGCCCATCCCGTTCTTATATCTAATTCCCTCCTTATTCATTCAAGGGCCTGTAGGTAGTTCTAATTTTTCTAAAGGCATGTTAATGAACTAATATAATTACAATTTAAATTCCAGTTCTCTAATCAGTATTTAGGTACATTCAAGATTTTCTCTCAAAAGTAAGCCCACTTCAGATTGATCCTAAGGCTGCTACAGCACAATTACTATGTTAACTATTACCACATATATTTCTGAAGTATTAAACATGGGTCCAAGAATTCCTACTTGGTGAAATATTCCAACAGGAGCAAAATAGCTATTCGTTAAACAGAACGAAATAGTATTAGTTTAGTTTATTTGGTTGTAAGAACTTGGAAATGAAAACAGATTTGCGGTTCTTTTGAAACACAGTGCATTTCAGACTTGCCATGACTCAGAGTGACATCTTGTCCAGCTCACCTAAAGTGCTGATGCTTTGCCCTATTTATAGCACATACACAGTTTTTGAGTTAGGACAGTGGCAAATAAAAGGGAAAGGGGACATTTTCTCAGGATTGATGTTTGTGAATTGGTACTGTTTTTGATCATTTGTATTTTTAAAAGTTTAGCAGGGTCATGAGAATGTTGGAAATGTCAATTCACTTGACATTTATTGGCCCACAGTTTCCTCATCAGAGACTGAGCGGGTCTAGTAAAGCTACACCATGATGCATAGAGTTTTGAATGTGACTTATTTAAAGTTATGTTTTAAAAATAATATTTAACCTGTGCGAATGATTGTAAGAAGCGTTAATAATCCTTAAACTGATCAGAGAATTGGGATACAAAATTCAAGGGTATTAGTTAATTAACTATGATGCTGAATATCTGGTGTTATAAGCAAGTGTGAATTATGATTTTTTATACTTATTTACTAGTTAAAATAATAAATGAAATGAGAGACTTGCATGGATCTATAGATTTTTTAAAATCTATGACAGTAGAGGACAGACTTTAGGAGGCCAATGTCAAATTCTGTTTATATGCACCAGAGTAATGAGGAATTTGCATAAATGTTGCTTTCCTTTTTTGTTTAAATTGATTTCAGTGCTTGACATTACTAGAGAGGAAAATATAGTGACACATTCCCATGGCATAGTCCTCCCTTTAAGATGAGCTACTGTACAGATTCACAAGTTTTAGTCCTCAGGAAAAAGCGAAAGGTAGCTATGGTTGACAAGTGTCTTTGTGGGCAAGGTGTTAGCAGGGTGAGGCGGCCATGGTAGGAAGTTGTCCTGGGTACTGTCAGGGTTATCTTCAAGCAGAACTGGGAAATAAATAAAGTTCATGCTTGGGAACCCGTCTCTAGCTTTGTTTTTTTGCTGGGTACCTCTATCTCTCCTCTCCACCGACCTTGAAAACAAACAAAAAAACTCTTCACCTTCTCAGGAGATGAGCATCCCAATAGTCTCTTTCTCCAAGTCAACTTGGTACTCATTCACACCAAAGTGAAAGTGATTACTAATAGATTAAGATCTTACTTCTGTGAAGTAACTAGGAATTAGAAATAGTACACAAGACTTTAGTGGAGAAAATTCTGAAACACTATCAAAGGGTGTAAGAGAAGATTCTAAGTAGAGAAATGATGGTAAATGCTCCTGGGTGGAATGAGTTCATATTATAAA
>NW_017731401.1:3979482-3983128 GCF_001890085.2 Hipposideros armiger | reverse complement strand
ATTTATTTTAAAACAAAGGATATAGGACACAGGTCCTTATTTTTGGTCACTTCTAATGAGATAAGAATCTATGAAGCTCAGAGAAAAATGAGTCCGTGACCAAAATGCTTACTCAGTTACTATAGGAGATCAAAAAATATACTAAATCTGGACTATCCCAAGACAAAGCAATTGTTTTCTTGAAAAATATGTAGGGTTTAGAAAATTTCTGGGATTTATTGGTAAAAGCACCGTCTGGGCCCTAATAGTGACGTTGTAGGGAAACACTTACATATCGAGGTGGGAAGGACAGGAGGTGGCGTTTTGTGGGCTCCTATGGTGGTTAGGTAGTTCTCAGAAGACAGTACTGGAAATTAGATAATTGCTGATGTCATAGTTTTCACAATAAAAAAAAAATGTTGTCCTGGGGGCTATAAAAGCAGCAGTTTCTACCTTCCCAACACAAGCACAATCATCGACACAGGTAAGTGTTTCAACAAACTTACTATGATCGGTTTGTTTGGTGTGGTACTCCATGATACTTAATATTTTCCCTTTTTGTTCTTGTTCTGTTGATACCAGGTTCTCCTTCCCTGCTCACCAATTGCTCGAGTTAGAGTCATCTGAAATGGCCACACTGCAGAAATCTGTGAGCTTTTCCCTTCTGGGGACTCTGGCTGCCAGCTGCCTTCTTCTTGTTGCTCTGGCGGTGCAGGAAGGGGCCGCTGTGCCTATCAGGTCTCACTGCAAGCTTGACAAGTCCAACTTCCAGCAGCCTTATATCACCAATCTCACCTTCATGCTGGCTAAGGAGGTATGCATCTCAATCTCTCTCTCGTTTGCATTTTATCTACTTGGAACCTGAATAGTTCTTAAAAATTTCTTAAGAGTATATTTAAGATTTTAAGAACCCATCGTGTATCTCTACTGGCAGACCAAAGATCATTTTCTTGGTTTCTTTGGAGACTGGGCTTTGCCAGAAAACCTACCATTTTGGCCTTTAAAATACCTACACTGAAGTTAGCCCCAAAAGAAGCCATTTAGTAGCCCATCTGACTATCTGTTTATCCCTTTACCTCTCTGTTCATTATTTTAAACTCAGACATACATCTAAATTATTTCTTTAGTCTTTATGAGGCTCTTGTAAGTAGACGGGCTAAGATACATCTCTACTGACAGGCTTTTATTCCTATTTCCAATGTCCAAGCATTTAGTCTTTTCTTCTCTTCCAGGCTAGTTTGGCAGATAACAACACAGATGTCCGTCTCATTGGGGAGAAACTGTTCCGCGGAGTCAATGTAAGCCGTAGTTGTGATGAGTAGGGCAGTATGCCATCCGTGGTTATTTGGAATAATGGTGATGATGGTTTGGGTCTTCTGACTGCCCTCTAATACAATCCCTGCTGCTTCACTTTCGCTTGCAGATGAGAGAGCGCTGCTATCTGATGAAGCAGGTGCTGAACTTTACCCTTGAAGAAGTGCTGCTCCCCCAGTCTGATAGATTCCAGCCCTACATGCAGGAGGTGGTGCCCTTCCTGGCCAGGCTCAGCAACAAGCTAAGCCAATGCGTAAGTTCTTCTCCCAGGCTAAAACCACCCACTCCTAGTTACCTGCTTTCCTTCCTTCTTTCATTTAGAGCCCTTTTCTCCCAACACACATTGCCCCCTCCCACGCTGGCTGTAAGAGGTGCCTCAGCAAAAACGCCATGATGGGAGTCATTTGTAATCACAGAATATATATATATTTTTTAATTCAGTCACATTTTGAGTTTATTATGATGGATGGGGTCTGAAAGACAAGCGCATAAAAGGCTCATTTGTCCCTGGGAAAAAGCAACTCAGGTTATGTAGATGAAAAAGGTGTTGGGAGCTTTAAGGAAGAATGCCTATATTTGGAAATGAATCTGCCAAGTATAAATTGATAAAGGGAGGGTATGGGGAAGAGAGGAAAAGGGACATGGGAACTTTTAGTGTTCTGTTATGGGTGGGCAAAGATTCCTGCCCTTTTGATGTCGTAGGAAGTGATAAAATCAAAGGTGTGTGAACTCTATGCCTCTAAACATTTAAAACTATGAGAAAAGGTTTGAGTGAAGTGGGCAGAGCAAAGGGGACTTAATATTTGTTGAGGGGGCCTGCTGTTCATATAAGGCATTTTGTATGTTTCTTATTCTGAGCATGCATTTTTGGTGAGGTACATTTAGGGCTTTAATCTTGACATAATTTGCATAAACCTCTCCACTCTTTCTACGAACTTAGATCTCAGTAGAAGTTCCCAAAGGTGAAGAGAGGTCCCATGTAAAGGAAATGACTGGATTTTGGTGTCCAAGGGAATTCAAGAGCTCAGAAAATCTAGGTCACTGGTGAAATCTAGGTCATTGTGCTAGATAAGCAAAAATGCTAAGAACTTTCAATTGCAGGTGAATTGTAACATACCTCAGTTAGGGACGCTGAGGTTCATAGAGCATCAGTACAACAATGTTGAAATAATTACTCTGTTTTTCATTTGTAGCATATTGAAAATGATGACCAGCATATCCACAGAAACGTGCAAAACTTGAAGGACACAGTGAAAAAGGTACTATTAATAACTATTAATGCTAAGTCATTAAATAGGAGAGAAAAATGTTTTCTTTGTCTTTCCTTCCTTTTACCCCTCAAAGTTGTGACACTGTACTTCATTCTCCTACCATTGGATTGACAATTTAGGTGCATATGTAGATAGATGTGTCTATGTATTTATAAAGAAATTTCAAAATTTTGCAAATCATAGAATTCTAGCACTGGCTGGGAAATCAGGTCGCCTAACCTCATCACCCCATGTTCTGGGGACAGAACATGTCCAGTGGCAGTCCCAGGGCTAGAATGCAGCTTTCCTGCACTGTATCCAGGCCAGCGCTCTTCCAGCAGCAATGTGTATTAGTTTTAGTATTTCTTAGGGAAATGTAAGGTTCCTACTGATTCATGTAGTCTGAAGATGCATTCGTTCAAAAACAGAAAGGGGCCTGGGAACAAATTTATTTGAAGTGATGTTTGAGGCCATTCACTTGATGACTTAAAAGTTGGAGACATAAACCCAGAATAACCATAGCAAAAGAGCTGGACTTGCATATAGGATGAATTTCTGGAATGACTGACACTGATATTTAATTATCATAATATAATACTCAAAAAGCTATTGATTTTAATCTAAAAAGCAAGATGGAACAGTTCCCCATTTCCTTTATACAGTTTGAAATAGAATGAAAATATTAACAATGGATTTATTATAGTGAAATGGAAGTCAAAATGGAAGTCTTTTCTTCCCCTCTCTCTCCTCTTTCCTTTCTAACCTTCCCCCTATCTCAATAACCCCCTACTGAGCACCTGTCTGGTGTAAGCTAGCGTATATTTCCACAGTGAATGATACCGGCATGTGGCCTATTTGGGGAAAAGAACAACAGTAGAAGGCTCAGACTAGCAATTGTGACTCATTCAAAAACAAGAGGACTGATTAGTAGCAGCGAAAGTGATGCTCTTGCAGACAGGTGCAAGTAAACCTCAGAAACATGAAGGCTCTAGCTGATGAAATTTTCAGTAACAAGCATAACCACAATTCCTCCTTTTTTTCCATCTTGATTTTTTTAAAAAGCATTTCTTCCTGGGTATGATTTAATGAACATGACTGTTTCT
>NW_017731401.1:3970893-3972452 GCF_001890085.2 Hipposideros armiger | reverse complement strand
GTCTGGTGTGGCTAGAGCACAGGCCATGTGGGCTGAAGCAGTGGGAGATAGCTCGCAGTTGGTATCATTAATTCTATACAACTTCTTAGTTCTAGTCTTTGGGAACTCAGTTATTGACGGGACTTGTGTAAAGGGGATGCAGTGAACTAATAGGACTTGGCTCACGCCATGCCATGGTGCTTAACCTTATGTGAACTGCTAAGGCAATTGTATCAACACCCTGTATTTGAACTTTCCCCTTCTTGAGTTTGGGCCGCTGACATCCACTAACACTTCCCATCACCAAATGCTTCACAAGAACTATGGGAAATGTGATGTTGCTGATGGTATGGAGTAAAATGCATCAAAAAGCAAATTATAAAGCAGTTCAATAGTTTCTGACACAGCCAGAGAAGAGCTATTACCTCCAGGAGAACACTCAAACTGTTGGAGACCCATCCGCAGCCTACGCGGGCAACTCTTGTTAGTAACCACCTGTGTGGGAAGGCTGGTGGGAAGCCCCTGGTCTAAATCAGTGATGGTAGTATCGTCATCTGAGTTCTCTGTCCCTGATTTTTTCAAAGTCTCCATGCTTTTTGTATTCAGAGGAGGGTTCCAATGTACTGTTTGTCCCCAGAGCATATGAGATCTTCTCTTCACTGTCTCATAGTCTTTGAACTGTAGATTCCTTGTCCTTAAATGAAGATGGTGACACCTACCCTTATGTAAGAATGAAACTGCTCCATCTTGGGATGATAGTGGAATTTTCTAAATGGAATTTTAATGATGTTCATACAAGAGAAATAAGGTGCAGCACCCCCCACACTCCCCCCGGTGTGGAGCCCAGGGACCTGCCTATTTTCCCTACCCCAAAATAGAAACACCCCATTCCCAGGCAGACTCCCCCTTGCATCTTTTCATCTAGAAATAGCATGTGTGTTCATGACAGTCATTGGCTTAGATTAGGGCTGGGAAAACTTTTTCTGTAAGCGGCAAAAGAGTAAATATTTTAGGCTTTGTGGGCCGCCTATGGTCTCTATTGCATATTTTTCCTTTTCTCTTCTTTCTCCTCCTTCCCGGCCATTTAATCAGGTATAAAAGTCCTTCTTAGCTCATGGGCTTTACAAAAACAGGTTGCAAGTCAGATATGGGCCATAATTGCCAACGCTTGGCTTAGATCATTCACAGTTTATTTGCTGGCACTAGGCACATTGACACCCCAAGAAATTCTGTAAAAGGGAATAGTTTTGTGGGCAACTATGAGCAGCAGATGACAAACGTATTTAACACTGAGTATGGCCCAGAGTTAACAAACACTGTATTACGTTTCTCTATCAACCACAAGCTGTTACAGCAGAGCCATGAACTGTAATCATTACTGTACTATTGTTTCATCTTCTTAGCCATTAAAAAAAATAAACTTGATTTTCTTAGAGTTTTAGCTTCACAATGAAACTGAGAGAAAGGTACAGAGATTTCCCATATATGCCTTGTCCCCACACATGCATAGCCTCCTTCATTATCAACATTCCCCACCAGAGTGCGACATTTGTTACAATTGATGAATCTACATTTTTAAG
>NW_017731401.1:3965053-3969548 GCF_001890085.2 Hipposideros armiger | reverse complement strand
TACTGATGGATCGCCATGAATATGCTGCCCATCCTTATTGGCCTCATTTCTCTTTTCTTTCACGCTCACTGATCCCTCATAGAGCATCAGCTCTCAAGCTTTGCCTCAGGCTCTTTTTTTCTGGGGAACCTGGGCTAAGGGAATTCCTTATTAGAATCTAAGTTCCGTGAGAGTAAGGATTTTGGTTTAATTTGCTTACTGCCTAGAATATTGCCTGGCACGTAGTACATGCTCAATATATGTAAGATCTGTGTGAGAGTACGTGTGTATGTGTGTGTATCTCATATATAACATGTTATGAGCAGCAGAGTGCAGATATATATCTATATCTATATATCTAGATATAGATATATAGATATAATTTTATATTTTACATTGCAAATGTAGTGCATTTTGAAAGAATTAATTGATTCAGGGCAGAACTCCTGGAAAAGAGGAGCACCAAAATAAGTTTTTAGGGAGGATAACAGATCTCTTATTAACTGATTCCTGCTACAGAGAACACCCAGAACTGAATACAAAAAGCCCAGATGTATTTAAATGCAGTACAGTGAACAACTAATGTGTAGGGAGTTATGAGAGAAAGACGCAGAACAGACAGGAGTAACCAGCATCACTCAGCACTGAGCTGCACAAGAGGTTCCCATCAAGCCCGATGCAGAGCTGACCTGATCTCCTAACACTTCTGGTTTGGTTTGAAATGCAAAGGAGAGGCAAGAAACAACACTGAAGGCAGGGGAGGGGATTCCCATTGTGGGCTGTAGAGATCTCATAGACAAAATTAGACGATAGAGCGCTGCTTGTGGCTGCCCAACATAGTTCAGGAGTGAGTCAAGAAGAAACATTCAGAGAGACTCTCCCAAAGCAGTTTGTTATTTTCATGTCAACACCTAAATTTCTTTCTCCTTCTTCCTAAGAGCTCTGATTGCCCTTTGGTCTTTTCTCACCTCACAAGGCATTCTCTGGTGATCATACGGTGTCTTCAGTAATTCAATAGTTTTGTTGAGCGTATACTATGTGCTAGTTACTGTTCAGAACTGAGGTAACAGCAATGACCAAACAGAAAAAATCCTGCCTTGATAGAGCTTAGATTTTAGCAAAGGAGATAGACAGTAAACAAAATGCATGAGTAAAATATATCATATATTAGATAATGATAAGGAATTTGAAAAAAATAAACCAGAAAAAAGAGACAAAAGAGCTGGGGTGGGGTTAATTCTAGTTAGGGTATTAGTTTGCTATGACTGCTGTAACCAAGTATCATGAACTAGATGACTTAAACAACAGAAGATAATTAATTGTCTTATAGTTCTGGAGGCTAGAAATCTGACGTGATGGTGTCAGCAGGGTTCGTTTCTTCTGAGGCCTCCTTCCTTGGCTTGTAGATGACCAGCTACTCTTTGTGTCTACACATGGTCTTCCCTCTTTAAACTCTGCCTCAATTCTTGCTGTTATCACTGTGGACCTTTTTTCTGATACACTTAGAAAATGAGGTTGAATGGCTATTTGTCAGTCATATGTGCTTTCATAAAACTTGGGAGGATTCTTGGATTTTGTGCATTGTACATCTTTTTTTCTCCCATTTCTTTTGCTGGGCAAAGAGAAGGGGATAGCTGCAGAGGTCTATTTTCTGTCACCATTTGTGGTGGGTTCTTAAGGGAAGTCTGCTTCTGACTTTTCATTTTTCTTTTGGTTTTTGAAATTGTTGTTAGGGTACCATATTATCTGCAGGTTTTATGGATGATATGTCTTTCATTGCCAGAGAATGAATGGCCAATATGCATGATACCAATGTGTTAAATCTGGAACTGCTAAGATAACAAAACACCTACAAAGCTATGAAGGTTCATACTGCCTAATATTATTGGAACGTATAATATAGTAGATTTATTCTCACACTGCCTATCAGAAGGTCTTGGACTTACACATACATCACATTTATTTGTTTACCCAGAGGCAAAACGGTACAGTGGAAATACCACTGGATTTGTCATTGGAAGGATGGGTCAGGACTCAGGTTTGCTAATTCCCAGCTTCGTATCTTCAGACAAGTCTTGAACCTCTTTCAGTCTCAGCTCTTTCACCTATAAACTGAAAAAAAACAAGACTTCCTTTACCTCTTATAGAAGTGTTGGGAAGGGGCTGCTAGTTAGCTCAGGTGGTTAGAGCGTGGGCTCATAACAACAAGGTTGCCGATTCGATTCCCACATGGACCAATGAGCTGCGCCCTCCACAACTAGATTGAAAACAACGACTTGACTTGGAGCTGATGTGTCCTGGAAAAATACACTGTTCCTCAATAATGTTTTTAAAAAAAGTTAAAAAAAAGAAGTGTTGGGAAGATGAAGTAAAGGAATAGCTTTGTGAAGTATTGTTATATAAAACTAGATATTTTTATAATATATATGCAAGGGCTATAAAATACCATGCAAATATGTTTTACTATTCCTTCAGTGCTTTTATTCTTGTTCCTTTTTCTTTAGGTCACTGTCCCATCTCTCATGTTTCTGTAGGGTCCACCACAGCCTCAGATGGTCCTTATGTCCTGCTTTCCAGAGTAGTGGGAGGCCTCACAGGTGTAAGAAACACAGGGGCTTTGGAGTCCCACGAGCCTGCATGGAATCCTCTGCCTCTTTGAGTTGAGTGCCACTGGGCAGGTGATTAATCTTCCCTGGACCTCAGCATCTTTCTCTGTGAAATGGAGCAGTGCCAGATGCTCTGAAATGATCCCTACTCTCAAATATAAGAGGAAGCAATTAGATATGCCTCATGTTTTAGGATATAACATTTTTCTCCTCCCAACCAACCTATGGAATATTAAGTTGTTACCCATGACAGTCAAAGTCTCTTTTAATTCTACTAATTTCTGGTTCATCAGGAAAACAAGTAAGCAGGCCATGAATTGCCTCTTTAAAAACGCATTGAAATGGATCTAACTCTATTTAAACGATTGGATGAGGTGGGAATTCTCTTCTTAAAACTGTTTTTCTAGAGCTATTCAAATGTTCACATTTGCAGCCTAGTTAAAAAACATTCTCTTCTGGATTGTACAAGAAGGGAAGTACCAGGACCACAGATGAGGCTGGGTACAGCTATGACTCAGAGGTGGCTTCTTTCCCTCCTGCTGCATTCATTAGCTGCTGAGCTGGCCTTGCTTTTCTTCCGTCCTCCCCTCCTTCCCTCCTCCTCTCCCTTACCCTCCTCTGCCCCCCTCACCCCTCCTTTTCTCCTCTCTCCCTCTCCCCCTCTCTCTCTCTCCCCTCTTTTTCTGTTCTTCCTTCCTTCTCCTTTCCTTTCTTTTCCTTTTCTTCCTTTTTTTCTTTTCTTGAGGTGAAATTGCATAACAAAATTAACCATTTTAAAGTGGACAGTTCCCTGGCATTTAGAACCTTCATAAAGTTGTGCAACCACCATCTATAATATATCAAGTTCCAAAACATTTTCATCACCTCCAAAAGACACTCTGTACCCATTAAGCAGTACTCACTATTCTTCCTCTTTCCAGGCTCTGGCAACTGTCAGTCTGCTTTCTGTCTCTATGTATTTACCCATTTTGTACATTTTAAATAAATGGAATCATACAATATGTGACCTTTTGTGTCCGGTGTCTTTTATGCAGCATCCTGTTTTCAAGATTTATCCATGTTATACATATATCAATGTTAACCATGTGATGTCGTGTTTTCCCCACCCTCCTCACTTGCTCTGGTCCAGGCTTCCTAGCTATATTAAACGTGCTAAGAATGCTCTTTCTCTAAAGTCTTTGCACTGACTTCTTTTTTGAATGAATAAGTATCCCTATAACTTACTCCCTCCTCCCTTACTTCATTCTAGCTGGTGCTTGAGTGTTACCTCCTCACTGAGGCCTTCTGTGATCATCCTGTTCACAGTCAGCTCTATCCCCATCTCAGCACCAACATCCCCCTTACTCTAATCCATTTTTTCCCAAAGCATCTATTATTTTCTAACTGTATATAACTTATTCATAACTTCTATTTTATCCCTATTATGTTTATGTATTGTCGGTCTCTCCCTCCTCCATTACCATTAGAATGTTTTGTGAAATCAATAATTTTCTCTGTTTTGTTTATTGATGCATCCCAAAGCCCAATAAGCTCTCATTAAATATTTGGGGAGTGAATGAATTAATGATGAAGGGTGAAAACATGTAAAGCACAAGCTACCTAGCACAGGGCTGAGAACATAGGCTGAGTCAGTGCGTTTTCCTCTTCATGCTGCTCTATCGGGTTTTTATGTCTCCTCTTTTTCCCATCCAGACTATTTACAGCTCTCCTCATTCCTTCTCTAACCTGTTCTCATCCATCCCTCTGATGATGCAAACATGAGAGTAACTGGTTTTCTGGGTGGAATTGTCAAATACAGAGGGATTACCTTTCCTGGAGGGACTCAACCAAGGCATTATGTATCTACCTGTAACTGTCTCTTATCTGTACCTTCTGAAAAAAACATCTTAGATTTCAGTGTGTGTGTGTGT
>NW_017731401.1:3936165-3965043 GCF_001890085.2 Hipposideros armiger | reverse complement strand
TGTGTGTGTGTGTGTGTGTGTGTGTGTGTGTGTGTGTGTGTGTGTGTGTGTTTAAGGTGACTGGTTTAAAATAGATCCACCTACTTATTTACAGCTGTATTGATTTTAAGACTTATGACCCTAAGGAATCATTCCAATCACTGAGTTAATTGAATATTGTATTTCAACAAGTTTAAAATGCCATGTGTTGGAAGCTGCAGTATTATTTTCTTTACCACTAAGAAAGGGGAAAAAATGTTGCTGATTAAACTATGATACAATGCTTTCTTAACATTTAGCACTCAGTTGCTGCTATGTAATTTTGATCATTCCTCCATAGATTTGCATCCTGCTGCTGTTCTGTGCCTTTCTGTGAACCCATTAACTTTCGTTTTGATGCTGAATCATAGTGTAATCTTCCTGAAGGTGTTTGAATAGCAATTAAACTCAACATTGGAACCCCCTTTTGAAAGGGCCTGTGTTTTGAGTTTCCTTTATATTGATCACTATTTATTCTTTGAGGTCAGATTTGATTGTTTAAAAGACCCTAATGAGGCAGGTCTGCTGACTGGGGCGTAGGATAACTAGGATCAATAGGGTGATTTGGTTTTCAGCCATAAAGAAATGACCACAGTTTTCTTGAGTTGGCTGTAAACCAAAGCAGAAGCATCTTTGGGACATGTAAGACCTTCCTTGGGTCATGATGATTGGAGGCACATAAGACATTTGTGGAAATGCAAACTACCAGAGGTTAAAAAAACAGTTTGAACTTACACTGACTTCATTTATCAATATTAGCAACTTGAGTTGTATTTATGTTTTGTTGGGACACACCAGGGACCCCAAATTAGCTGCTCAAGGCAGTATAAGGCTCTTGGAAGTGTGTTCTTTATTGAACCCACCCAGTGTGTTAAGAGGCTATATAATTAGGTAGATTTTAGGCTTGGTGGCATTCTAAGCAATTTAGTCTCAATTGTTTTATATCCATACACTTAGGGTGTTTATGTTAATCCCAAACACTCTGAAAGTATTTGGGATTCTGATTTCTAGTGTTCACTCTTTTGTCTAAAGCAACTTTGAATAGCAGGCATCATCCTGCTGAAAACACACACACACACACACACACACACCCTTAGGGTATTTGATGTGCCAGTTCAAACACCCTTTAAGCTACTTCCAGCTAAAATCAATTCTTCCGTTTCCTGAATTTTTATAAAATTTCAGTGACCTCACTTTGCACTCCTGGCCAGCTGCTGTCTTCTGATGTGAAGAGTTCTCCTTTCATTTCACAGGGCGTGTCCTTTATCAGCAGAGGGGCTCCTGTGGAAATGAGGCTGGGGCTCTTCAAAGAGATTCACTTCCATTTTGAAGCAGTACAAAGTACTTCAAAGTGTCTGGACCCTTCGCTTTATACTTTCTTCTTGCTCTTTTCTGAGCCCTGGATGCCTTGATTTGGAAATTTGTCTTGGGCTCTGATGCTTGTTATTGACTCTGCCTGGTTTTGATGATTCTTACAACCAGATTCCTACCGTTGACTTTCCCCAGGTACTATGTTAACTGTTCATGCTACGTAGGCGTTGGTGACTTATCTCTGCTTCTCAGTATATGATCTTGGTCTTGGGCTATGTCCACTTCTTATCTCGGGGCTGCTGCACAGCAGGAACCATCCTTATCCCATAGGAAGAACTGGGATAGAACTGAGGATGGGAATCCATGGAGTGGCTGCCTTCATAGTCCCCTAGGACCTAGCAGTATTCTTTGTACTGGCAGATCTTTGATAAAAATTTGTTGATGGAATAAATTAAAAACAACAAAGCAGTTATAGAAGCATCTCATGATGTGGAAAGGAAAACATTTATTCCACTGATATTGGATGTGCTTCTGTAGATGTGGCACCATGGTAGGTGCTGAGGATTCAAAGATGGAAAGATAGAGTCTCTTTCCTCAAGCAAGTCACACTGTGCTGCAAGCCTGGTATTAGAGGAAAAGTCTGTGTGGTCAACGTGGCCAGAGGGGATAAAGAACCTATTAAATTGTGGGTCTTAATCCCAGGTCTAGTTCCAAACAAATCTTGAATATATTAGGGGAGTTACAGTTTCTGAGGTTGAAAAATTCTTGAGAAAAGTTGGAAAACTTCTCCCTTGGGTCTTGATGCTGGCTGAGAATGGTGGCTAGGTGAAGGATTTGGCAAGGGATAAATAAAAATCTATATGAGTTCATTAGCGGATTTTCTAGGGCTGCCCGTTCTACCTTTTGGTTAAATTTTTCTGGGATACTAGTTAGAATACTAGTTAGAAAGGGGGATTTTTTTGTGTCACATGGGAATTAAAAAAAAAATCACACAGCCTCCTGGAGTTCAGCCTTTTTCATTGGCATGGCATGACTTTTAAAATAATGAAACCTATTATGATAAGCAACTGAAGTTCTGACTTTTTTTTTTTTTGAAACGAAGCCCCAGTCTTACCAGTAAATTTGAGCTTTTATTTAACATCACAGCTGGTGTGGTCAACATATTTTGATTATGAAGCAAGCTCTAAAAAAATAGCGCAGGCAAAGCAATCTAACTCTATATAAACTGTAAGTTATCTTCCATAGCATCTCATCGGAGAAGCAGCCTTGAGGGCTCAAGTAAGTAGGTTATCTTCTCATCTAACCAAACCAAGTATCTCTTCTGGCTGCTGTGAGTGACACTGGCCCAGAGTGAGGTGGAGGGAAATGTGGGTGAATTGCATTTTGAGATCTGGATTGCTGTTTGTCACGCTGTCTCTTGCTATTGCCAAACACAAGCAACCTTCCTTCACCAAAAGTTGCTACCCAAAGGGAACACTGTCCCAAGCTGTTGACACACTCTACGTCAAGGCAGCATGGCTCAAAGCAACAATCCCAGTAAGTATCAGACTTTGCTTAGAATGATGTCTGTTCAAAGACACCTGTAATTCCAGATAAAACTTATTTTTCTTTGTTTCATTGTAGGAAGACCGCATAAAAACTATACGATTATTAAAAAAGAAAACAAAAAAGCTATTCATGGTAAGCCAGAGGGTCTTTTTTATTTTCATGTTTCTACTTGTTTGTTTGTTTGTTTTTTAAAGATTTTTTTATTGGGGAATTGGGGGATGGGAACAGTGCTGGGGAATTGGGGGAAGGGGAACAGACAAGTTGCTGTCGTTTTGTTCTTCAGTCTAGTTGTGGAGGACGTTGCTTCACTGGCCCAAGTTGGCACCATCACTGCGCTCTTCCCGGTGAGGCAGATCAGTCGCCGGCTTCTGGACGGCCGCTCACTGCGGCTGCTGGCCGCTCACGCTGGCTGCTGGCTACACACGGTAGCCCATGGCAACCCACTGCCACAGGGGCTGCAGCCTACGCCGTCGCCGGCGACTCACGGCAGCCCAGCTCCAGGTTGAGCTGTTGTTCAGCATCTTAGCTGTGGAGGGCAGTGTCACTGGCCCTCATATGTGGGATCCGAACCGGGGCCCTCTGACGTCCCAAGCCAGTTCTTAACCATTGCGCCACTCGGCCGGCCCCTCTACTTGTTTGATGTGTTTTCCCTTGCATGTAAATTTTTTCCAGAGGGTCATTAAGTAATAATCAGGAGGATGTTTCAGTGACATTTTATAAAGGCTATTCGTGGTTCACCTTATGCAACTTCTTATATCTTATTTATAGAAAAACTGCAGATTCCGAGAACAACTTCTGTCCTTCTTCATGGAAGATGTTTTTGGTCAACTTCAATTACGAGTTTTCAAGGAAATACGCTTTGTGGAAGAATTCCATAGCGTTAGGCAGAAATTGAGCCGCTGTGTAAGTATGCACAGCAAATATGGTGAGTTTGATCCTAAAAACCTACCTAGAACACAGCATGTGTGAAGCTGTCTGCACACCAAAGGGTGAGTAAAAGGGGCTTACTAATTGCTGGCTTGTCGTTCAAAGGGAGAGTTCATCACCAGGGAAACAGCATCAAATAACCATGCGTAACTCAGGATGCCTCTATTTATTATGTCTTAAGGAATGGTGGTTCATAAAACATTAAAGAGGGCTAAAATAACATGAAATGCTTCTCACATATTTATTGACTTTTTATCATTCCCTTTTTATGATTCCCTAGTAATTCATTCATTCATTTAATAAATATTTAAGTACTATGTGCCACTGTTCTAAACAGCAGTATCTCTCTTTCTTTTCTTTTCTTTTCTTTTCTTTTCTTTCTTTCTTTCTTTCTTTCTTTCTTTCTTTCTTTCTTTCTTTCTTTCTTTCTTTCTTTCTTTCTCCTTCCTTCCTTTTCCATATTGATGTGAGCATTTAGATTGCCCTTTTCTTATTTATTTATCTATTTTTTTACGGTTATATCCTTTGTAAGGCATGGTCTCAGTCAAACTTTCAAAAAAGGGGGTTATGTCTTCTTCGGTACCTAAATTATTTAATGCTGCATTATGGTCACTGTCACTGTTAGCAATGGGGAATTAGTTAAGATAAAGTAACCATATTTCTATAAAAACATCCACAAAATAAAGACCAGTGTAGAAAAACAAAACAAAACAAAACAAAATCAAGTCAGAATCTGTGCAATACTGTTGACTTGTCTCTGTAGAGAGTTTGGAATATTTTCTGTGACTTTGTTTGGGTTCCAAGTATGCTTTCTGCAACCTCCTGCAGTTGTACCTTGCAGGTGGTGCAAAGGTGGGACAGTGATGATAATTGCAGTCCTTGGGATGGCAGATAGAACTGAGCTCTCTACTCTTGGGCATGATGGTCATTGAGGCTTAAAAACTAGGCAGTTGGAGGTGGATATTTATACAGAGGGTGCCCAAAAAAATGTGCACACATTCTAAGAAAGGAAAAAACTATTAAAATTGTAAGACTCAATATATACTGATAACAAAAGATGAATGCAAGTCATGTTTGACTTCTGCAATTACAAGAGGTACTCAAAGTGGTTACCATCAGCATCCAGACACTTCTAATTACGGCAAACTACTGCTTGAGCAACGTTGACCAAAGTGTGCACTTGTATTCATTTCATTGGCATCCCCGGTATTTTAAGAGTTAAGATATCTTTTTCTTGTAGTCCTTGGAAGTGCTTGGGAATCCATATTGCAGTCCATAGTACAGAGGCATTTTATGAGGGTAATGCCAGTTAAGAAAAAAAAAGCCAATGGATTTATGTTTTCTTTGGTTAGTTTGTGTTTATGTCCTTGTTTGGGACTTCAGTTGCAAGGCTTTTCCTAAACTCTCCTATTCCATTAAAATAATGACAATGATAAAAAAAATTACAAACTGGTACTTCTTTGTAGAATACAGAGAGAGTGCTCTGGGCCAGCTCCCTTGCCTGAAATAATGGAAGGCCATCACTTTGGTTTATTCTATACTTAACCTATGAAGTCATCTTATTAAGACAGTGAATAGTATAGTCTCTTAAATTTAAATTGAATTATTATGTAATTTTATATTTCATTTGGCTCCCATGATTAGGTGACTATTATAGCTAGTAAGAAAGTTTTCACCACTAAAAGCCTTGAAGAAGACAAGAATAATCCATGGAAGGACTTGATATTGGGGCAAATAGAAACCTATGGCAGTCATTATAGGCTAGAGTGGAGTTATCCAAAGGAACAAGCAAGCTGTTCCCATTTCAGTATCTGGAAACAGGGATCCTCTTCAGGTTTTTCTTAAAGTACCTTCTGTTTCTCTTTTAGCTAGAGAGCTTGGTTTCTCTGTGTAGGTGCTATCCATTCTATTAGCCATCCAATCTAATTGAACGTTATTCTGAAAGAAGTTTACTCTAAATGGTGAGGCACTAGAAGAAATCCTTGCCTGAAACAGTACAGTATATCTGGACACCTAGAACCCCCCCCCGCCCCCCGCACACACAAACACACACCACCATTTTTACCATTGATTTGGTTTCTTTGGCTCAAATAGCTAGAAAACACATAATGACAGTTATAACCAAAACCAAGCAATGTTCTAGATAAAAAGCTTAGAAAATATAGAACTGTCTAGGAACTCTGGTTTTCCTTGATTTTTTTTTTGAAGTGTTTCCTAAAGGGACTTCAATCTGTTAATAGAGACGCCTCTTTCAGGGACTTGGGCCACGGCCCCATCAGAACAGTGTGGCACTTCTGGCTGGCTGTCGTGGTTTACCGTAGTGGCTGGCTCCCCCTTATGGCCAGATGCGAATACACCATCTAATCAATGCCTCCGCCTCCTCACTCAAGGCTGTACTTCTTACCTTCTCCCACCTGAAACCACCATTGTTAGTGTTAATTAATTTGTCTCAGAAGCTATGGAGTTCATGCCCTGGGGTGGGTCAACCACCTCTGGGAAACTGAAAAAGAAAATTTGAGGATTAGTCTGAGCTTTGGAAAACCTCAGACTTTTTGCTTTAGGGAAATAGGTACTGGCCTTGCGTTTCATGTTTTGGCCAATCATAATTTTATATTTTTTGGCAACAGAAGCTAGTATCTGTTTAATATAGATTTACTGAGCATGTGTTCTAGGTGGAATTCTAAATTAGTAGTTGGGGCAGGGTTTAGCGGGAAGAAGTTATAAACTATGAAGTAGACAAATTAACTTAAATGTGATATTGATAAAACATGGGCAATAAATATAGTCAATATATAAACAGTTGATATATAGGAAGTAATTACACTTGCTGTATTTCCCCTGTTGTCTTTGCTATTGGGGGTTGTTATGGGAAAAAAGGAGTAAAATACAAATCTTGCCCTCTAGGAGTTTTGCAGTGTGTGTGTGTGTGTGTGTGTGTGTGTGTGTGTGTGTGTGTGTGTGTGTGTATGTGTGTACGTGCTCAGGCACACTAGTAGGAGGATTTTAGGGCAAAGGAAGGGGAGGGCAAGGTCACTTCACAAACAATAATAACAAGAGGAAGAAAGAAAAATCACTGTAATAATAGTGTTAGCAAAGCTCTGGGGATTTGGAGCTTTGCTAGTACTGCTCATGTCTAAATGGAGCAGGAAATCTTTCAAGGAGGGACTTTGAGAAGGACCCTGAGTTCTGTGGGTTCTATTTCTACATAATCTCCACACATTTCAAAACCAGTCCAAGGCTTCTTCCATGATTCAGAAACAGGCAGAAATGGCTCAATCTGTTTCCAGGTTCCAGAACTCTAGACTAATGCTTAGGTTAGCGTGATGCTAGGGTCTAAATAGGATTTTGAGGGGTTGATTTAAAAAAAATAATACTGCATTTATGAGTTGTTTCTAGATTTAAATGCTGTCTGAATTTGAAATAGTTGATGTATTTACATAATTTTGGCTTTTTTCCTTTTAAAGGTTTTCTCAGTTATTTGTTTTAAGCAATTCAATTGTGATGTGTGTTGGTGTTTCCTTTATGTTCCTTGTGCTTGGAGTTATTGAAATTCTTGCATCTGTAGGTTTTAGTTTTCATGAACTCTGGAAATTTTTTGGCTATTATTTATTCAAAAATTATTTCTGTACCTTCTTCTATTTCTTCTCTTCTTAGAACTCTAATTGCACATGCCATTAAGCCATTGGAAGTTGTCCCACAGTTCACTGGTTCTGCGCTTTTTTCAGTCTTTTTCTTTGGTTAGTTTCCATTGTGGATAGTTTCTGTTGCTACATCTTCAAGTTCACTAGTCTTTCCTTCTGCAGTGTTTTACCTGATGTTAATCTCATTCATTATATATTTCATCTTAGACATTGTAGTTTGTATCTCTAGAAGTCTGATTTGGGTCTTTTTAATATTTTTCATTTCCTTCCTTAACATGATCAGTCTTTCCTCTAGCTTCTAGAATATATAGAATAATTAACTAGAACATATCATCATAATTATCATGATAGACTCCAAGGTCTAAAATCCCATATCACCATATTTGAATGTTATCTCCTTGTTTCTGGTAACATTCTAAGTGTTTTGCAGCACCCAATAAAATATTATATTTTTAAGTATGATTTCAGTAATTCAGATAGTATAAATGTTCAAAGAAAGTAAGTTAAGGTTAATATAAACATCTTCATTTTTATAATTTTTACTAGCCATGGTAGTTGGCTAAATGGCATTTAGAAAGTTGACCTATGTATATGTAGGAATACATTTTAAAGATTCTTATAGAACTCAAATACTCTCAGATTTGAAAGGAATTTAACAGTTGCTTAGTTGAATTCACAAAATAATTTGCTTAATTGCTAGTAATCAAAGTTGAAGCTGAAAAGAGATTTCATAAGTTTTCAAGATTTTATCATCTATTTTAATTAATATTTTGAGAGTCTAAATAGTAATTGATAATTAGAGAGATGCGTTTCTTCATATTGTGTGTAATTAACTTTAAAGGCTAATAAATCTTAGCAAGTAGAATACTTGTCTTGGTTCCTTGCAGTGTATTTGATAAGTAATTTGTATCATCAATTACAACTAGCTTATCAACTTGTGAAGCATTGCCAATTATTTATCCTTACAATTTCAAATATTTTTTATTGTAATTGGTTGAACTGATGAAACTAGACGTAGGAAGTGAGACAAACCTGTTTTACTCTTTCATTAATTGCAAAGTCCTGTCTTTATCAGCATTAATAATCTCATCTTGTGCTTGTTGAAAGAGTTAAATGAGATACTATATCAAAGTGCCTAGTATGTAATAGTTCTGCAAAATTGTTAGTGTCTTTTCTTATTGCTTTCCATACACAGAACACTAATTTTCTTCCAATTACGTCTTCTCAACATTTTCTACAGAAGTGATTCTCCTAAATAATCAAATACTTTTTCTAGTGCCTGCTGTTAGTGTTAACCTGCATTGTGTGTATAATTTATAGTATCACTTTAATTTAAAGATAGTGAGATTGTTTATAAGTAATTGGTTTTAATCTTGGTAAATATATTTTCTAATTATATTGTAGAATCTCTTCTCTGACAAATTCATTCCGTGGTTAATGATATATAAATCTCTGTCAAAATTATGGGGCATAATTTTATCACTACCTGTGCTAAATTGCATGGACTTATTCTTTTTTTTTTTTTTTTTTTAGCTGAGCCATCCTGCCACCTGTTGGCAGCTCAGCGGCAGCTCAGCTCAGGCCGGGAATCAAACCGGCAACCCTGTTGCTCAGAGTTAGCACTCTTGAGCGAGCTCTTAACCAACTGAGTCACTCAGCCGGCCCTCTTATTCTTTTTCTTAAAATTGAGATATAATTGACATATAACATTGTATTAGTTTCAGGTATACAACATAATGATTTGATATTTGTATGAATCATGAAATGATTACCACAATAAGTCTAGTTAACATCCATGCATGGACTTATTCTGATGAATAATAATTACCCTGAGAATTTAAAAATATCTGCAATAAAGTTATCCTACCCTAGTATCTGTATGTATTTTAGGTAGTTCTAAAGTCTTCCTAGTTTTTTCTATGGTTGGAACATGGAGAAATCTTTTATGAGGGTCTAGATAATTATAGGTAAGTGAGATTAAATACACTTATTTATGTCAAATGATTCTGTTATAGACAATACAGAAATAAGATAATGTTTTGTAAACTCTTCTGATATATAGTTACTCAGGTATGAAATTCCTATCTTTTGCTTTTTTAAAAATTAAATTATGATGAATTTGCTTTTGAAGAGAGACCCTGGCTAATAGTTTATTCACTTTTTTTCTCCTTCCATTCAACCTTATTGGTTGTAAATATAGTCATGCTTTCTTTGAATAATGCTAGTTTTAAAATTTTCTTGCTAAGTTTTCTATAATCCTTTCTGGTCTCAGTAGTTTTGTGTTGATGACCTAGTGCCCACACTTTTGCTTAATTGACATAAATTTCTTAAAAGTCTATTTTCAAAATAGGTTATACTAATATACTTTTCTCAATTGTTGTTTTAAATGTACCTCAGAAAATATTTGTAAGACTTCACATGAAAAACTTCAAAAATTTAATTAATAAGATTTGCTTAAAAATCTACATCTGCTTTGAGATCCAAGATGGCAAAGTAGATAAATGCTATGCTTGCCTCATCCTGTGAAAAATTACATAAAAATTACAACCAAATTATTAAACAATCAACCTAGAGAGCCATCTAAAGTTTAGCTGAACAGAAGTTTTATAACTAAGGGTATAAAGAAGCCATGTCAAGACTGGTAGTAGGGCTGGAGACGCAGAATGGGAAGCCCCACACCTCTGTGTGGTGGTTGAAAATCAGGAGGGATATCTCAGCCATGGAGGTTCCCACTAAAGGAGCAAGGGACCCCAGCCCCACACCAGACTCCCCAACCTGGAGTACTGGTGCTGGGAAGAGGAGTTCCCAATATCAAGCTGTGAAAAACAGTGGGGATTCTAACAGTCCAGGTGGGATGGGAAGCTGCAGAAAAAACAGACATCCTCTTAAAAGGTCTGTGCACAGACTCATTTGCTCTCAGGCACTCACCCTGGGCTACAGTGGAGGAACAGTCACTCAGAGATAGAAGACATACAGGGAAAGACTGAGTTGCATAACTTCGGGGCAAGGACTAGAGGGACAGTTGCCATTTTCCCTGTGTGGGGCCCCCTTCCTGTGCAGCTGGCAGGTGGGCACCATTTTTCCTGTGTTGAGCTCCCTGCCACACCCATGGCCAAATCTGAATCTGTTTTATCAGCAGCTGAACCTTACGGAACCAGCAGGTGGCAGTAAGCCTTAGAGTGTCTTGGCTTTTTGCAGAGGTATCCCAGACCTGGTACTGGTGGCAGCCATACTCAGTTTACAGCATGTCCTCTCCCATGTGCATCCAGGTCCAGCTGAGGCAGCGATCAACCATGGATTGCTTTCTAGCTCCTACCAGATAGTCCCTGGCCAGTCACAGTCACTGGCCAGTCACAAGCAGTGGGTGACCTTGGCCTGCACCAGATCCCCTCCCAAGAGGCCTCAGAACCAATATACCTGAAGGTTGGCTTCATACCACAGCAGAGCACCATGCAATTAGCCCTACAGGTGGCACACCTGAAGGGTAGTCTCAACAGGCACCAGAGCCAGTTGGGGTGAATCTCATGCCATGGTAGCCTTCCCCTCCACACCCCACAGCAGTCCATAAGCTGTGGGTGTGGCCCAACCCCCCAGCCTGTATGCCTGAGGGTCAATCCCATCTACTGTCATGCCAATAGCAATCAAATATCAACTATAACAGGAGGACACAAAAAACCCACACAAGGAACACTCCTGGAACTCCCGGAGCAGATGACCAGAGAGACTGTGCCACTGAGCCTCACAGGGCACTTATTACATAAGGCCACCCAGCCAAGACTGGGAAGCGTAGCAGATCTACCTAATAAATAGAAAGAAACACAGAGGGGCAGTCAAAATGAGGAAACAAAGAAATGTGTGCTAAATGAAAGAACAGGAGAAAGCTCCAGAAAAAGAACTAAAGAAAATGGAGGCAAGGGCCGGCCGAGTGGCGCGATGGTTAAGAACTCGCTTGGGATGCCAGAGGGCCCCGGTTCGGATCCCACATATGAGGGCCAGTGACACTGCCCTCCACAGCTAAGATGCTGAACGACAGCTCAACCTGGAGCTGGGCTGCCATGAGTCGCCGGCGATGGTGTAGGCTGCAGTCCCCTGCAGTGGGTTGCCATGGGCTACCGTGTGTGGCCAGCAGCCAGCGTGAGCAGCCAGCAGCCACAGTGAGCGGCCGTCCAGAAGCTGGCGACTGATCTGCCTCGCCAGAGAAGAGCGCAATGATGGTGCCAACTTGGGCCAGTGAAGCAACGTCCTCCACAACTAGACTGAAGAACAAAACGACAGCAACTTGTCTGTTCCCCTTCCCCCAATTCCCCAGCACTGTTCCCATCCCCCCAATTCCCCAATAAAAATCTTTAAAAAAAAAAAAAGAAAAAAAAAAGAAAATGGAGGCAAGCAACCTACCAGAGACAGAGTTCAAAACACTGGTTGTAGGATGCTCAGAGAATTTAGTGAGAACTTCAACAAAGAGATAGCAAGCATGAAAAAGGGCATAGAAACCATAGAAAAGATCCAGTCAGAAATGAAGAATACAATAACTAGAATGAAGAATGCCCTAGAAGGAACATCAGCAGACTAGTTGAAGCAGAAGTTTGAATCAGCAATCTGCAAGACAAGGTAGCAGAAAATACCCAATTGGAACAGCAAAAAGAAAAATGAATCCAAAATAATGAGCAACCTGTGGGTCAACATCAATCATAACAGCATTCACATCATAGGGGTATCAGAAGGAGAAGAGAGAAAGCAAGAGATTGAGACCTATTTAAAGAAATAATGACTGAAAACTTTCCTAACTTGGTGAATGAAGTAGACATACAAGTCCAAGAAACACAGGGAGTCCCAAACAGGATAAACCCAAACAGGCCCACACTAAGACACATTATAATTAAAATGGAAAAAGTTAAAGACAAAGAGAGAATCCTAAAGGCAGCAGGAGAAAGGCAACTAGTAACTTATAAGGGAACTCCCATAAAACTGTCAGCTGATTTCTCAACAGAAAGTCTGCAGGCCAGAAGGGATTGGCAAGAAATATTCAAAATGATGAAAACCAAGGACTTATAACCAAGATTACTTTACCCAGCAAGGCTATCACTTAAAATTGAAGGGGAGATAAAAAGTTTTCCAGATGAAAAAAACCTAAAGGAGTTCCTCACTACCAAACCAGTATTACAAGTAACCTTAGAGGGACTTCTTTTTTTTTTAGATTTTTTTAAATTGGAGAATTGGGGAAGGGGACCAGACAAGTTGCTGTCCTTTTGTTCTTCAGTCTAGTTGTGGAGGACGTCACTTCACTGGCCCATGTTGGTATTATGATCATTGTGCTCTTCTCGGCTGAGGCAGATTGGTTGCCAGCCATTGGACGGCTGCTCACACCGGCTGCTGGCTGCTCACAGTAGCTTATGGCAACCCACTGCAGCCTACCCCATCTCTGGTGACTCACAGCAGTCCAGCTCCATGTCGAGCTGTTGCTCACCATCTTAGCTGTAGAGGGCGCAGAGTCACTGGCCCATGTGAGATCCAAATTGGCAGCCCTGCTGTTCAGAGCTCGTGCTCCCAAGTGAGCTCTTAACCAACGAGCTGCTCGGCTGGCCCAGAAGGACTTCTTTAAGATGGAAAAAGAAAGGTAAAAAAAATATGAATAGTATAATGGAAATAACTATATGAGTGTATCTCTCAATAATTATTTTCAATGTACATGGATTAAATGCTCTGATGGATAAGAAAACAAGACTCTTACATATGCTGCCTGCAAGAGACTCATTTCATATTGAAAAACACACACAGACTGAAAGGAAAGGAACAGGAAAAGTTATTTCATAAAAATAAAAATAAAAAAATAAAAAAGAAAAGAAAAAAGCTGGAGTAGCAATACTTATGCCAGACAAAATAAACCTTAAAACAAAGCCTATAACAAGAGACAAAGAAGGATCCAGTAATCCTAGTTCTGGGTATTTATCTGAGGAAATCCAAAATGCTACTTTGAGGGTACATGTGCATTCATATGTTCATTGCAGCATTGTTTACAATAGATCTGGAGGCAGCCTGGGTGTACATCAATGGATGAATGAATAAAGAGGAGGTGGTGCATATATACAATGGAATATTGCTCAGCCATGAAAGGGAATGGGTTCTTGCCATCTGTGGTGGCATGGATGGACCTGGAGGGTATTGTGCTGAATGAAGTGTCAGACAGAGAAAGACAGACAAAATGTGATTTTGCTTATATGTGGAATCTAAAGAACAAAATAAACAAACAAAACAGAAACAAACTCATAGATACAGAGAACATTTTGATAGTTGCCAGATGGGAGGAAGGTGGAAGGGGTGGGTGGAAAAGTGGAAGGGATTGAGAAGTACAAATTAGTTGCTACACGGCAGTCAGGGTATATAGGATATAGCATATGAAATATAGTCAATAATATTGTAATAACTATATGATGTGGGATGGATACTAGATTTATTGGGGTGATAGATGGGAGGGGAGTTGGGGGACATGATGAAATAGGTGAAAGGTTTAAGTGATATAAATTGATAATTACAAAATAGTCATGGGGATTTAAAGTAAAGCAGAGGGAATATAGTCAATAATACATTAATAACTAGGTATAGTGTCAGGTATTAGACTAGTTAGGGGGATCATTTCTTAAATTATATAAATGTCTAACCACTATGCTGTACACCTGACATTAATATAAAATAATATCGAATGTTAACTGTAATTGAAATATTAAAAAAGGAGGGAAAAAGTGAATTTCAATAAGTCCATATTTCCAGGTATAATACAGTTAAGTCCTGGCAATGTAATATACAACATGGGGAATATATTCAAAGATTGTGATAGTGTGGTATGGTGTCAGATGGTTGCTGCACTTATCATGGTGATCACTTCTTTAGATATATGAATGTTGAATAACTATGGTGTACACCTGAAACTAATATAATGTTGTATGTTGGCTATATTTTTAATAAAATAACCTTGAAATAGATAAATAAATAAATATCTTTTTCCTCCCCCACCCCAAATCTACATCTGCTGCCATACAATAAAATAAAATTCATTTAATCTTTAATCCCTTATCTATCATTTAAATTTTTTAGGAATCAAAGTTTCAAGAATCTAAGGCCATGGCCAAAGTGGAACTATCTTAAGCATTAAGGTTAACTAAAAACAAAACAAAACAAAACCCCAAGCCCCAAAACAAAACAAAAGAAAAGAAAACAAAACAAAAGATGGTTACAAATTGGTCTGAAGTTATATGTGGAGGTTTATAAAGATATAAAATCTTATGTATGGTTTTATACTCCTCCAGTGGTTGTGAGAATATGACATATAATAGGAGGTAGTATAATAAAACTTTTTATAGAAATAATTTATTGTTCTTTGTGAGAACACGGTATGAGCAGTTAATTCTCTGAGGGACTATATCATGTGTAGCTGTCCACTCATTAACCCGTATATTTCATTTTCTCAGAATTATCAGTGGAGAGAGATTTTTCATTTTTGCTTTAGCTTTCATCCTCAATCCAAATTTGTATGATTTTTCCAGCACTTGAGGATATTGAGGACACAAATTAAGGATTGTATTATTTGTTCATCTGATTGTTTTAAACAGAGCTCTAATGCTCACTAATGCCTAGGACATACTTCAAACTATTATTAAACCAGTGCCCCCAAACCATATACTGATACTTGCATTTCAGTCATTGATTCATTTGCTAAACAAACATTTGTTGAGTATCTAGTATTTACTGAACACTATTCCAGATGCTGGGGATTCAACCAAGATTGACAGATAATATCTCTGTCCTTACAAAACTCCTTGAAAATGCTTTCAGCCAGTTTCAGCTAGTCTAGGATCGTGGTAGGTGCCGAGAAGGGAGCACACAGGAGGATGTGTGGCAGCAGCAGGGTTGGAGGTTGGCAGCCATACCACAGAGAGTTGAGTCTGGGATTTTAGCTGAGACCTGCAGGATCTCACCTCTGCTCTCTCCAGCCTTGGAACAGCGTGCATCCTCTGCCAACTGGTTCCTTCTCCCTGCTCTTTCCACTCCATCTTACTCACCTTGCGAGATGGATCTCACTTATTTTCTTCTTCTGGAAGCCTCCTGAGATCCAACAGTCGGATTGCTTTTGCTCTTTCTCCCAGAGCAGTTGATTTAAAAAAAATCACAATCTTTATCATATAGTATGGTAATTTTGCATCACTGTCTATCTCAGTAGGTTGTAAGCTATCACTTGTGCCCTAAGGCAATTTTCATTATGAAGGGTATTTTATAAATTAAATAAATCAATGCTATGTAGGCAGAGACACTATTGTATGCCTAGGGTATAGTAAGCATGCAATAAAAATGTATTGACTTAATGATGAATGATTAGGCCTTGTGTTTGTTATGCTATGACTATCTCACACTTTTCTTTTAGCTGGTCGCTAGTTATTCTAGCTTTGCTAATAAATTGCCTCTAGTCTAGATCAATCTGCTTTGCTTGAGTTTGTCAAATTATTCAGCCGTTCTCACAATAAAACCGGTGACCCTTTGTTGTGCATTCTGTTTTCAGTAAATGCAAGTATACAGTGAAATATAAGGTAAAGGAAATCATTCTTTTATAAATTCCTCCTTCCAAGCAAAGCAATCAGAATCATGGCGGTAAAAGCTGGCTGTCCTACTGTGTCTGTAGACATATTTATAACAGTGAGGAAAATGAGCACTTTCTGGGCCAGATCTTTACTAGCAGTCATTTATAGTAAAGAGCTAGGGGCACCGGAAAGCATCCCATAAACCAGCATAGCTCTAGTGGCAATACTGACACTAATAAGTATTTTTGTTTTATTTCATTCATTCATTCATTCCAAACCTTGTTTTTCTCCTTGCTCTCTTTAGAGTAACATGTGCCTTAGATGAAGTGAGGTCAGAAACCTTTTTGTACCTCCCACACTGCTGTAGGATGCACTGCAGATCAAAGTTCTCTGGGCAGAGGGCATAGTCAACAGGAATGCCTCAATGACACTTAACATCTGTAATGTCCAGAATTTGGTTAGCTTCTCTGGCCTCCCACTTTCAGTGTTAAATCTTTAAATCCTAACACATGCATATTTGATATTGTATCATGTGTCTTGCTTCTTCTGTGCTTTGTAATTGATCATCACATCTAAGAACTTTGATATAGTGCCTTGGAACCAGGCAAGTATTGATTCTCCTTTTTTTTCAATTGCAAGATTAAGGCCAACTATTTTTATGCTAGATAATTTCAGGCTGGAAGGACTGAGTATCTAATCAAACTCTCAGTTTATTAATGGGCAGACTTCTCTAAATTCTCTCCATATGTACTATCTTGGCTGGAATTAGACTTGGTATTTCTAGAATTTTCTTTTGTGGTTTCAATCTGAAAAACAAATGAACAAAGAAAACAACAACAACGACACACACACACACACACACACGCACGGTATTTTCTTTTGCTTATTATCACATTGTCCATTTTCAGGTTGAAGTCTCTCTCTCTCTCTCTCTCTCTCTCTCTCTCTCTCTCTCTCTCTCTCTCTCGGCCAATCAGCTTAGTCTTTTAAGGCTATTTCCTACATTACCCTTGTGTAATACAGAGCAGAGACCTTTAACCTAATCTCTCTTTGGAGCTGGATTTTGAAGGTGTAAATAAGAGATTGGCTTAGTTGGAATACCTTTTCTAAGTTATGCTGTTTTGTTCAGTATAATATAGTGGTTTTAAATAGACTGTGGAGTCAAAATACTTGGGTTCAGATCTCAGCTCTTCCATTTACCGTGTGAACATAGGCAGAACATTAACATCTGTGCTTTCATTTCCGTCTGTAAGATGAGGGTAGTAATAGCACTTACCTCTTAGGGTTGTTGTGAGGACTGAACGAGTTCATATAATTAAAACCTTCATATTAGTGCTTGGCACATAATTCTAACATAATACATGTTGACTATTTTTATTTTTACCTGACAATCTCAGCATTTCTGTTTTCACTTGAAGAAGAACTGGGATAAGAAGAGAGCTCGCAGAACTGCTGAATTTTTACATTCTAATATTGATCTTGTATTGTGGTAATTTTCCAACTTACAACTGTTACATTTACTAATTCTGCATTGCTCATCACTGTCTTTAGTGCCTAGCAGATGGCCTGACACACAGTAGGCATTTTAGGAATGTTTGTTTAATGAACGAATGAATTCTTTCTGACTGTAATCTCTGACATTGGCTACGACTGTCCTGGACCTGTCATGCATTGTTTTGGCTTCACAGTGTCTGGTCTGGGTTGAAATGTCCTCTTCTTAACTCAAGGCTCTTATCACTGTGCTTGTCAACCCGGCAAGCTGCACCTTCACCTGAACATTCTGTGTCTGCAGCTCTTCTGTGCCTGACCATCAAAGCCCCTTTCACAACAAGGATCTCTTCCTATGCAGGGTCTGGCTTGAAGGTAGTAGAGATTCTATTTGGGCGTAGTCATGACACCATCACCACCGTTAGCCCCTAAAACAGCATTCAGGACATATCTGTTAAATCATTTCAGTTATTTCTCTTGATCAGAAAAGAACCCTGAATGCTACCTCTTCTCCTCTTTGTGTTTTGGCCTGAAGGGACCCTTTGGTTGACATTGACCAGGTGTCACTTTTTGTAATAGGTGTTGTCCTTTAACTTCCATTTCATGAGTTTTAATTAAATGTTATCTTTATTGATGTGCCCAACAGTATTTTGCCAGTAGGATAGGACCTCCTGTGATACCCTGGACAAGTAACTAACCTACTTGGGCCTTAGTTTCCCTTTTTGTAAATTGAAAAGAATCGGCCTATACAATCTCCTTGGTCTATTTCAAAGTTAAGGCTTTACGAGTAAAAACTACATAGATAAATGAGATATATTCACCCTTTTTTTCCCTTTCCTTTTCTCTAATTAACCCTATGGAAATTTGTGGGAGAATAGAGAATGATGAGCAAATAAATATAAACTTATTACCTCCTCAATAAATGTTTGCTGAATGGGTCAAAGAGTATTATTAGTGCCTCTTCAACAATATTATCTGTTGATTTCTTAGATTTCCTGTGCTTCATCAGCTAGAGAGATGAAATCCATCACCAGGATGAAAGGGGCATTTTATAGGGCAAGTATTCCAAATCTTTGTTTTTGAAAACTTTGTTTTTTAAATATGAAAGATTTCTGCTTTAAATCTCTACTTTATCTGCAGATTGGAAACAGAGGAATCTACAAAGCCATCAATGAACTGGATATTCTTCTTTCCTGGATTAAACAGTTTCTAGAAAGCATTAAGTAACACAAGAAGTCAAGTGCATTGATTTGATTGTTATTTTGAAATATAATGAGAACCACCAGAAATAAGTTTGTAACTGTATTTCTTTTTAAAAATTTTGTACGTACTACTGACAGCAAGTTAAATGCTTCAAAATAGACTAGAGGAATTTAATGTAGTGCAATTTTGGAGTGCTTTCATCCTGAACATGTTTTGTTTTTCCCAAGTACACTGTACACATTTAGTTTGAAAGTGTAGAACCAGAATTAATGCATATATGGGGGGAACATAGTAGATTTCTGGGATATAATATAATGTTTTTGAGACGTAAATAGACGCTATGTGTATGATTATTGTCTACTTAAGGGTTTGATGATTACTGATTATGCCCAGTGTGGTTTTGATTTTAATTAAGTAAACTGTTCCTTTCTCCTGAATGTTCTTTTTACAACAGCATGCTAGAATTTCATTGAGTAAAATGGTAACAACCAGATCAAATAGGACACCCAAGTCAACTAACTGCTTGGAATGGTTTAGTAGGAACTCCTTTGACAGATAAGCCAAGCCACAAAGACCACAATAACTGAATTGAAATGATGCTGGAACATGATAATGTTCCCTCTGGGTGCCGTACGATTAAGAGAGGCGGTAGAGGCAAAGTAAAAGTCTAAATGCTGTTCAAATTCCACTACAATAAACTTCTCATTCTGTCTAAAAACCTTTCTTGCATGGCTAGTATGGACTGACCATTGTTTTGCACTAAACAAACTCTGCTTTGTGGCTATCGGCATATGAGGCATAGGCAGTTTCAGACAGCAAGTTGTGTGACAGCCAGTTCCCTTCCACAAAGCATTCATTGTGCCCCTGCTACATGCAGACAGAACCATGATTTGGTGTTTTGTGATATGAATATGCAGGGCTTCCCCAAGGCTTTCGTGGATTTTGTCCTCAGCACCTCTTCTCTTCATTGCTTTCCCACCATCCAGTTCTTCTTTTCAATCATGCGGCCGTTCTTCTATTCACTGCGGGCTGCTCTCACTTGGTTTATCTCATATTTCAAAATGACCTCTTTGTTCCCTGCCCCTCCTCCTTTCTGCCTTCCCCATTCACAACGTTTGGTCTTGTGACTTATCTCTATCTGGGACTTCATTATTAGACAAACCCAAAGGAAGGGGAAGCTGTGGTGAGTGGAGGGGTTTGATGAGGGGGAGGCAGGCGGCCGTCCTCTTCATCTCACACTGTTGATGTAGGGCTTCCCAGTGCAGGCTCCCAGGTCATCAGTAATGGGGCAGCCTTCTTTCTTGATGAAAATTCAGAAGAGCTGGGATCTGGGGAATCAGGAATCTATACCCTGGCTTCTCCATGGCCTGAGAGGAGGTGATGCACCCGTGGCCACTCATTGCCCCACTTTTAGAGCACTCAGTTTCTTCTAGGACAGGCACCCCTCACAGCTGAGTTTGTGCTGCATGTCACAGGGCCTGGAGACTCGAGTTTTGGTTACAAACCATTCATAAGGTGCCCCAATATGTGGGGACACTAGACATCAGAGGAGCTGGGAAATATTCATATGCTGGTCAGCAACTTCAGGTCCTTAAGGATAAAATTTCACAGGTGTCCCCCCCATATTTTGGGGTGATTCAATTCATTGTGTTTGCTTGTTTGATTGTTTCTCAAATACTTTGGTTTGTCCAGGAGTCAAAAGGCTGCTAAACTCAGTCAGATGCACTCTAGGAATTTAAAAGTCATCACCAAGTGAAAAACCAATATCCCTGTGCTGGTATCTATTCACAAACAAACTTTTTCAAATGTCGAGGAAGAAAGCATGGTTTTATTGTGTTTGAGTAAAGACTGGTATACTGAAAGGGCAGCTAAGAAGGGAGAGGCTGGTGTCCTTGTGCACAGTGAGAAAACGGTCCTTGGTGACGTCACTGAGGGCTCAGGTAGAAGTCTCCCTTCTGATTTACAGGTCCTACCCTGGACTTCACCAGAACCAGAGATGGTTACATTTTGGGAAATGGGCACATACCCTTGAATGCCCATGAGATGCTCTGTAAACCCCAAAGCCATTTAACATTTATAGAAGGAAAGTTCTCTGTTAGAGCCTTCCCAGATCATACCTAAGAGACTGAATTTTCTATTAAAATGTTTTGTCTGTCACCATATGATTAGAGCTCAAGTCGTTGAATGTGCTCTTAGCACAGGGTAGAACAGAAGGAGCCTGGGCACCAGTGAGTAGCCTGGAGTAGTGGAAAGATCCCTCAGTGAGGTCAAGAGGCCTGGCTAGTTTCAACTTCCTTCAGATCTTTGCCTGCATCTTCAGAGGGTCTCCCATACAAAATATCAACCTCCCTCCCAAACCAATCCCTCATCCTTCATCACTTTCCTCTAAATCACTTCTCTCCCACTGGCATGCTTGTATGGGTTTGCTTCCTGACTGTCTCCACCATATCAGAATATAAGCTCTGTGAGGCAAGACTCTTATCTGCTTTGTTTCCTGTAATGTCCCCAGCACCCACAACAGAGCCTGAACACAGGGCATGACATAAATATGTGGTGAATATATGCACCCATGAAAGAACAGGTTGAGGCCTTGGCCCTGCTGCTCTGAGGATGGGTGGCCAATGTCAAGTTACTTCGCCTCTCGGGTCTCCATTTCTGCATTGGTCCTTACTAGAATTAGCTACCACAGATGACTTATACAGATGTCTGCACATTGAGGGACTGTGGTCTTCTCTTACTCCAGCTACACTGTCCTCTCAGTGTCTTCCACAGTCTCTCCTCTTTCCACCACCTCCCTCAACTCTACCCCAAGCCCTGCTTTGCCTGGTTAATTTTTCCTAATGCTTTAAAGATTTCATTCAAACATCCTGCTGTTAAAAGTTTCATACATGCTTTACTTCTTCTTAGCACCTATCATAATTGTAATTACTTTACTGGGTATATATTTAATGTCTGTCTTTCCCACTAAGCTGGGCCTGTAGGATTCACTGTGTTCTGTCCAGACCTTTATATATACAGTGAGTGCCCAATAAATATTTATTGAAGGATAAGTAAATAAAACAATGAATTGGATTAGGTAGCTTCCAAGGTTTCTTCCAACTCTGGCATTCTCTGCTGCCATTATTTCACTGGTTGCTGTGAACCTTGATGAATGGACTATAACAGTGCTTGCCAACTTGAGTCCTCTAAGAGCACCTATATTATCATTTACATAACAACGAATTTAAATCAGCACAATTCTTACTTGTCCCATATAAAAGGTAACTGTAAATAAATATACAACTCTTAAAATATGTTACTAAACAAATATGTTCTTAACTGAAGCACGTTCATCTGTGTACCATATAGAATCATCTTGCAAAACCCAGGTGAAATGTGTCTCATACATTAGGAAACACTGCATTCAAATGAATTTCCACTGCCTCATTCTGGTCCAACTTAGAAATAGTTGGAAATTAGAACTTGATCATTTTAACCTACCCACAGACACCGGTTTAGAAAAAGTCAAGCCGCGATGTTCAAGTTTCAAACTGGTTTCAGAGCTCCTGTCATTGTTTCCAGAGACGGAGGTACGAAAGCATGCTCGCTCAGTCAGTCATTCCATTGGGCTGATGACTGTGGCTCTTGATGGAGGATGCTGGGATGGCAGTATGGCCCTTGTCCTTCCCTCTTTGGCCCTCTGGGAGAGCAGTCTCTGCCCACATACCATGGTCGATGCAGCTTCCTAGGGAAGGGAGCTAGGGGACTCACCGTCTCCTGTTAGTAAAGTCTGTGGATCGGTCAGATGTATACACAGTGGTAGGAACAAAAAGTGAAAGCTCAGACTGAGCAGAAGAAGCAGCAGAAAATCTCAAACGCAGATGCGGATCTGTGCTGTGAATGACTACACAGCATTAGAACTCATAAGAATGGCATCCTTCACTAAGGTTGTGAGTTATTAACTAAAATGAACACCAGTCAATTCTATATGTAGTTATTGAATGCTTACTATCTGCTGGCCACATGGTGACGGCTGAGGTAACAATGATACATAAAGCTCAGTTTCTCTCTAGCAATTTCGGACCTAGGAAGGGGGGTGATAGGAACAGAACAATCATGGTGAAATTCAAGCAATAATGGAGATACGTACAAAGTGCAATGGGGTGGAGGTCAAGACAACTGCATGGAGGAGGTGCTGTAATGAGCATCCTTGTGTGTATTTCCTAGTCTGTGCTTTTCTTTTTGTATGAATGCTTTCTAGAAGCAGGACTGCAGGGTCACAAGATATACTAAACACGCCCTAGCTCTTTGCTGCTCTGGGTATTTGAGAACGGGAAAAGGCCAGCCATAAAAGTAAGTGTTTGCATCTGCTGTAGAGGTAGAGATGGGGACTGAGAATCCTCTAGGGCAAGGGGCCCCTACTTACTTATTCAACTCCTGTCCAATGCTCTCCCAAACTCCTCTGCTGCTCACCCTCCAAAACAAAGCAGCTCTTAATCCTAGCTGATTTGGAGTGAATCATGCTGGCTTCACTTTCCCAAGAATGAATTCTGATCCATGCACCCCAGCGCCTTTGAGGACCAAGGATGGTGCATGAGTGTCCTCTGGGGCCTCACTCCTCCTCCTCCATTAAATGTCTTCATGCATTGCTGGATTTCCATTTTTAATTAATTAGGGGGAAAAAATTTCATAAATAAAGGTAGCTGACACTGAGTAAAGTGTCTGAGAGGTGGCCATCGTCTTTAAAATTGCACACCTCCTACCATGACACTCCACATCCCCTTTTCCTCTTCTCCATAGCATATATTACCTTCTAACATACTATATAAATTACTTACATATTATTTTTATTTAGTGCTGTCTACTTCCCTCTACTAGAATTTAACTTTCATGATGAGAGGGGTTTTTGTATGATTTGTTTACTGTTGTTTTTCTAGTACCTAATCAGTGCTTTATCCTAGTGGATGCTCAATAAACTGTTGCTGAATGAATAAATGAATGAATGAATGAGGGGAAGGTATGTTCAGAGATAAGGGGAAGGAGACAAAGGACTCCTGTTGCCAAGAATATTGAAAATCGTAACCATGGCTGGTTCCTAACCTCATCTTCTATAACTGGACAGAGATTTTACAAGGGAGTCAGTGAAATGGCTTCCCAACCACGAGGTTACATTTCCTTTAAACAGAACTGTTTTCAAAGCAGTTGATTCAGAATAAGGCTTTAGTGATTTTCTATTTTCCATTTACCCATATCATTTACGATTGAGTCCTGCCCAGTCTAGATCAGGTTTAGAGTGCTTTACACTGTGAAGGCGTGTTGGGGCTTCATTGTGGACAGCCACCAGTGTCAGCAGCCTTCGCATAGTGAGATGATCTTTGAGGCTCTTTGAAACTGGACAGAAGGCTTTTTTTTTATATATAGAAATCAGATCCCTCTAGTCTAGTACTTGTTAGCCATGGTCATTTTCAAAATTCTGGTAATAATTTCATGCAAAGTGCAAGCTATAGTGGGTGATGGAGTCCCAGCTTTTCATCTACCCTAGGGCTCCCTAGCCACAGTGATTGGTGCAGAATTCAGGAATGGGCCTATGATCCGAGAAGGTCCAACCAGAGTGAATTCCAGGGTTTTCTCCCTGGGGAGAGGGTCTCTCTCTCTTTTCTGTGAATCTTAAACTTGAAACAATATAGACTGTTGCTACCATGAGGACAGAGCCTGGCTGAGAATCAAACCAACATTTTAATCACTCACTTTCTGGGAATCCACGCTACTCTGGGGTTCTTTCTACTTCACTTGGATGCTGCTTCTCAGTCTCTCAAGTGAGTTTCTATGTAAAAACGACAAATTGGAGAACCCCAGGACTTGCTGATGACACCATTAATGTCTCCAGGCTGACCTATTCCCTGAATTCCATACTTAACATCCAGCTTTGTACTTGACATTTCCGTGTGAGGCACCTCAAAAACAGAATTTTTTTTCTCCTTCTAAAATCAGTTCATCTTATAGTCTTTAGCAACTTGGAAATCCAAGACAGAATGACATCACAATTAAGCACACAGACTCTGGAGCCAGTAGAGCCTAGGTTCAAATATAGGCTGTAATTTAGAAGCTGAGTGAGTTTAATCTTTCTATTCCTCCCTTTCCTTATCTGCCTACCCCTTCCTGTTTGATGCCTTGTAATGGCTTCTCTTAAACTGAGAATAAACCTTATTATCTGGCCTAAAATGTCCTACATCAACTGTCTGGTCTTTCTTATTGACCTCATCTCTTTGCTCATATTTCTGTTTCTGAAACATTCCATTTCACTGTCTGGGGCGTTTGTACTTGCTACTTCCTCTCCCTGAAATGCCTTCCTCTAGTTCTTTACATAGCTGGCTCCTTTCATTCAGGGCTCACTCAGCTCAAGTGCCCCTTTCTCCCAGATGACATTCCTAACCATCTTCATGAGAACAGAGGTCTTATCCAAATAGTTTATAACGCTAACTACCTATTCATTGGTGGCACCTCTCTTATTCTTACCCCCATCCCTGGTCTAGTTAGAGGACTCCTCTGAATTCTTCTGGTTGCTACACCTGCAAAATTCTTACGATATGCCTTTTATCACACCATATTGCAACCTTTGATTCCCTTATCTAACTCTCTCACCAAATCAAGAGCTCATTAAAAGTAGGGGTCATGCCTCATTGATCTTTATACTGTGAACATTTTATGAGAGTCTAGAACATAACAGAGAGGGGCTCAAAAAATCATTGGAATGAATTAATGAGGCATTATTTATTATATGTAGCAAAGACTTTTGACAAGTTTGTCAGAATTAAAAGAGGCATGATCAGTTCTTTGAGGATAAAAGTAGTAATTTCATAATAAGAGATGTTTTGAGGAAAATAATTCTTGCTGTTAAACTGGTTAATTTGTGGCAGAAGAGTGCCTGAGGACCATGATGTAAGTTTGCTTTTTTTTATATTTTTCTATTAGTTATTGAATTTTATAGAAAGCTATCAGTTTCTTTAGTCACTTGTAATTTTCAACTCAGCAGCTTCTAAATGAGGTAACTGAAGAATGTTTTATTAGTTTCAGTACAGATTTCTTTTAGAGTTTGGGTCCAATCTAGAAAAGGTTGATTTTATCACTTATTTCTAGCAGTTCCTGTTCTTAAAAGCATGAGACAGATCTGTTTCTTAATGCTGTTTATTCTATTTTTTGGCTCTTTTACTTTCTCCACAACCATGCTTTCTAAATTTGGACACACTGTGTGACATTCAGAAATATATTGTCTGTGGCCGCCAGGTTAAATGCATGGTCTAACATGATTCTTTCACCAAATCAACCTCCAGCTGTGTAATTACACAGATGTACATTATCATAGTGTATAATGGCTTACAGAGCACTTTGAGTATGCTATTTTGTTAATCCTGAAAATAACCCCATGGGATAGCGTGAACATTTTCCAAGTTGTTATCCTGTCATTTAAAAAGTCCATCATCAGATCCTCTACTCTCACCAGTCCTAACACAAAGTCCAGCGAGGAGTAGGTACTCAACAAGCATTTGTTGAATAAGTGACTGAATGAGTTTACAAATCCATCTCTCACTAGCACTTGACATGTATGCTTCCATCTAGACTGATCCATTTTTTAAAAAAATCTCCCCATATAAGACAAACTTATTCTGCTTTGATTACCTTGTATGTGCTGTTTTGTCCATCTGCTATACCTTCTTCATTCTTCTATTTCCAGCCAAATTCCATATTTTCTTCATGGTCCCCTCTGGTCTACAAAGTCTTCTGTGACTACAGTAGCCCTTAATAACTATTCCCTATCAGTTAACTTCCCAGTGTTAGCAACAATTGGCTGTAAATATATATTGAACTTTCATATATACTTGATTTTATTGATATTATTTCCAATTCTGCAAATTTATTCTAATATCACTTTCCAGGTGTTTCCATAAATTTGAACACACTACTTTTTAAAATTCATTTAGCTAATGAACATTGATTTGTTTTGCTTGTTATGTGTTGAGTTTTGTTTTAAAAGTTGAACAAGTGAAAATACCATTCTAGTTGGGGATATAAATAAAAAACAAATAAAGAAGTAAATATAATGGCAGCCTATGAGATGGAAGAAAATATCTGCAAAGCACATTCTGATAAGGGGTCAATATCCAAAATACATAAAGAACTCACACAACTCAATAGTAAAAATGCAAATAATTGTATTTACCAAATGAGCAAAGAACATGAATAGACATTTTTCCAAAGAAGACATACAAATGGCCAATAGTTACATGAAAAGTTGCTCAACATCACTAGTTATCAGGACAATGCAAATGAAAACCACCAGATATCACCTTACACCTGTCAGGATGGCTATTATAAAAACAAAACAAAACAACCTCTCCTCCCCCAAAAGATGACAAGTGTTAATGAGGATGTAGAGAAGCTGGAAGCTTTGTACCCTGTTGGTGGGAATGCAAAGGTGTACAACTATGGAAAACGGTATGGAAGTTCCTCAAAAAATGAAAACTGGAACTACTGTATGGTGCAGCAATTGCATTTCTGGGTATATACCCAAAAGAAATTAAATCAGGGTCTAAAAGAGATAGAATTTCTATCTATGTTCATTGCAGCCTTATTCACAACAGCTTTATTCAGAAGATATGGAAACAATCTAACTGTCCATTGATAGATGAATGATAAAGAAAATGTGGCAAATGCATACAATGGAGCATTATTCAGCCATGAGAAAGAAAATCCTGCCATATGCAACAACATGGATGAATCTGGAGGACATTATTCTAAGTGAAATAAGCCAGTGACAGAAGGACGAATACTCCACAATTCCGCTTATATGAGTTATCTGACATAGTTAAATGCATAAAACCAGATAGTAGAATGTTGGTTGCCAGGGGCTGGGGAAGGGGGAAAATAGGGAGCTGCTATTCTATGGTTTTCAAGTTTTAGTTTTGCAAGATAAATAAATTCTAGAGATCTGCCGTACAATATTGTGCCTATAGTTAACAAGATTGTATTGTGCACTTAAAATTTTTGAGGGTAGATTTCATGTTAGATATTCTTACCATAGTAAAAGTAAATATTAAGTATGTCAGCTGATGATGAGTGTTAAGAACAATCAATCAAGCTGGGAAGGGGATCAGGGATAGGGGCAGGGCACAGGGTTGTTTGCTCTTTAAAATGGGTGGTCAGGAAAAGGCTCATTGATGAAGTAGCATTATTGCACAGACCTGAAGGATCCTCACACGACTGAGAAGTAGACAGCAAAGATTTTGTGTTTTTGTGGATATAGAAACTGAGGCTTTGGGGGGGAGGGTTAAATATTTTCAGTGAGATCGCAAAGTTATTATGAAGCAGACTGAAACTATAACCCACAAAACTTTACACTTCTCTGAGCTGCCTTTGTGCCATACTTTCTCTCAGATAAGTCTCTCAGTTATTTGATGACTTTTAATAAACAGCAGAAACAATTTTATTTTAAGCATTTTATTGGGGAATTGGGGGAGGGGAACAGTGTTGGGGAATTGGGGAAGGGGACCGACCAAGTTGTTGTTCTTCAGTCTTCGTTGTAGAGGGCGCCAGTCGCCATCTGGCTGCTCATCGGCAGCGCGTGGCCTCTAAGCTCAAGGTGCTGTGTTCAGTCTTAGTTGCAGGTGGGCATATCCACCATTCCATGCAGGAGTCGAACCAGCTGCCTTGTTGTTAAGAGCGCATGCTCTATCCACTGAGCCATCGGGTGGCAGCTCAGCTCAAGGTGCCAAGTTCAGTCTTAGTTGCAGGTGGGCATAGCCCACTTTCAAACAGTCAGTCTTGTTGTTACACCAGTTGAGCCATCCTGCCACCTGTTGGCAGCTCAGCAACGGCTCAGCTCAGGCGCAGTGTCACTGGCCCATGTGGGAATCAAACCGGCGGCCCTGTTGTTCAGAGCTCGCGCTCTTAAGCCAACTCTTAACCAACTGAGCCACTCGGCCGGCCCCAGAAACAATTTCTTAACTATGGAAAACCATGTCCTCTGATTAACCAAACTATTTTTGCATATATATAATGAAAGTATTTTCAGAATCAAAAATTGGGCAACAAACTTTGAAAAGTCCTAACATGCTTAAAGATACATTGGGACCAAGTAATTGAAGTTGACACCAAATCAAGACTATGTGGTGACCATAATAATACAGATCCTTTGGACC
>NW_017731401.1:3931337-3933615 GCF_001890085.2 Hipposideros armiger | reverse complement strand
TCTTCCATAATGCATAATATGGACTAGGCACTATTTTAAATACTACAAATATTAACTTATATTATTCACATAATAATGCCATTATTATACCCACTTTACAGATGCAAAAACTGAAGCACAGCAAGTTAAAGTGAAGTACACAAAGTCACAGAATGGCTGGCCAGCAGCTTGCGTTAGCATCTTGGCATTCCAGCTCCAGAGTCCATGCTCTTAACCATTGTACCAAGCCTTTGCTACCACTCTAATTTGATCATGTTTGTTATATACTCTCAAACAACTGTTTTCATTTCTAGACTTTTATCTATATTTGTATCTATCTAACTATCTATCTATCTATCTATCTATCTATCATCTATCTATGGTCTGTCTATCTATGGTCTGTCTATCTATGGTCTGTCTATTTAATTACCTATCATCTCCCCAATTAGAATTAGAATTAGAATTGAGTTCTGAGGTGCAGGAACTTTTGCCTGACTTGTTTCTGCTACATCCCCAGCATTCAGAGTAGGACCTGGCACCTAAAAGGCACTCTGTAAAGATGTTAACTATCTACTGAACTATATTCACTAGCACATTTATTTGGTTACTGTCTATCCTCTTTTCCCAAGCACCTTGACAACAGGAACTTTGCCCATGGTTGTATCCTTGGCCTAAGCATAGTGCTTGGGATATTGTAGGTTCTCTGAATATTTTTTGGCTTAATTAATAAATACAAAAAAAAAAGGAGTATTTCCTGACATGGGGCTCTTCTGTTATCACTTAGGCTCCTTCCAGAGTAGGCATCTTCTGACTTACTGAAACTTAAAATATGCTAAGTTCCAATAAATGGCTCAAAGAATGCAATTTGCCTCTGGGATTGTGGGGTTTGTCTTGATGATTCTAGACTTGATGACTTGAGCACATGTTTGACAATGGTATTTTCTTCCCCCAGAGATGCTCTTGATGATCAATATTTCTTTTTCTCCCATGACATTGACAGCCTCTATTGGAGCAGCCTTTTGGGGGATTATTTTCTTAAATGGTTACAGCATCCAAGGTACTGCTGAGACATTGGGGAAAAGCAGATCAGAATATTAACCTCCTAGATAAAGCTTTTGTTCTTCAAGAAGCTATGCTACTAGAAAGGCCAAAACAGAAACATAAAGGAGGAAAAGGGAAATCTGTATCATTTCACAAGTAATTAGATAATTTTATATTTGTTATTAGGATTCCTAATTCAAAATTTGCAGCACCTTATCTTGTATCCCATTAATATCTTAGCTGGGTAGAATGTGACCCATGAATTCTAACGCCATGTCCTCAAATACAAAACTTTAAAGTATAGGTATTCCCAAAGAAGAACTTCTCTGCCCTTAATTGGAACAACAGCAATGCACAAAGACATAACTGTAGAAAACTTTCCAGATTTAAATACAGAACCTGAATATGTAAATAAATATGTTCTAGCTAAAATAGAAGTACTAATTGATCTTAGGTTGATGACCAATTTTGTAAATATTGGGTTGTTGAAAAAGCCACGACGCATGTTTGCAACAGATGGCACTAGTTCATTTTTGGAAGTACTAGAGTCATTTGCATCTATATTATTCCTATATCACTTGACAGCTGACAGCTCTAGCTTCATTCTAAAAAAAAAATTGAGCAATTTGATTGACTTTTGGAGATTTTATGGCAAGTTGAAGATGGAAGACCAAACTGTGCATTTTTGCCATAGTTTACTGTTTTACTTCCATAATGGGAAGAACGCGTGTCAAGCTTGTGAAAAGTTACATAAAGTTTACGGTGACAATGCTCTACAAGAATGTCAGTGCCAACAATGGTTCATGAAATTCCATGCTGGTGATTTTGATCTCAATTATGCTCCTCGGTCAGGGAGGCCCACTGAGGTTGATGACAACAAAATAAAGGCATTGACCAAGTCAAACCCACGTTAAATGACATGAGAGATTGCAGAATCATTGAAGATCCATCATTCAAGCTTTCACAACCACCTGAAGAAGCTGGGATACGTACGCAAGCTCGATATTTGGGTTCCGCATGAACTCAAAGAAGTTCATTTGATGGCACGTATAAACATCTGCAATATGCTCATTAAACGTGAGGAAAACTATCCTTTTTTGAAGTGACTGAAAGCTGGTGATGAGAAGTGGATTGCTTACAACAATGGGGTGTGCAAACGGTCTTGGTCCCAACATGATGATTCTCCTCAAACGACATCGAAAGCAGACATTCATCAGAGGAAGGTTATGCTCTCAGTGTGGTGGGATTTTAAAGGTGT
>NW_017731401.1:3924908-3930813 GCF_001890085.2 Hipposideros armiger | reverse complement strand
CATAGACAAAACACATCATGGCTTTTCCAACAACCCAATACAAAACTCATAGACATCATCATAAAGAATAGGTCAGTGAGTCTTATTAAAAAAAATTTTTTTTAATTGTACTTGAAAATTATTTTTAACAAATTTAAAAGATAAAATCATTGCGGTAAATTCTTTTAAAAATTTTGACAAAGGTTCAATTATCTTTAATACATAAAAAGGTCTTATCAATAAGTTGGTGTAAAAAGTGGTGTAAATAAATGACATGAGTCTAAAAAGCATTTTCTAATTTATTAAGTAGCAGGTAGGGATGTATGGCAGTTTTTATGGAAACAAAATCTGTAACAAACACCCACCAAGTTCAGCATCATACATAAGCACTCATTTGACTCTCAAGTCTGCAGGCCATCTGGGGTCCATTGACCAAGCTTTGACTTACCTAGATGGCATTGCTGATCTTGGCATGGCTCTGCTCCCAATACCTTCTCTACATGAGGCTAAGAGGGTGAGAATAAAAATACAAGGTTTCTTAAGGCCTCGGCTCAGAAATATCAAAATGGCATGTCTTCTTTTTTTGATTGACCAATGCAAGTCAAACTCAAAGACAATTAGCAGGGAAATACCTCTGCCCTTTTAGTGGGAAGAACTGTAAAGTCCCATGACAAAGGGTGTGGATGACAGGTAGGGTGAAGAATTAGGGTCAGTAACATACAATAGGAAGCTGCTTCTAAGAAGTAGTCTGTGAACTAGGGGTAGGTATCAATGACTTGCCTCCATTTGCATGGGCTAGAGGAGCAGTGTGTTGTAGGATGATATGAATAGTTTCCATTTTGAGTAGCAGTCAAATTTGACATGGATACACAGCATCAACTCACTACAGGGCTCTTAAAAGAACTATAATGCAACATTGCTTTGAAGTTATTAGAATGTCAGTGAGAACTTGTTCTGAGGCCACCAAAATAAGTTCTTGATCAAGTGAATCAGGGATAGTGTAGGTTAATTTTCCAGACCTTTCCTTCATGTGAAAATAATATCTACTCTCAAAGGAAAACATACATAGGCCTCTTTTGACAGAGATCTCTAGCCTGAATTAGTTATCCTGTGGATAACTGGGGAATTTTCATTGACTGAGCCCTGGTTTATCACATCATGGACTGCTGACATGGCTGAAACCTTCCTCCTCAATTGAGAAAATAACAATTAAAAAATCATTAATGAAGAAAACAGAAGGAATTGTTTTACTGAGTTTTGATTTTTGAAGTTCCATGTGAGATTAATATGTCCTGTGATGATGTTATATAACAAATTACCCCAAAATGTCAGTGTATTAAAACAGTGCTTGTTCATGGGTCTCTGCATTAGCAGGGTCTGTTTTGCTGCTGGCTTCAGGCTGCTGGTCTAGTTTCAGGTCACACATCTTTCACTCTTCCACCTAAGGCATGTCTTTTTCATGACAGACAGCAGAAGTGCAAGAGGCCAAGCCAAATCATGCAAGCATATTTTAAGCTTGTTTGCATAATGTTGGTTAAAATTCCATTGGCCAAATCCAGTTAGATGGCCAATCTCAACATCACTGAGGCAGGAAAATAAATGGGCTAATCTAGTTGTGATATAGTAGTTGTGATATAGCAAACAAGCATAGTTTCAATATAATGAAAAAGTGAAGAACTGAAGCAATAATCGAATCTACTTTAAGGGCTTCACCAAGCTGCTAGAATTTATATCCACCCACTTCCATATTATCTGATGAGACTAGCGTTTGATGTCACCACACTTTGGTGACTTGAATGGTAGTTTTACCTTTGATTTTTTGTCCCAGCATTGTTTGAGACTTGCTAAGGTTGTTCTGTGTGCCAGGAACGTGCGAGACTTGTCCAGCCAACTTGTGCTATTGGGAAAGGTATTCTTAGAGCAGGGGTTGTTTTATCAATACAGGGACTCTGTCATTCCCAAGTCAGGAAATCAGTTCTCAGGTAGGAATATATTCTCAATTTTAGAACGGAGATCAGATCAATAAGAAGCTTTGTTTGTGGTTAATCTTTTCCTAAATCTCACCCAGTAGTATTTGTAGAGATAAAAATAACAGGAATTATTGGCATGTTAATGTGTCGATACTTTCTCTTGCTCCTTCATATTCTAATATACCAATTTACTTTGAGTTCAGGTGTCCTGAATCATAATCTCTTAGAGACCTGCAATTTCACTCCCCTCTAAAAGGAGTAATGATTAAGGGGCTCCTGTAGCACCTTTTGAGCCAGTGAAGTGATAGGGCTAGGATTTATGTATTTAGATACAATCTACTACTGAGATCTAGCCACTTGATGACCCCACCACTCTGGAAATTCTGGATCTCACTAGACAACAATCATCTCTGAGCCAGCTGAGAGGAACATCTTTGAATACTCTAAGGTTGAGCTCCTTTCTCATTTCCAACCAGGGAATCTGGTCATATTCCGCTTTTGACTGTTTTGGTTTTTTAGTTTGAAGCAGTATCCAATTGATTCTTCCAATTGGTAATGTTTCCAGGTTGTTTGTTCATTTTCAACACATCATTTGCTTAGTCAATATGTATTTATTGAGTATTCATTGCATGCCAGCTACTGTTCTGGTACTGGGGAACAGCTGTGAAAAGAAACAGTACCCCTGCTTACAATCTAATGGGGAAGCAGAAAACAAGCAAACAACAACAACAACAACAACAACAACAACAACAACAAAAAGTAATTTCAGAATATGATAAGTGCTATAAAGGAAATTACCAGGGAAATATGATAAAAAAACACACAAAAAACCAAAAAACTGACTGGGGGTGGGTGAGTATGCAGAGGGTTATTTCAGATAGGGTGCTCAGGACTGATTTCCAACATGAAATGACATTGACATTTACGCTGAGATTTGAAAGATAAAAGTTGAGACAGCCATGTGACTTTCTGGACAGAGCATTCTGGGCCAAGGGAACAGCACGTGCAAGGACCTTGAAGTGGGAAAAGGCCTTGGAGTATTCGAGAAATAGCAAAGGGGTCAGGGTGGCTGGAGCCCTGTAAGCAGTGAGAATGGGACAAGATGGTGTTGGAGAAGGAGGCAGGAACTGGATTGTGTAGAATGAGGATGTAAAACGTAGGTGAGGAGTTTGAATTTTATTCTGAGAGTAAAAGGACATCGCCAAAAGGATTTCTTTCTATTAACATTCTCATATCTTTATTATAAAATCTTGAAACTTACAAAAAAAGTAGAGAGACTATTGTAAAAACGAAAACTAAAACAGACAAACCCTAACACACTCAGCTGAAAACATTCTCAACATCTGATGATTTTGGTTCGCTTGTACCTCCCACTCCCCTGCCCCAGATTCTGTCGCGTCCTGCACAAGGGCAGTGAGAGAACGAGAGGGGATGGCGAAGGGTTAAAAAAAGAAAAGAAACAGCAGCCAAGAGTTAAATGAGTGTGGGGCCAACCGTCTCCAGCCTCACAGGACTGAGAGCCCCGAAACGGCCAACACGCAGCTTTTATTTCTCCACATACCTGGAAGTAGCATTGTTCTCTCCACAGTCCATGAGTCTCATTCCTGAGAACTTGCTTATGCCAGATTACTCATGCCTGAAAGCTGCTATTACCAAAAGTCTGCCCGCAGAGATCAGACAAATGCTTAGCCTTCACACACCCATATGCATAAGACCCGAGGGAGATAAGATTATTATGCTGAGGACAGATACTATCACATCATCAGGTCACTTCCCAAGCAGGTTGCGGGAAGGAATGTAGCTACAGAGGTAGAAGACCTCCAGTCTCTTTGGGGGCGGATGAGGGCCTATGCCCACCTCCATCAGCCCCGAGATTTCTCCTAATGGCCTCCATGTGACTGTGCCTGTCTTAGGTTGTTCCTTCCTCAAGGAATCTTACCCGTCATTGGCTAACCAGCCATCTTTTGGGTCAAACAGGGAGACGCAAGGTGTATGAGCAGTGTCCTCAAAAAGGTCAGTTTAGGGGTAAGCGTGGGGGGACAGACGGCTGGACAGCTGCTTGGCAACAAGATTCTTTTAAAGAAAACTTTGTATATCATAGTTTAACCATAAATATTTCAGTATGTCTAAAAAATAAGGATCCTTAAAAAAACATACCTGGAATATCACTATCACACGTAAAAAATTGATACTACTTTATTAATGTCACCAAAATTGAACATCTCAAAAATGTCTTTTCACAGTTGGTTTGTTTAAATCAGAATTCAAAACAAATGAATAAATATATTTTTAGATCTATAAGAGCATCCACATTGTTTTGTGTGTATCTGCTTTGCTCCTTGTCTCTCAATCTTAACATTTATTCATTGAAGAAACTAGATCATTTGTCCCATAGAATTTTTCCCCTCTGCATTTTGCTGCTGGTATCCCCAGGGTGATGTTTAACATGTCTCTTTTCCCCAGAATTTTCTGTAAACTGGTCATTAGAAGTAGAGGCATGATCAGTATTAAGTATTCAGCAAGAATACTTCACGGTGGAACTGTGAACTGCATATCGCATGCTTCAGAAAACATGATATCTGATTGTTTCTCCTGATGTTAAGATAGATCAGTGGCTTTGGGTGTTGTCAGCCAGGTAAAATCATTTAATCAGGAAAGTTGCAAGCCATGATTTATGCTGTAAAGATCACTCTGGCTATTATGTGGTAAAAGAACTGTGGGCAGGGAAGGTAATAACAACATTTAACAAACTGTATGGCATGGGTTTTGACCAACCACAATGGACTGCAGACATAGTCACTGACCCCCAGCATTCATAGTAGGAGTGGAAGCTTGGGAGACAGTTAAAGAGCACTTGCAGTGGTGTACGTGAGAGGGGGTAACTTGGACCAACAAGAAGGTAGTGGAGATAGAGATAGGGGTGAATTCAGGGAGCTTTGGAAAGACCTAGGGGTGCCCAATGTGTGGGCTTTTCAAACTGGAGCTGTCATTTCTACCTAGCAAACATGCACTTGCATGACTCCTGATTTGAACCCCATCCCACTTACTAAGTTCTCCTATCATGGCCCTAGAACAAAGCCTGGTTCTAGAAACAAAGATGTTAGTTCTCAATGTGTCTTTGAGATACCAACTGAGTAAGAAACAAAGAATCGGTGTACCATTGATGGAGAGAAAAAGAATCTATTGGATTTCTCTTCAAAGAAAAAAAAAATCTGAGGAAGCAAAACATTAATATGCTATGTTTTGTTTGAGGAGATTAGAAGGAGAAAATTTAGTAAATATATAGAAACTAATTTTTATATTTGCTATTTGTATTAAGACAAAATGAATATCACAAGTATAAAATTCACTGATGATACCTCTCAGTTTGCTGCTTCCTGCTTAGCTCATCTCCTAACGAAGAAATGGTGTGTGTCACCACAGTAACTTGCCTTTAACCGCATGTGAGGAACTAAGTCTTATTTCCTAGACAAAAATGTAAGAGGCAATATTATTCACTTTTTTTCTGACTTGTGTAACATCTTGGGAATGACCGATTACACTTTCCTACTGAGAAGAAAAACTTTCCTTGTAGGAGGAAACCCCGGGTTGGGAGATTAACTAACATAACTAAATTATAACGTTTTTTTTTTTTGTTCAATGTGCCACATAAGGAAAAAAGTGCTTAGTGAAAAACCACGACCTCAGCTGTCGGTGGAAATGATAGTTAATGGCACCTCACTGCTGCATCAGAGGGCCAATTCTTGGTAGAGAGGATTACCTTGAATGTGGTTTCCAAATCAATGGATGAGAGTGAGTTGTGGCAAAAATTAAGTGATCCTATTACTTATCACACTTTAAATACAGATTTTTTTTTGGTAAGAGCAATCTGGTTATCAATTACATGAAAAGCAAATACATATAAATCACATTAATGATTTCATATGTATGTGTACATTTTATATATGTGTATATTT
>NW_017731401.1:3894571-3924127 GCF_001890085.2 Hipposideros armiger | reverse complement strand
AATTGAAGCAGCTATCTATAATAATGTTGCCAACAAAAATTTTACAAGGGTTATGATAAATATTTTTAATCAAGTTTTGTCTATTTCCTATTAGTGAGCTTCCCAAACAATAAATCAATTCTCCTTTAAGCAGTTCATCATTTTCTTTTGGGATAATTATTTTTGAGGAGAGCTTGCCGAGATATATTACATAGGTCCCTACTTATAATGGGTTCACTTTACTTCTCTAAACTCCAGTTGTCTTCTCACTGAAATGAAGACATTCAATTCAGAGACTCTTAGGCTCCCTCATAGCTCTAATATCACCTACTGGCTCCAGGCACGCTGGCCTGTGAACGTGTGTCATATTTTCTTCTTCCTTCCTGTGCCTGTCTTGATGTGGTTTCTCTTTCCTAGGAGCCCTTCCTTCTATGGCTCCATCCATTGGTACTAATGTAGATGTGACGTTCTCTTCCCCAGGTGGTCCAGAAGGAGCCTGGAGCTCTGGGAAATAAGACCATTGCTTCCTCAACCTCCACATAACCACTGGCAGGGGCAAGAGGGGACCCATACCTCTGGGCTTTTTGTAGGATCCTCAACATTCTGCCTCCCCATCATTCTGATCTTTGAGGCCTCCAGGGACAACCCCACAGTGTTAAGACAGATATCACAAAAAGCCCAGGCTCCAAGGTCACCTCTCATTCTCAGGTCACCTTTCATCTCCATAATGGCTCCACACTTCCTTTTCTTTGACCCCAGTTCAAACTTTTGAAACCCTTCCATTGTGTCATCTGAGCTCACCATCAGATGCCAATAAAACCCTTTATATCTGTAACACTTTGCGTGAACTTGCTTTCTTGCTGTAACTGACCTGACTCCCCCCTAGTGACCTGCTTTCCTTATAGCTTCCTCTAGATGTAACTGTTTGTCTCTTTTTCCTTTTATACCCCTAGGTTTGGAGGTGGAGGAAATTTAAGTGCCCTTTGGAGTTTCATCACAAATGTCCACACCTTTCTTCTTCTCTTCCTCTTAAACTCATTAGCTTCTTCCTATTTTTATTAATTAATTTATTTTTATTGGGGAACTGTGTTTTTTCCAGGACCCATCAGATCCAAGTCGAGTAGTTGTTTCAATCTAGTTGTGGAGGGCACAGCTCAGCAGCCCATGTGGGGATTGAATCGGCAACCTTGGTGTTGTGAGCACTGTGCTCTAACCAACTCAGCTAACCTGCATCCCCTAGCTTCTTCCTATTTTAAATATCGTATCATCAGACTAGGTCACCTGCTAGCACTCTGGTGGCCATCATATTCTTTAGTCACTTGTCATCATTCTAGAAAGATTTTACTACAAGTTCACTGTTATTCTCTCTAGCACAACTCTTAACACAAACTTAAATATCCATATAGGTGGTGTTTCAAACATACTGGTCTCTCAATTCCATGATTTCCCACCGAGATATTGCCTCTTATCCTACCTTAGCCAGCTGTTCACATGGTCAGATCCTATAAGTCGCATTCTAATAACAACAACCCCTGTTCCCATATTATCTCAATTTCATGAATCCTACTCTGTGACTTCCCAGCTTGTCCCCTATTGTACCATTCTAGTATCAGTCGACTTGAATGAGATTTAAAATCTCTGAATTCCAACATATTTTCATTGCCTCTCATCTCCTTGATGTTTTTACTTCCCTCAGTATCCATCCTAAGTTCCATGGTCTGTCATTTGCCCTTCTCCCCCTTCATCATAGTCTCCTGGCAAAACCTCAGTTATGGCTAAACCCAACTCTCTGCTGCCTACCCTGAGCTCTCTACCTGGTGGCAATTTCTCAAGCTATAGGAGAAATTTTTATCTTTTTATGGGACTTGCATTAGAAACTAAAGCCTTCAAGCTGGCAAGTGGCAATAATAATGGTTATCACCATCATCATCATCATCATCAACACCATCATCATCATCAATGATATCCTAGCTCACTCTATTCCTGGCAGGGCTCTAAATGCTTTATAAACATGAACATGTTTGTTCTTCACAAGAACTCTATGAAATAAGTGCTGTTATCATCCTTATTTTTAAATTAAGGGAAGTAAGCTCCTGAGAGGCTAAGGAACTTGCCCAAAGTTACATTATCAGTGAGTAGAGGAGTTAGGACCTGAACCATGGCTCTTGCTATTCTTCCCTGCCTCCCAACTAAGATTCACTCAGTAAAAAATGTAGACCAAACCAAAAAAGAAAATAAAAGAAAAAGTACATATGTTTATGTAAGATTGTTAAGTGTAACCCATGTAGGGAGCCAGCACTCCAACTGCTTTGAGCGGGCTCTCTGACAGTGGCTACTTAGAATTACCTTTATGGGTAGCCAGCATGAAATGCTTTACAAACTCACCTTGCAGATCCAATGATGCCTTCTTTACTTCTCTATTTTTTCCCCATTGTTGGAATGGGACTTTTCTCCCTACACTTGTTGGGGTAGCTCCATGTGCATAACACTTCTGGTCTCTACACTCTCACTCATTCTGCACTGGGTGGCGGAGTATCTCACCTGGTTGCCATGTTTGGGAGGACAAACAGGGTATACACATCCCAGCCCCTTCCTCTTCTCTCTTCCTTTCCTCTTGGGAGTAACCTCCTGTGGGAGTACAGATTCTGTTCTGCTCCCTCAGGGGCTTGGAAAGGGTGTCCCTGCTGTCCAGCATTGCTGGCTGTGTGAGTCTCTAATTCTGAGGTCCAGTTTTAGGATACCCACTTGCCCACAGATTTGAGCCACATTCACCAATATCAGCTCAATCAACAAAAATAATATTTTGCTCTTCCATTTGTGTCATCTTTTGTCTTATTTTTCAACTGGCACAGAACAAGGACGAATAGACAGATGTTATTTATTGGGTGTTACACTGAACTTAAAATTTACTCGTCTTACAGCAAAAAATCCAGATTTCCTTCTTACAGGCTCTTCACACTTCCCCTTACAAAAACCTTGGGAGCTTGGGGGCTTATATATTTAAAAGGTAGTTACACAATGAAATGGTCCTAGCTGGCCGTTTCCTCTGCTGCCACTTGTTGTCATCACTGAAGAGTGGCCCTATGTAGGAAGGGTGAGGCTGGCACAGATCTTTGCACAGACCACTGAAGCACACTCCAAGGCAGGTGATTTCAGTCTCCCTGTCATGAACACCACAGAGTGTCTCAACTCTGGCTCCCATACTCGCTGCTCTTAATGCTCAGCTCTTTCATTCTCCATACCAGGCCACCTCTCTGATGCCTCTTGGCTCCAGGAGCACATCCTAAGAACTGGCTCCAGCAACTGTCCCCTTATGTACTCAATGACCCTACTCTGCTCCAAGATCAATTCCAGGGTTATGGCAGCTTTTCCCTTTTAAGTTATGAAAATACAAAGGGTCTGCTATTCTCTTTATCATTTCCCTTCTGTGTAACGGTGACATTTTCCCTGTGTTGACTCTTTGTGACTGTTTGATCATCTGCAAAATGGAAATAAAAATAGTACTTAATGACTTCATAGAATTGTCAGAGGATTAAATGAGTTAATACATGTGACTGGTATATAGTAAGCATTTGTTAAATATTTTGACAATGTTTGACATTATAATTTCTTATTAGAAGTGAGGTGATGTCACCACCACTTTATAAAATGTAACCGGTGGGGAAACCAACTATATGTGTATGAAAGGTGGTTGTACTGGGTTGAGTAGTGCCCCTCCAAAATTTATATCCACCTGGAACCTGAGAATATGATCTTATTTGAAAATCTAGTCATTGCAGACATAATCAATTTAAGACGAGGTCATACTGGATTAGGGTATGCCTTGATACAATCATTGGTGTCCTTATAAGAATAGGGATGTTCCAACACAGATACATACAGGCAAGTTGGCTAAGAGGGAGGTAGAGACTGGAGTTATGTTGCCACAAGCCACAAGGGTTGGTGGCAACCACCAGAAACTAGAAGAGGCAAGGGAGGATTCTACCCCAGAGTCTTCAGAGAAATCGAGGCCCTTGCTTATGCTTGATTTTGGGCTTCTAACCTCCAGAACTGTAAGGGAATACATTTACTTTGCTTTAAGCCACCAAGTTTGTAGTGATTTGTTATAGCAGCCATAGGAAAACATATAGTGGTAAAAAGAAAGGATTAGGAATGAAATATTGGGCTGTCGGAAAAGTCATGATGTATTGTTTTTGTTTTTTGTAGCAAAAATGTGTCACGGCTTTTCCGACAAACCAATAGTTACCAAATAAACCCTTTCTTGTCTTGAAGAACCTCCTAGCTTGGTGGAAAAACACACATGTATATAAAAAAAGATAATATGATAAAACAATGGAGATATGCACAATATATTAAGAGATTACAGAGGAAGAGAATTGCATTCAACCTGCGTGAGTCAGTGAAGACTTCCTGGAAAAGGTGCTATTCAAGCTGAGTCTTAAAAAGTAGGAGTTATCAGATGACAGAGGGTTCAGTAGGAACTGAGAGCTAAAATAAATGTGATGATGCTGGAGCTTAAAATGTGAGTCAGAGAATGCAGAGATGAGGACGGGGGGAGGGGCGAAAGCCAAGGGATGGTCTCCTGAGTAACATTAAAGAACCTGCAATTATGAGTAGTTTTTATTTGTGGAAAGGCACACCATTCTCATAGTTACCTTTGAGAGAAGAATCTCTGTTCGGAAAGTGGAGTTGAGAAGACCATGAGCAGAGATCAGCAGCTGGTTAGGCAGCTGTTGGGGTTTAGAAAAGATAACAAGGCTGTTTCAAAGGATGGGCAGGACGTTAAAAATATTAGGAGATAAAATTAGCAGACGTAAGAGAATAATTATATGTAGGAGGTTTCTAAGTAGAGATAATGCCACCACCACGGAAAGAGAACACCAGAAAAAGAAGCTTAGGGTGGCTAGACTATGTTTGAGGTGACTGTCAGTCAGCTGCAGTAAACTTATTTAGGTGACCGTTCCCCACCCACAACTGCCCGCTTTGAGATCCATCCGCACCTGGCAGCCATGTTAGTTGGTTTTCTCAGGTGTAACAGTCAGGGTTTAGTCAGGAAAATAGAAGCTGCTTCAGGTATTTTATGTATGCACGGTTTCAGTAAAAGGGATTAGAGTTTGATTCAATCATTGTTGGAACTGTGGTCAGGCAAGCTGCCATCGACAATGCCAGCCTACAGCATTGGGCTCTGTGGTTTTTAAGACTGGCCCTGAAGCAGCTGTGAGTCTCAAGGTTGTCTAGGAGGCTTCTATAAACCACCTCAGTCAGCAGAAATGATGTAGGGAATTCTCAGGAAGCTTGCCCAGAAGCTGCTTTGAACCTCACATCTGTCCATGTGCCGACCTTTCAATGAACCCTATTAAATGTAAGATAGTGTAATTTGGTTTATAAACATTACCGTTAGAGAATAATGGCCTCGCCTGTCTTTTGCCTTCTAAATCTGTGCATCTGCCTTAATTGGCCCACTTTGACTAGAGAATATGCAGAGAAGAGGATTCTAGGAAATGTGCCTTCTGGCTTCGTTGCATCACAAGGGAGAGAGAATTTAGAATGCATGTGGGTTCTGGAAGCCTGACAACAGGCAATCCAGATGGATCAGTTAATTCCATTGAAAATTCTGATTTAAGATTCTGAGATAGTTGAGTCTGACTCTGGCTGGAACCACAGGACAAGTAAAAACTCTAGAACTGTGAGGTAGCCATCCTTTGTCGTGTGAGGGGAGAAGCAGACAAATACGCAGGAAGAGAAAGAATGAAGCTAATGTGCACAGAAAGGTGGGGGTGAGAAATCATGTAGCCTACATTCAGAGAGACAATGGGTACTTTATTTGAAGGTTAATGATAATGTGGCTATTAAAAGAGCTGTAAGTGGATCTTTAAAATACTTTAGTGTGAAGACAAAAAAAAGATAACCAGTGTTCTACAAACAAATGAATAAAATTGTAGAGTAAAATGAAGTTGGAAGGATGAAGAATATATACAAGTATATTAATAAATATGTCATACTTGATAAACGCTCTGGAAAATGTCTACCTACAAAAGTCCTTTTTAAGCCTTGATTTTGGCATGCTCCTTGAATCATGTCCGTGATTCACTCTCTCCTTTCATTCAGGTCTCTGCTCAAACGTCCTTTCTTCAGATAAGCCTTCTCTGATCCCCCTATTTAAAATAGTGCTATCCCTCATTTACTGCAGCATCGATCACAATAGCCAAGATGTGGAAACACTCTAAATATCCACTGATGGATATGTAGAGGTATGTGATATCTACATCTATTTCTACATCTATATCTATACCTATATAATAGCATATTATTCAGTTAAAAAAAAAAAGGAAATCTTGCGATCTATGACAACATGGGTAAAACTGGAGGACATCATGCTAAATGAAATAAACCAGACACAGACAGACAAATATTGCATGATCTCACTAATATGTGAAATTAAAAAAAAAACAAAAAAAGTCAAACTCATAATAACTGAGAGTAGAGTGGTGGTTAACTGAAGCTAGGGTGTGAGGGAAAAGGGGGAAAATTAAAGAGAAAAGAAAGTAGAATGGTGGTTGCTAGGGACTAGAGGGAGGGGCTCATGGGGAGTTAATGTTTAATGGGTACAGAGTTTCAGTTTTGCAAGCTGAAAAGCGTTTGGGAGATATATGGTGGTCATGGTTGCACAGCAATATGAATGTGCTTAATACCAATGAATTGTACATTTAAAAATAGTTAAGATGGTAAGTTTTGTATTATGTGTATTTTACCACAATAAAATAAAATCATACCATCCCCTTCTTCTACTTTACTTGTTCAAACAACAGTCCTTCTTTGACATTATATTATATAACTATGTGTTTGTTTATATTTTGTCAATCTCCTACAGCAAAATGTAAGATCCATGGGGACTGGGGTTTTTTCTCTCTTTAAAAGAAAAAAAAATTATTGCTGTAAGGCAGTTTTTGCAAGTGTTAACCAGGGATGACAGACTTTCCTGCAGGTCATGCATGGGACCCTTGGTGTCACTCTGTCTATGCTGCCTTCTCAGACCACTGGTGCTCTGATAATAAACACTTATTCTACGAAAACAAAACAAAACAAACAAAAAATTATTGCTGTATCCCCAGAATGATGTCTAGCACATAAACAAGAATTTGATGAATTAACACCATGTTTCAAACTGGAATTGATAAAGTTAGGCTATCTTTGAGGGTGAAAATCTGTGAAATATGAAACTTTGGAGGAATGGCTTAACAGCCAAGTTTCCCTCAAAGTGGAGGATGCCACTCTGGTAGGTGAGATTGAAATTTCCAAGAGAAGCAGAGATGAAAGCCAGAGCCACAAGTCCCATCAACCCTGGAGTACTTGGTTCCAACTATCCCTGTGGTTCTCCCTCTGTTACCTGTGATGTCTCAGGTCCTTCCAATAAACACTCCTCTGACTAAAAGTGTGGCTGGGACTTCCATCATTTGCTACCCAGAGAGTCCTGACAAATGCAACTTGTCAGTGTACTATTACTAGTTTCGAGAAACAAAAGGTATAATGAAAATGAAAAAAAAATTATGAGGGGAAATTAAGGCAGTATTAACAGAATTCACCACAGTAGGTGCTGCCAGTGCCTTCCCCATATCTTCTCAACAGCCTCCCTTACTCTCCTTACCCACTGCACTGAACTGTAACAGCTTACTATTTTTGGCCTGAGGGCGTCTTTCTGTGTGGTGGGGAAGGCTGTAGGGCTAGGTGGTCAATGCCCCTGGGAGCAGCCCTCAGACAGTGATGAAGAGAGGTGGAGGATAAACACCCTGGCGTGCTTAACCCTTGGGTGGGACATCTTTGCGGTGTGTTCTGCGCCATCATCCAGAGGTTTATGGGTTGAATCCCAGTTGCCCACAGTGGGTCCTGTGTGTTAACCTCCTGTATGGACTTCCTCCATCCTCTGAGTAACCTCCCACTCCCTGCCTGTACTTCTTGGCATCATCTCCCAAATGATGCTTGGCTTCAGCTCTGCTTCCGGGGTAACCCAACCTAAGACAGTTTCTATATATAAAAAACTCCGCTTAACATGAAGAAATAAATTAGAAATAAAGAAATGTATAAGTACTGCTTATGGTATATCAGATTACAAGTGAAAAAAAACCCATGAAACTAAAATAAGAATAGTGAACACATATAGTGCCTACTATATGCCAAGCATTGTTCCAAGAACTTCGCATGTAACTTTTTTGATTCTCACAAAAATGCTGTGAGGTGGATGCCATTATTACCAGCTAAGTTCACAGAGTTCAAGAAACTTTCCCAGGTTCACACAGCTTGGAAAAGATGGAGCCAGAGCTTAAACTCAGTCTGGCTTCATGTCTGTGCTGTTAGCTATGATACTATATTGAAGAAATAATTTAAAAAAATAATTTTTACTAATGCCATGCTATCATGCAAGCATTGTGTATAATGAATTACACACACACACATATATATATATATATGTAAATATGTATATAATAGAAAACTAATGACGTTTGAGATCACTATAATCTCAAGGAAGTGAGGTTCACCATATAAATAGGAGCAGTTACGACATGAAAACTTGCTTAAAGTCCCACGTCAGTCAGTCAGTTGTTCATGAAAGTGGTTGCTCATTAGTATTTAACAGTGAATGACCAGTAGCAGCAGCCTCTGAGATTGATGGGACTATAGCTCTTAGGAGAACAGGGGGGAACATAGCATAAAGCTAAAATCAGCATGTAATAACCCTTTTACCTATGTGGATTTGGCACTGAATTGCCTCTAAAAATTTAAGTTTTCTTCGGGCTTGCAGCCCTTGCCAGGTGGCCTTGCTAGCTTCATTGTTCAGGCTGGTGGTCAGCAATTATTGGACACTTGTGCCAAGCACTGAGCTGGGCACTTTGAGATAGACGAAGACAGAGATAGAGTGTATCTTCTCTAGGACCTTAAAATCTAGTGAGTGAGGCAGGCATATGGGGATAACTTGGATTGTGTGCTTGGATGAGAAAAACTTCAGGTGAGGTTATGCAGAATATTCAGCTTCCTGTGGATTTATACACTTTTGCAGCTTCTACTCCTTGGCTTTAGATGTTGCAGCTGTGGCAGCGTTGTCGGTGTCATTGCCTGAGATGAAGGAAGATGCAAAACAAACTGTTGAACCCTGGGAGCTCTGCAGGTGGTTTTCTTATAGTTTTTCAAATGAAAGGAAGTCAAATAGCGTCCTGGCTCCATAACACAGAACAGTGCCCTCAGTGCTGTCACTAAAAGCCTTCACCCCCTTGCAGAGGCGGAAGCGTCTGTGAGTGCTAAAAAGAGAGGAAGTATGACATCAGGCCAGGTGGGGGGATAAGAACAATTTCCTTCTTTCTCAGGGTGACCTACAGGAAGGAGAGGGGAAGTCAGGTTAAATTGGCTTGACACCTTTGTCCTGGGAAATCCTATCAGGTGACTGAAAAGAAAACCTAACCCACGAAGTCACTGCTTATTGCCAAAAGGTGGAGGGCACTTGGGGGGAAACCCCCAACCACAGGCCAGGAGAGCAGAGTGGAGCTAGTCTTTCTGAAAAAGCAGACTAGAAAAGTACTTCTTCAGATTCAACCTGGAGTGAAGAAATATTTCCGTCTTGAGCATTCTCACTTTCCGAATGGAAGTATAGACTGAATGTTTTGTAATATGTCATTGGTTTCCCCTCTTGCGATTGACTTTTTCTTTTTACTTTTTAGGGAAAAGGTAATCTGAGAGGTTGCAGGGCATGCTTTTTGTTTGTTGGTTTAATAAGTTTCCTAATAAAATCATAAATGTAAACAGCATTTAAATTATTATCAGTGATTCTAATTAGCAAACAATGTTTCAAATTTTCAAAAGGGGCAAATCATGTATCATTAAGTTGAGGGATGTTGAATCTTAATGAAAGACATTCATATGTGCTTAGAGTTGTTTGAAATAATAAGTCTGCTATAATTGGAAAGAAGCAAGATTATTTGAAGAAGAAAAAAGATGAGAGCTTTATTTTTCTTACTTGGCATTATGGAACCCATTACCTTTCTTTTTTTTTGCTGTAAAATATTTTATTACTTATAAAGCATAACAGTGAGGACACAGATACATAAGAAAAAGCATAAACTCACAAATCACAAAACCACACCTCAGGTTTCACACTATAAATAATGTAATAAATATAACACTTTATTAATATTACAGCTGATCATATAATTTTTAGAAATTAATTTTTCATAAATGCATTTATTGTATCTTGAAAATACATAATCTGAGCAAATTAATATTGAGTCAATATAATTAAAGGCAATACCAGTCATTTTTGCGATTGTAAGATCTCACATAAGTTTTAATTTCAAGAAGCAGCTTCCTGATGATATGACCCTGAGTGGAGCTCATAAGAGTATGTTATAGGCTGTGACAATAATGGGGTGAATTTCTAAACCCATGACTTTTCAAAGTCATAAGAAGAGGCAAACTTTGAAATGTCAGTCACTTCAAACCTTTGCGGAACCAGGGAAATTATGGTTAAAACAAGCAAGCAAGCAAACAAAAACAAGAGAAAAAGAAAAATATCAGGATATGAATAAACAAAATTAGAAAGTTTGACAAGTAGCAAATAAGCAGAATGACCTTACAGCCTTCCCAAAACGAAACAAAACAAAACCAAACAAAAACTTAAGAAGGTAATCCTAAAAGGAAAGTACATGACCAAACATATTTTAGTGTTACGGGTCAATATGCAGAGAATGGGTTTTAAGAGGAATATACGTCTGAGTAGGCAGTAACAGTGTTTGCCTTAAAGCCTTTAAAATTCATTTAAAATTTTATTTTAAAATAGAAAATACATATATTTCTTTATTTAGATAAAAGCTGTAGTCAAGATGTGGGGCTTCAGTAGCTATATTAATTATGGTAATGTGAGTGTCCCCAAAATGTATAATGGGTAAAACCTTATAAAAGTTTATTTCTTTGTCACGTAAAGCCCAAAATCTATGTATCAGAGCAGCAGGTATCTTTCCTATTAGCAGGACCAGGATCCTTTTGTTCTGCGGCTGCACCATCTTCACTCCTTGGACTGTGAGGTTGTTGTGTGCATTTGTATCGAGCTGGTAAACAAAGAAGGAGCATGGAAGATTGCACACGGAGGGTGGCAAACGTCACTTCCACTCACATTCCAACTAGAACTCAGTCATGTGTCCACATGTCACTGAGAAGAAAGCTGTGAAACGTAGGTGAGCTCTGTGCCAGGAAGAGGAAACAGGGTTGGTGAATGTCAAGTCCGCATCAGCCCGCAAAGTCTCCCCAGGTGGAATGTATATACGCTGATTCAGTATCTGAGACGTCACTGCAGCGATGAGTCTGTTACTGCTCATTTGATTCCACGTTCTTTTTTTTTTTTAGCTGAGCCATCCTGCCACCTGTTGTTAGCTCAGCTCAGGCCGGGCATCGGACCACTGTTGCTCAGAGCTCACACTCTTCAGCGAGCTCTTAACCAACTGAGCCACTCGGCCGGTCCTGTTACTGCTCATTCAAGTGTTAAGAGGTTCAAGGATTGTCCTAGGATGTTAAAAAAAAAAAAAAAGATATTCATAAATTCCACTGAAGGTTTTGCCACTCCATGAGGCCTGCAGAAAGTCCCTGTAAAGGCCATTTTTCTCCTTTGGCAACCAAACACCTTCAGCCTTCCCAGAGGCACTCTTGTTTTCTTTTGGAGAATCGCATCACCCTCAATATGTGGGCTGGTAAATTTGGGTTTCCTGTGCTCTCATTACAAAGTCGAAAGGAATGCCAGGAATGTCCTTCTATCAGATTTCTTTTTTTCCTAATCACTCTATGACTGACTGCCATGAGACAGTCAACTGACCCAGGATCAGCCAATATGACTCCCTCCCTCAGGGTTTGATTCTGGAGCAGGGAGGCAAAGATGGGAACAAAAGCATCAGAGTTTACTGACTCATTCCTTCCTGGTGCCCTACAGGAAGGGTGAGTAGTTTGGGGCTGAGACCTTCTGGCGTTGCCAGGTTCAGCTTATCTGTTTTGAACGTGGTTCTTCAGCCTTGCCATCTTCCATGAGCTCCTCCATTTACCTTCAGTGAGTTATCTTTTAACTAAAATTAGAGCTGTTTTTAATATTTGTGAACAAACTACCCTAACTGATATATTAACGACATCAAACTTTCGGGACCAAATTAGAGAGCAGTAGCCATTCCATGATCAAGAGCTAGCTAGCTTGGTTGGAGCAGAGTGGTTAAGAGCACAAACAGAGGATTCAGCCATACCTGGCTCAGTGACTTTGGACAAGTTGTTTAATCTCTTTAGAAGCCTCATTTTCCTCCTCTATAGAGTGAAAAAAAAAATTATCTTCCTTAGATGGTTGTCATAATTAAATGAGATGATGCACATAAAGCACTTACCATGGGTTGCTATTACTTAATGTTAGGTACCATTATTTTTATTGGCAGAAATATTTGGCTGCAAAAAGTCTTATCACTAAGCTCCATTTCCCTGAGGCTAAATACAGATTTATTGAGATTTTTGGGGACCTTGTAGTCTTCGCATTGAGGTTAGAAGCCTTCAATTTACATAATCGTTTGATTTATAACGGCCTTAGCTAATTTGAGAAATTGTTAACACATAGGTGAGGCGCACCCTTTGTAAGCACAACAAAGTAACAATAATGTCTACATATGTCATTTAAACAATAGTTTTAAAAATAATTTCTACTTATCTCAATGTAATCCATGTACAGGCATGGCTGCTTTAACACTTTAGCTGATGAAAACCTCATATTCTGCAAAATCTTAAACTGAAAATAACGGGGCCTATGTGGACATCTGGGTTTGAGTCAGTCCATTTAATACCTCTAAAACTTTATAATCAGAGCATTAACAAAAACAACAAACCTTTTTTTTTTTTTTTTTTAGCGGAGCCATCCTGCTACCTGTTGGCAGCTCAGCGGCTGCTCAGCTTGGGCTGGACTCAAACCATTGTAGCTCGGAGCTCAAACTCTTGAGCGAGCTCTTAACCAACTGAGCCACTCGGCCGGCCCCAAACATTTTAATAAAAGCACCAGCATTGTTAAAACTCTAGGGAAGGTTCCACCTATCATCACAGTGAATCAGTTTTTCAGTTTGGGCTGCAGTAGTCACCTATGTGATATAGGGACCGAGGACATTTGCCTTTGAGAGAGAACATTTTCATCCCCATTAAAAAGCCCATCTAAGGTGCAGCCATTTTAATTAATCCATTCTTTTTAAACAGTAGGGAAAGTCTTTTCAGCTTCTTCATCTGCACTTGCTGCTTCCCAGATTGTGGAAAGTTTAGCAATTCTTGAATCCACGAAACCAACCACTACTTGCATGAAAGTAAAAACACTTCTGTAACTCTTGACTTTTTTCCTTGAGGTCTTCAAGTATTGCCTAAGACTTTCTCCTAATGGTGAGAAAACTTGCAGCTGATTATCTTAAAGCATTAACATTCTGGAAAAAATCTAGTATGAATCAAAATTAATTCTGCATTTTACCAATATACTGGGTCTTCAGAAAAGTCATGACGTATTTTGTCTGTTTTTCAAGGTCATTTATTTATATAAAGAACAAGGATCAATCAACGATATATTGTCTGTTTTGTTTGATAACCTTTTGCCATCTTTCAGTGAGCTTCATAATTCCTCGTTCGTAGAAGGACCTGTCTTTATTTGCAAAAAACTGAATAAGGTGCTGATTTACAGTCTCATCTGAATTGAATGTTATACCACGCAAAGAGTTTTGAAGAGAGAAAACAAGTGGAAGTCTGATGGCACAAGGTCAGGCAAGTATGGTGGGTGTGGCAACACATCCCATCCAAACTCCAATCATTTTTGATGGGTAATCAAATTGTGTGTGGTCTCACGTCACAATGGAACACAACTCCTTTACAATTAACAAGCTCTGGATGTTTCTGGATGATGGATTCGTTCAATCTGTCCAATTGCTGACAGTACACATTCAAATTGATTGTTTGGTTCTTTGGTAGAAGGTCAAAAAACACGACACCTTTAAAATCCCACCACACTGAGAGCATAACCTTCCTCTGATGAATGTCAGCTTTTGATGTCGGGACCAAAACCGTTTGAGCACCACATTGTTGTAAACAGTCCACTTCTCATCACCAGTTATCAGTCACTTCAAAAAAGGATTGTTTTCCTCATGTTTAATGAGCATATTGCAAATGTTTATACGTGCCATCAAATGAACTTCTTTGAGTTCATGCGGAACCCAAATATTGAGCTTGCTTACGTATCTCAGCTTCTTCAGGTGGTCGTGAACCTTTGAATGATGAATATTCAATGTTCCTGCAATCTCTCCTGTCATGTAACGTGGGTTTGGCTCGATCAATGCCTTTATTTTGTTGTCATCAACCTCAGTGGGCCTCCCTGACCGAGGAGCGTTGTTGAGATCAAAATCGCCAGCACGGAATTTCATGAACCATCATTGGCACTGACGTTCTTATAGAGCATTGCCACTGTAAACTTGATGTAACTTTTCACAAGCTTGACACGCATTCTTCCCTTTATGGAAGTAAAACAGTAAAATATGGCAAAAATGCACAGTTTGGTCTTCCATCTTCAACTTGTTGTAAAATCTCCAAAATATAACCAAATCGCTCAATTTTTTAAAAAAATGAAGCTAGAACTGTCAACTGTCAAATGACATAGCAATAATATGTCCATTTTTATCTTTCCTGTTTTTTTTTGTTGAAGTTCTCGCTAAGATCACTGAGCATCTTTATAACCAGTGTTTTGAACTCTGTATCTGGTGGATTGCTTCCCTTTATTTTGTGTAGTTATTTTTCTGGAGCTTTGCTCTGGTTTATTTTATTTGGGATGTGTTCCTTTGCATCCTGTTTTGGCTGCCTCCTTTTGTTTCTTTGTACGTATTAAGCAGGTCTGCTATGTCTCCCAGTCCTACTAGAGTGGCGTTAAGTAATAGGTGTCCTGTGGGGCTCAGTGGTACAAGTCTCCCTGGTCATCTGAGCTGGGTGCTCCAGGTGTGTCCCTTGTGTGGATTGTGTGTCCCCTCCTGTTGCAGTTGAGTCTTCATTGCTGTTTGCATGTCAGTGGGAGGGGCTGAACTTCAGGCAGATTGATTGTGAGGACTGGCTATCTACAGTGGAGGGGCTGTGGTGCAGGGGCTGAACCTACACAGCAGGATTTTCTTTAACAGTGCTCTGGTGCCTGTCCATTCTACCTTTGGATGTGTCATACTTGGAGGTGACCAGGTGATGTTCTGGCTTGTCCAAACCTGAACTCTGGGAGTGCCAGCCCCTGGGCCTCCTGGGAGAGGTTCTGCTACAGGCCAAGTTCAGCTGCAGGCTGCGCCCTGCCCCGGGCCATCTAGGATGAGCCACAAAGGAATCCACAGATGGCCACCGCCTGCATTGGGTTTGGAGGTCCTTTGAAATGTCAAGTCACAAACCAAGTCTGGCTTTCACTAAGCCAAGTGCCAGGCTTAGAGCTGCTCAGCAAGAGGCATGGGACAAGCTGAAGCTAGATGCTGCTTGTTTGGATTTCGTGAACCTTTGAGAGATTTTAGGAAAGTCTGCAGCATAAGCCAAGACACAACATTTGTATGGGAAAGCCTTTTTTCTTTTTTCTTTTTTCTTTTTTTTTAGCTGAGCCATCCTGCCACCTGTTGGCAGCTCAGCTGTGGCTCAGCTCGGGCCAGGACTCGAACTGCTGTCACTCAGAGCTTGTATTCTTGAGCGAGCTGTTAACCAACTGAGCCACTCGGCTGGCCCTCCTTTCCCTTTTTTAATGGTCACACGCAGGTATGGGACCAGCCCATTCCATGTCTCTGTCTCTCCTACCAATCTCGATGTGGTTTCTTCTGTATGTTCTTAGTTGTAAGGCTTTGGTTCAACTAGGCTTCAGGAAATTCTCAGTGACAGTTTTCTGTAGTTTAGTTGTAATTTTGATATGGTGTGAGAGGAGGAAGCACAGCATTTACCTACTCCACCATCTTGACAGGAACATCTCTTGGATCTTTTTCCTTGATTTAATTTTTCACTTTGGTTACTTTCTCAATTTTCAAGATCCTTCATGAGAAAGAGCACCTGGGAAATGAAGTTATGGTATTTTTGCATGAATGAGCAATGTTCTTATCTTAACAGTTGATTAGTAGTTTGATTGAATATGAAATTCTAGTCTAGATATTATTTTATTCAGATAATTGGAAGAATTTATCCATTAATCTCTAGCTTCCAGAATTGTTATCGAGAAGTTTGATGATATTCTCTTTCCTCATCCTTTGTATGTGACCTGTTTTTCTCTCTTGAACTTTGAGGATCTTCTCCTTATCTAAGATTTCTCTGAAATTTACCCAGGGTCTGTCTTTTTTACTAATTTGGCTGGGAAATCATTGGGCTTTTTATTTTGGAAACTCATATTCTTCAGCTATGGAAAATTTTCTTGATAATTTTCTTCCTTCAGTAATGTCTTTTCTCTTTCTGGAGCTGCTATTTATTAAGTGTTGGGCTTCCTGAAACAAATCTTTACTTTTTCAAATTTTCTTTACATTTTTCCTGCTGTTGATCATTTTCTTCTTTCTTGGAGATTTCTTCAACTTTATCTTTGAATTCCCCTATTGCTTTTTAAACTTCTGTTGCTATAGTTTTAAGTTCTAAGAGATTCTTATTCTCTAAATGTTATTTCATGAATCTTCTCTTTTTTTTAAAAATTTTTCCCTCTGTATTTTTTTATTTACTCTGCTTTCTCTCTATTTGTTTTTTTTTTTTACTTTGTCTTTTACCCTAAAGTGTTTTCTGAAGGGCTTTGTGGTCTTTTTTGTTTTTATATTTAATGAAGTCCTTATTGCTGGAATCTGTACATTATATGCTTAGATAGAGCTTCCAGATTACAAATAATCTAGTAGGGTGATACTTAAAACTGGTGTGCTTCATTGGGGAAATCCCCAAATGTCAGTATATCTTTTCCTTTGGTTTGGTTTTCCTAAAGATGAATCTTCTAGTTACCTGCCTGGAGGATATAAGCCTGATAGTAAGCATTTTGGAAGCCAATGGTCTCACTGTTCAGCATGATGACTTTTAATTAAATCCTAATCTTACCAGGACAGTTAATTCCTCATCTGTGCTAGATATCTAGAAGCTTTCTGGAAAGTAAACTTTCAGCTTTGAAACAGGTGTGACAGACAGATAGTGGCTTGGCAGGGATCTAACTACATCATATATATATATATATATATATATATATATGTATATTTTAAATCAGGTGTCCTATTTTTCAATCCTACCCTAAACTTACTGTTTCAGAGGTTGTTAGTAGACCAATTATTGAATCTTCTGCAGATCTACGGTGTGAAGTGATTTTCATCTGATTGAATTCCTTTACTTGGGTACTTGTAATAGTGGAGGAATCTAAAGTTGAAATCAATTGTCATTTGCTCATTCTCTTTCCACCTTCCATAATTGTATTTACATTTCTCATCTGTTTTCTTCTTCTTTTCTTCTTCTTCTTCTTCCTCCTCTTCTTCTTCTTCTTCTTCTTCTTCTTCTTCTTCTTCTTCTTCTTCTTCTTCTTCTTCTTCCTCCTCCTCTTCTCTCTCTCTGTCTCTCTCTGTCTCTCTCTCTCTCTCTCTCTCTCTCTCTCTCTGTCTCTCTCTCTGTCTCTCTCTATCAGACTTTATTACCTTTTTATACCTTTGCTATTATTATAGGGGTTCTGAAAGAAAGCAGAAGAAACATATGTACTTGAGTTTCCTTGTTTCATGTCCTTAAAACATATGACCTCTAACATCACTGCAGCAAGAAAAGAGAGAACTGGAAGTCTTCGCAGGGGCTTTACTTAGTCTTTGGCCCAGAAGTAACACACATTATGTAGGCTCAAAATAAATTCACAAGATTCCATTTAATGGTAAGAGGGTATGAAGCGTTTTATTCCATGTTCCATCCAGGAAGAAAACTAGCCTGGATATTGGAAGGCACTATTAATGTTGGCCACACAGTTATTGAATTCTTACTATATGTAAGGCTTAGTACCTTTTCAGGGGCCATCTAGAGGACAACTCACTTTTTGAGATCACTGGGAAAAGAAGCACATGGCCTGGAGGATTAAGTACAAACTATGAAGGTTTATTCCTTATCTGACCTTACAAATTATATAGCTATATATTTCCAGGCTTAATTTAAATGCAAAGCTCAAATTCAACATCAATTCAAAACTCAAGTAGTTTATGAAACCCTTTAACTTTTCTATCATTCAGAAAACTATTTCTTTTTTAATTCCTAAGTCTGTTGGAGTCTCTACCTCATGTAAACTCAGTACTTAGTAATGTCTTATGTTCTTCATAAATCATAGTCATACAAACATAGAATGTTAGAAATGAAAGGAAATACAATTCATTGGATCCAACTCTTCTTTCTAAGATGATGTAGCTGAGATGTAAGGCATAGATAAAGGATTTGCTCAAAATCCCACAACATACCAGTAGTAGATCTAAGACCAGGATTTGGGACTCCTTCCTTTTATGCCAAATGTCTTTCTCCTATATTGCTTCACTGTAATTTTTTTTTAAGTACTAATATTCTTGGAAGAAGAGATCATGTCTTTCACTTCTTTGTAATTTGAAAAAGCTCATTTAGCAAATATACCTAAGAGGCATAGCAACAACTGAACCTTAATCCCAACAGGGAAAATAGATGACAAAGCTTTAATAAATTGATATTATCTTTCTAGATTTCAGTATTGAAAAGGATTCAGAGGCTACATCTAAACTGGGTAGGAAAGAATGCTGTGACTGACTAGTGACATCTGCCATGGGTATTGGAGGGGAAAATGCAATACATATGTCAGATTTGTTTTCCCCTCTGCCAAATAATCAATACTCTTCAACTATATGAAACCTCTGGGAAGGGTGTACATGGAGAAAATAAGGGAAATATTGATTCCTACCCAGTAAGCAGAGCAGAGGAATCAACCTTAGCTACCAATGTGATGACATATGCTCTTGCCAGATTGTCTCACTGTTAACTTCTTTATAAACCCTAAAGCTATAGGCATACAATAGTGCTCAATAAGGACTTATTAATTGATTGAAATTAGGGTATAACTATTTTCACAAGAGAACTGTCCCACTCTTCTTTGGTAACCCTAAGTCAATCATAATAGTTGGCACCTAGCAGGTGCTTTAAAATTCCTTGTGGAATAAAAATATGACCTTCAAAGCATGACCATGAATTAGAGATTACCAATGCACAATTCCATCTGACATAAAACTAAAAATATTATAAGCGAGTGACTCTATTACATAGGTATAGTATTTTCTATATTCTTTGAACCACCTCTCAAAGTTGCCCAGATGGCATGAAAGAAAAAGGAGGATTCAGAAAACCCTCCTTTAACATATAGGATTTTATGAGTCAAATTACGGGGAAAAACTGACTCCGTGTGGACTTCCATTTTGTATGTCATTCTTCTTCCGTAGGCTCAGCCTGTGTGATGTCAGGAGTTCCGGGGAGTCAAGCGTGGGGGTATGGATCCAATATTGACTCATACTCGGTGGAAGAAATCTATACCAAAGTCTGGATGAGATAATTTGGTTGTGAGTGCTAGGGATATGACTGCTGATCACAGAGGAAAAAGGGCAACCAAGGTGTAAGTTTTGTCTTACGACTACCTACTCACTTAAGACGGAGGATAGCATGAGATACCATAAAAAATCTTGCTGACGCTTAATGCATGACCATAGCCAGTTTTCAGAAAGAAAGTCTAGCTGAAAAGAAAAAAGAAAGTTTTTAGCCCCTTTGTTTTAGTAATATGGTCACACTTTGGCTCCTGATGGGTTTGCAAAACTTTGAAAGGATATCTTGGTGGTGAATTATTCTGCAGTCTCAGTGTTGGCTGAATCAACAAAGTGTGAAACCTCTAGTTTGCATGTGCAACCTGAGGTGTTTTACAGGCAGAAAAGAGACAGAAACGTCTTCTTTGGTAAAGTTGACAAGACAGGAAAAGATCACAAAATGATATACTATTGTAGTGACAACATTCTGAACCAAAGAATTGTATATTGAAAGATCTAATAAGATATGATTCACTTCTAGCCTGGGATGCAAGACCAGTTACAAAATTTGCAGGAACCAGTACAAAATGAAAATGGGGTTCCTTGTTAAAAAATTATTAGGAATTTCAAGAAGGTAACAACAGATCATTACACTAAATGTGGGCTGTTTTAAGTGTGGGGTCTGGAATAGATGGTGCATTTCTCATGTCCATGAATTTGGGCCTGCTTGGATGTCTACTAAGAGTTTTAAAACTTTTATTTGCAGTCTTACTAGTTTGTAAGGCATTAAAAAGTGAGTATTAGCTCACAAATTCTATAGAAAAAAAGAAAATCTCAGAAACCAAAGCCTGAGAGGATGTAATTATTTGAATTCACATGTCTTACACAGTTTTAGGCACATACAATAACCATAATGGATACCAATTGATTGGGGTGGGGGCAGGTTTATTAGGGAAAGGTCTTGGTTCTAAACTCAGCTTTGCATTATCCAGTTGAATGAATTTTAGCATAGCATTTTGTTTTCCTGGGTCTTGTCTTGATTTACAAGTCTAAAATGTGAGTGACTAGACCATAGATAATCTCTATAATTCCATAATTCTGTGTTGTGCTGGGTCATGCCATCAAGAGTTATTAGAGCTTGGATTTTAGCCACGTAGTTACTAATCTAAACATTTGGCCACATTGTAAACATACTCATGATATATATCTGTAATTTTGAATAGGCATTCTCAATTTATAAATGTCCAGGTAATACGTAATTCCCAATTGTGTATTTCACTATTCTTAACTCCTTACCTTTAACACCCTATTTCAGTGGATAAATCAAGAGATGGGCAGAACCAATTTTTACTCCTTTCCAGAAAGTTGGCAATATTTTTTCTGGTAACTTGGAGTTTGGCCAGTGGTTTCCTGGGTGGTATTGGGTGTCTGCAGTGTGTCTCAGGCTTTGATAAGTGTTTCTTGTCACTGTGTCACCTTAAGCACACTGCCTGGGCCATAGTTTTCCTTGAGGAGAGCCACACTGGAGATTTGTGGGCAGAAGCATATTTGCTACACTTTTTTCTAGCCTAACATGAGGCTTTGGTCCTGCAGATACGTTTTGATCTTGTTTATTTTGGGGGAAGATAGCCACTCAAAGAGTTTTCTGGCTTTTTTCGCAAAATAATACATGGAATTATCCCAGAGAGCAAGATTTGGCTAAAAACATAGCATCATGTTTCCAACATAACCATAAATCCTATTTAATTAAAAACTGGTTTCCTACAGTTAGGTCTGATAACATTGGAATTAGAACTTGAGGGGAAAAAACCCCTCAAAATAGATCCTTAATTAAGCATTCAAATTTGCATTATTCAGTGCTATCTGTGGGGACATCTCCAGGCTAAAAAACTTTTAGGGAAGAAAAGGTTGTCAGAGAAGCAATGAAACAATTTCTGATTTTATGGAACTCAGCCTAAAATGGGAGACAACGCATGAGTAACTAATTCTAATGTGAGATTGAGGGATCAGGACTCTAAGAAAAGTATAAACCAAGTGCTAGGCCTGTACAGGGGACATGAGATTAATTTTGAGAAGGATAATTTTGGGAGAGCTGTTGGAGATAATGGTTTTTTGGCTGGGCTTGGATGAATGAGCACCACCCTCAGGGGCACAGATGAGGGGAAAGAGAAATCAAAGCCAAAGGAATAGCATAAGCATAAATTCAGGGTGTGTTTGTACAGGAACGACTAGTCATCTAACATGCCTAAATAACAATAGATAACTATTGAATGCTTACTACATGCCAGGAGAAATTTTTAACACTTTGTATGTACCATGTGATTTAATTTTTAACTGAAGCCTGGAAGGAGATTAATATTAGGCTTATTCCTGAGTTATAGAGGAGTTAAGCTTGCTCAAAATCACATAGCTAGATAGTAGTCAGGATTCAAGGTTGCATCCATAAACACAATACTCTCGTGCCTACAGTGCAGGTTGAAATGCAAGATGGGCTGGAACCAAAGAGTGGTGGGCCTTCTGTGCCGTCCCCATATGTTTTACCTCATAAATATAATAAATTACTAAGGGAGGAGGAAGAATCTTATTTCTTTGTATTGGTAAGGAAAAGAAAGAAAAACGTAAAAATATTCTCCATTATTAATGATAATTTAGGACAATTGATCATCTAGAGCTATATTGTTCAGCACAGTAGCCTCTAGCCACATGTGGCTATTGAGCATTTGAGATATGAATAGTCTTAAATTGAGATATACTGTAGGTATAAAGTGCATACTGGATTTCTAGGATTTGGTATGATGAAAAGAATGTAAAATAATAATGTGGTATATTGATACATATCGAAATGATATTTTGGACATATGGTTTGAATACAATATATTTTAAAATTATTTTTACTTTTTTTTCTTTTTTAAATTTTATTAATGGGGCTAGTAGAAAATTTAAATTTATCTATTTGGCTTGCATTATATTTCTATTGGGCAGTGTTGATCCATTTTAAACTGAGCAATTTAAAACTGTGGTAGATATTGTACTAACTCTGATGAAGGAAGAACTCCCTCACCACACTGGCCTTTTAACCACACTCTTTCCTTGCTTTCTAGCCATTTGCAAGAAAAATTTTAAAAGGCACCCCCTTTGTAAAGGTTTGAGCACCCCTAGAATTTCCTTTTCTCTTGCTCCCGACCACAAACAAATGATCAATGTGCTCTGTCAACACTTTGGAGTCAACATTTTACAAGGGCAAAGAGAGGAGGTGCAAAAAAAAATTCCAATCCCTGAATGGTGTGAAGTAAAAGTGATTTCAGAGGATCCCACAAGAATGGCACTGGTGGGCATAAGGGTCTGTCTCATCGTCAAAAGACCCAAGGAGTTGAAAGGAAACTCTAACTACAACACCAAAATGCCACAAACCAAAGTTATTAATATAAACTAACATCTCTGTCTATCTGTCACCATCTCATCTTAAAAAACTTGTGAAAATACGTAATCCTGATGAGACTCAAATTAGGTATAAATACCAGCAGCAAAAGGAGATGCAGTACTTTTTCTGATCATCTGCAGATCGGCTATTAGAAGAGAAAGATCCCCTAAGTCCTTCGGACCTGATCAACTTAATACAGGAGCTACTGACACTGACTTCATCAACTTCGGCTTAACTCTTGCCAAAACAATGAATTATACAAGTTATATTTTAGCTTTTCAGCTTTGCGTGATTTTAGGTTCTTCTGGCTGCTACTGCCAGACTACAGTTTGGAAAGGAATAGATTACCTAAAGGAATATTTTGTGAGTATGACCTTTTAATAATACTTGTTGTGGTAGAAATGAATGAACGTTGACTTGGAGTTGTGTCTATGATAGGCTGTCATTTCTAGTCCACAGTCACCTTGAGAAGGGTTGGTGTTATTTTGATTATTGACTAGATGAGTTTTTGACTAAATGATCTAGATTTTGCTTTAGCCCTCTCCTCAATTTGCTATAGAGATTAAGGGGTCATTCATAAATCTGTCAAAAGATGGGCATAATATGGGTATAAAGCAGGATGAAGTTGATAATTTTGTGGTGCGAATCCATTCAATTGTCATGTCGAGTAGTATCTGTACGGAAAAAAATGACTGGCTTTTAGCTTCTGATTTCTCAGACTACCATGATGGTGATAGTAAAGACTCAAGATTAGCATTAAAAATGATAATCTGAGATAATTAATCAATTAAAGAAGGTGAGGTCCTTAAAGCTTTGGTTCCCAAAAAAAAATCATTTATAGGTGTTTTTCTCCAAAAAAAAAAAAGATTTTAAAATTCTACTACCCCATCTATGTCATCTATGAATTACCCCTGAACTCAGTTCCTTGCTGAGTTTCCATAGGAGTTAAAATCTGACTTGTTTTTTAAAATATCTTTTTGTTTCATTGTATGAATTTCTTTTAACATTTTATTTATGGTTAATTCAATAGTGTTTGCATTTTAAATATTTTATTATTTTTTCAAAATTTAACTATTATAATTATAGCTGTTATACATATGTTCAAGCCTTCACAAACTATTTTATTCTCATAACATCAAATCAAATCTCACACACACATCTGGATCTTTTAAAGTTGATGTATTGTAATATGGTAGGGGACACAGGTAGATGTTATAAAGATCTTTACCATAAGGGGGCAGTATTTTATAGTGGGAGGGCTGCTGATTTTTTTTTTTTTTAAACTAGGCTTGAGAACACTTTTTTAAAATTAGTTATTTGGGACAATTGAAGTATCATCAGCTTTGTTGAATTTATTTGTGATATTGCTATTTAAGTGTTATACTAGAACATAATAAAGTTAAAATAGCATGGTAGTCTTTGGCTATATCCAGCATAATAGCTTTTGGTAATACTTGTTAGAAGTAAGCAGAAGGTTGAAAAGAAAATCTGTGAAATTGTCAACATCTGAGTGCAATAAAACTTGAAGTACACTTTTCGGGCAATTTATGGACTAATTGTAAACCAACTTTTTCTTCTTTTTTTCAGAATGCAAGTAATTCAGATGTAGCGGATGGTGGATATCTTTTCTTAGATATTTTGAAGAATTGGAAAGAGGTAAGTTGAATATTTCCATTTAGCTGATTTTCCTGTTGCTTATTTTCTGATGGATAAATTCAGACTGACTTCTCTTTGTGTTCTTTCCTCCCAAGGAGAGTGACAAAAAAATAATTCAGAGCCAAATTGTTTCCATCTACTTCAAACTCTTTGAAAACATGAAAGATAATGAGCTCATTAAAAGTAGCGTGGCAGCTATTGAGGAAGACCTGCGTGTCAAATTCTTCAATAACAGCAACCGTAAACTGGAAGACTTCAAGACGCTGATTCAAATTCCGGTGAGAAGATCTTAATTCTTTTTTTTTGGTTTCATTGCAGAAGCTCTTGCAAAAAGTACTTAGTTCCCAAAAAGTAGAAATTAGCTACTGGGTACAGTTGTTAAAATTGTGAAATACACCCATGCCCCAAATTCCTCCTTACTAAGTCCATTCATGTTTTTGGGTGATTTTGCCAGGTCACTATGGGGATTATTTAATTTTGTGATTTGGGAGAATGCTGGCATTATGACAATTGGTGAATGGACAAATCCACTGAGGTGGAAATGGTGAATGAGTTGAAGGAAGTATTGAGAGGCAGTTCTCTCATTGCCCCTTGTTTGTGTGATGGAAATTCTCTTCTTTGGATGGGAGGCTGCCTGTCTTAATGGAAAGAGCAGTGGGAGGGGAGAGGAGACTTGTGTTCTCTTCGCAGCTTGGTTGCCAAGGAACTGTGTGAACTCCGATGACTCATAGGCTTGGCTCAGTTTCCTCATTTTAAAGGGAGTCTATTGGGCTCACTGTAATTTCTGTGGTCTCCTTTGCTCTCAAACTCTACAATGGCATGGATAGAAAATGAGAATGAGTTAGGAGAAAGCTATGGCCTTTGAAGAGGCCTTAGGGGCGTTGTGCTGTCAGGCTCTGGCCAACCTCTCATTCTGCGCAGCCCAAGTAGAGGCAAGAGTGTTTGTTTGCTTGCTTTCAGAAAAGAAAAACGGTAGAATTTATACCTTATGAAATAATTGTTTTATCAATTTTTGGATACCAGACTATCTTAGCTGAAGAAACCCTTAGGCTCCCAAGCTTTAGCTCATGAAGTTGTCTTGAATCTGTAAAGCTTGAGTCTAGAAGCTGCAAGATAACTTTGAAGCATAAAGACAAGTCACATTTTCCAAAATTTTATCTAAGAGACAGAGGCCTCCAGATTCCTTTGGGTTCGGCTTTGATATAAATATGAGAAAGATAGGGGTCCTGTTGCAACCTGTGCTCTCAGGATTTGCAGCCAGTTCTCATCCCTTTCAGAGCAGCCCCTAGGAACTGAAATAAGTGCTTGTTCTTCAGTATTTCTCTAGTCCCCAATGCATTAGATCATGCAAAAGTGCCTTGGAAAAGTTAAAATTAATTAATTACTTTCCACTGATAGTGTTTTCCAATGGTCAATAGTGTTTTCCAATGGTCAGCAGATCTCCTTGGCCACAGGCTAAGAGACTGAAGGAGCTAAGAGGCTGATTTCACAGAAGTTCCTAAGCCAGTGCTGTCCCTGGCTTGCTGTTCAGTCCTGGATAAGTCTCATAGTTTCTTGGTAATGCTTTGAACACTAGAAAGTAAAATTTATCTCTTACAAACATACAGCCAGTAGAAATTTGTTTCTACTCTGCTGTAACTGGGCCTTGAAAAAAGTCTGTTGGTCCCATCTTTCTGGAAATTCCATGCATCCTGCTTCATATGGGCAACATTGAGTGAGCTCTCAGCCATTGTCCTTTTTTGCCCAATTGCTAACATATTTGAGGCCTGTTGTGCCTTTTACTGATTAGTCCTGCAGCCTAGAATCCTCCTAGTCATTCTCAGAAATGTGGCAAGGTGGAAGAAAGAAACGTAGTGGCAGAACCAAGATGAAAGCAAATGGTCCTCATTTTAGTAAGCATGAATTCACATAAATGTTCCTATTGGTTACAATGAGGAAATGGTTAATTCGCTGGACTAGGAGGCAGAGTACAGGGAAATTTGCTGCAATTCTCAATTTTAAATGTTTATACCAGTAATTAATTATTGTCATGTAAAAATGATTCATTTTATTTTTAATCTCATTATAGAATTGATGATACTTACCTAATTTGGGGAAAAATTAAACATTATAGTATTCATTTGTCTTGGACATGGTATTTACAAAGTACTAAACCTGTATAAGTGGTTCTCAAACCTTGATGGATATCAGCATCACCTGGGGAACCTAGTGACCACACACCGGCCTAGGTCCCCTCTGACTTCATGCACCTGGGTCTCTGAGTTCTTCCTTGGGTCTCCAGGTTACTCTGCTGTACACAAAAGGGGAGAACCATTGACCTGTAGTAACGCATTTGATACTTAAAGCAAGGCTAAAACACAAAATGATAGAATTGGTAGAGAGCCTAGAAGTCATCTAAACAATCTCCTCATAGTTGGGATGAGAAAACAGAGATTTCGCAAAGGCTCAGTGACTGGTTCAAAGTCAAAGTTATTGCACACACAGGATTCAAACCCACAATTTTTGTCATTCCACTTTCAGGCTCCTTTCACTATATAATTTTGAGAATTCTATAGCAGTAAATTTAAGGATACATCATGTGCCCACCATGTTACAGCACAACTAGCAATTTAACTATCATTTTAGTCTTAACTGCTGAAGAAGCCACCATTGTATATTAAGGTAACATATTGTCAGTAAAAAGTATGTTTTTAAAGGAATACTTCCATTTTAATTGACCATGACATTAACAACAGAATGCCCTGATGGCTTGCATGCCTGAAATTAATTTTAATGTGTTCTTTCCCAATAGGTAGATGATCTGATGGTCCAGCGCAAGGCCATATCTGAACTCTTCAATGTGATCACTGAACTGGAACCAAAATCTAACCTAAGGAAGAGGAAAAGGAGTCAGAGCCTGTTTCGTGGTCGGAGAGCATCAAAATAATGGCCATCCTGCCTGCAAAATTTGAATTTTTAAATCTAAATCTATTTATTACTATTTAATATTTTACATTATTTATATGGGGAGTATATTTTAAACTCATCAAAGTATTTATAATAACCACTTTTATGTGATAAAAATGAGTACCTATTAATATATGTATTATTTATAATTCTTGTATCCTGGGGTAATTTCACTTGACCTTTTTTTTTTTTTTTTCTGACTAACTAGGCAAGACTATGTGATTATAAGGCTTTATCTCAGGGGCCAACTAGGGAGCCAACCTAAGCAAGATGCTGTGTGTTGTGTATTTATTTCAGTTGATGATATAATGCACACCTATAAATGAAATGATGCCATCCAATCACTGTGTGTTTAAAATCATGTCTGCATTCTGAGCCACTGCTTTAATGGCATGTCACACAGCACTTGAATGTGTCAGATCATATGACTTGTCCTTTGATAATAACGTAGCATCTCATCTCATGCCTGGTGCTTCAGAATATCACTGACAACTGTGACTGTACCCAAATGCAAAGTATTTCATTTGTTTAGTTCATTAATATTTAATATATATGAATAAAGTATAATTTCATAACTATTTATGCTGTGTCAAACTTTTTCTAAGTGAGGGCTATGGTAAATGCTTTAGATGGTAATGAATTAGTAGGAGAGAAGTCATTTTCAGCTGTGGAAATCTTAGAGTTGGATTATGTCCCATTAAATATGGTATCACTGACGATTTATTGGCTTCCACTGCTTCATTTAGCAGCTGTTTGAGTTACCTTTCTAAAATATAGAGTTAAGTATGCTACCATTTAACTCAGAGCTTCTGCTATGGGAGGTAGTCCAAATTGCTTAGCCTGGCACACAGAGATTTATTTATACCCCCTCCTTCACCTTCCTACCGCATCCCTCATCTTGATATTCCCCATGTCCTCTGTCCACCTTAGACAAACATCACTGGGTGTGAAAGAGGGGGTGTGAGCTTTAAGGAGAGAGGGTTAGATTGGAATCTTGATCCTGCCATTATAAGTAATGTGACTTTTAATGAATTACTTATATTCTCTAAGCTCAGTCTTCTCATCTGATAAAGAATAATAATTGTGTGTTCCTCATAATATTGTGGTGAGAGTTCTTTTTTTTTTCAGTCAACAAATATTTATTGAGTACCTGCTATGTACCTGGTGCTGTTCTAGGCACTTGAGATACCTTTGTGAACAAAAACAGACAAGGATCCCTACCCTTGAGGAATTTAAAATTTAGCAAGGGGGAGACAAAAAGTAAACAAATACATAGTATGTTAGCAAATTGCATGGTCTGTTAGAAGGTGATAGGTGTATGGAAACAAAGTAAAGCAAGATGGGGGAACTGGGAAAACTATAAGTAGGCTAGAGTGGTTGGGCTAGAGGTTTAAATGGAGTGATTGTAGTTGGCTTCATTGAAGAGATGACATTTGAGGAAGCACTTATAAGAGGCAAAGGAGGTAGTCATTTGGATTCCAGGCAAGAGAAACACTCTTGCAAAGGCTTTAAATTGGAGACTTGCCTGGCATGCTAAAAGAAGAGCCAGCAGACCAGTGTGACTGGAGCAAAGTTAGCCAAGAATAACTCCAGTTTTTTAGCTGAGCAACTAAACAAATGAAGCTGTTATTAACTGAGATGGGGAAACTGGAGTGAGCAGGTTTGGGGAGGAAAATCAGAAGTTTAATTTTGAACATTGAGTCCATTAGACTTCAAAGTAGAGATGCTGGGTAGGCAATTGGCTAGCTCGGTCTTGAGTTGAGGGAGAAGTCTGGAGAGTTGACATAAATTTGGGAGTTGAGGCATATAAAGAAGGTATTTAAAGATCTAACACCAGTTGAACTCATGAAGGTCATGGGTTTACATTGAAGAGAAGGAGAGCACAGGGTTGAGTCTTCAAGCATGCCATCATTACGGGACAAACCAGCAAAGGAGGCTTGAAAGAAATGGCCAGTGAAATAAGAGGACAACCTAAGAAATTAGATACTCTGAAAGCTAAATGAGGAAAGTGTTTCA
>NW_017731401.1:3893377-3894141 GCF_001890085.2 Hipposideros armiger | reverse complement strand
AAAAGAAAAGCATTAGGTGGTGTAGAAGAGAGAGCGGGAAGAACTGCAGAGTGATTCTATGAGCAAGAGAGGTCAACTGAGGATACAGGACAAATTGGCTTTAGGCAGGTACACAGAATGTTTATCTTTATTAATAGGTTGGAAGGTGGATTATGTGAATTCTGATGTTGGAAGGTGGGTAAATGTGGCAGTAAGAATATTTCACTGATTGTTTAAAGTTTTCTCAGTGAAATAGGAAGTTGAGAGTGAGGTCCAGGGAGGAAGTATTAGAGGCGTGGAAGGAGCCGAAGAATGATTGGGTCAGGGTAGTGTGATGTGGGTTGCTAGGCAGCTTTAAGGGCCCACATGAGGTCAGTGGTCATAAAGTTAAGGGACCAGCTGGTGTAGTTGAATGTTTGTCTCTATCCACATAGAGCTGTAGGTGAAGATACAGAGAAGGCAGAAAGTAACATTTAGCAGACTTTAATTTGGCCAAGCAAATGGGACAGAGGAAGACAGGACAAGAAAGTCATGGGGATGCACAAGGGTGTGCTCATAATTGTTAGTGAATTGGTGACAACCTCTAAGCTAATGAAGGAGGGGAAAGGGTATATATCAAGGTTGCTGAAAGAGGGTAAAGAAGTGTTTGGATGAAAGGATATCTGCCCCATCTCAGGTCCAAAAGATGAAAGAGACAAAAACAGCCACCATTTGAAGGGGATATAGGGGAAGCAGTGTCCTTAGGGGAGAATCAGTCTATCTTTCGAGTATGAGGAAGTTGAGGC
>NW_017731401.1:3891399-3892194 GCF_001890085.2 Hipposideros armiger | reverse complement strand
AACAAAGTAATGGATGTAATGAGATTAATTTTGCTGGCTTTGGAGCATATAGTGGTGGCAAAATTGTGAGGACAGAAAGGATTAGATGCCTGGGCTTCCTTTAAACTATCTCACTTAACACTTCAACAACAGTAGGGTTAAGTGAAATAGTTCATGTGAAGGAGTAAGTTTAGTTCCTTGACCATAATCAGTGCGCATTATTTTGATTATTGGATAGCTAAGTAAAAGTGGGTGAGACTTGATTCTAAAACTTTTGATTCTTTGATGAGGCATGATCTAAAAGAAATTGGGCTGATCTTTGCACAACTGCAACTGATATGAGCTGCTGTCATTGTCACCACTCTTGTTAATATTTAAGGTTGATGCAGATTTTAAGATATCCACAGATGGAGGGCTACTGTGATAATCTTGTCTGGACCATAGAATCAGACCTTACCTCTGTGGAAGGGACTGGAAATTCCTAACATTAATTGTCTTGAAAAGTCTTTAATCATGAAATACGAAATGAAGCCCCAGGAGGCGAGCCTTGGCCTACAGCTACGTAATCCATTCCCCCTCTCTGAGAATGGTATTAGTTTTGCACAGATGAAGTGATAGAAGCTTGAATGAGACAGGGAGAAGACCCTTTAAGAGAACTTGAGTTGAGTCTGCCTATGCAGTAGTTATAAATTTTTTCTATATTGTATGTTCCTTCCCTTATGTACATACCTACTTTCAGAAGCGTTTGTTGTGGGGCTTAGGGAAGATGCTAGGGGACAGCAATGATTCCTCTCTCAACACCAGTAGGGGCAATTA
>NW_017731401.1:3882952-3889044 GCF_001890085.2 Hipposideros armiger | reverse complement strand
ACCGATTTCAAAAAAATGTAACAAAACTACAGATCCTAAAGAACACCAAGCAGAACAAATTACCATAAAACTATGCCTAGGAATATCATATTCAGACTACAGAAAAACAAAAAAAAATCTTGAGAGTCAAAGGTAAGAAACACCTTGCCTATGGGAGAAAAAAATAAAAAATACAATAGACTTTATGCCAGAAGCCATATGCTATTAGTTTCCTATTGCTGCTGTAATAAAATACCAAAAACTAACTGGCTTAAAACAACACAGATTTATTATTTTACAGGTCTGAAGGCTGGAAGTCCAAAATCAGTCCCAATGGGCTAAAATCAAGGTGTTAGCAGGGCTGTGTTTGTTCTAGAGTTTCTAGAAGAGAATCTGTTTCCTTGCCTTGTTTAACCTCCTAGAGGCTGCCTGCACTCTTTGGCTAATGGCCCTTTTCCTTTATCTTCAAAGGCTGAAACATTGGGTGGAGTTCTCCTCATGAAGCCATCTTTCTAGTTCTCTCTCTTCTGCCTCCCTTTCCTACTCATAAAAACCCTGTGCTTACATTGGCCTATTCAGATAATCCAGGATAATTTCTTCATCTCAAAATCATCTGATCCCCAATCTTAGTTCCATCTACAACCTTAATTTTTTCTTTTTCATTTAATCTAACAAATTCACAGAAGGAAACAAAAGGTATACAGATTGGAAAGGAAGAAATAAAACCACAGATGACCTGATTGTCCATGTAGAAAATCCCAAGGAATTAATAAAAAACTCCTGGAACTAATGAGGATAACAAGGTTGCAGGATACAAAGTTAATATACAAAAATCAATTACTTTTCTATACACCAACAATGAACAATACAAATTTGGAATTTAAAATAATACCATTTATAATAGTACCTCAAAAACGAAATCAGTATAAATCTAACAAACTACATACATGAGCCTAAATTAGGAAAACTACAAAGCACTGATGAAAAACATCAAAGATCTAAATAAATGGAAAAATATTCCATGTTCATGGATTGGAAGACTCAATGTTGTTAAGATGTCAATTCTTCCTAACTTGATTCAACACCATCCCAATCAAAATCCTAGCAAGTATTTTAATTCTAGAATTTATACAGAAAGGGAAAATACCCAGAATAGCTAACACAATACTGAAGAAGAAGAACAAAGTTGGAGGACTCACACCTGATTTCAAGACTTATATTACAACGTGATAATAATGAGAACAGTATGGTATTGGTAAAAGAATAGACATATAGATCAATGGAACAAAATAGAGAGCCCAGAAATAGACCCACACAAATATAGTCAACTGATGTTTGACAAAGGAGTAAAGAAATTCAATGGACAAAGAATAGTGTTTTCAATAAATAATGCCAGAACAATTAGATGTTCATATGGGGGAAAAATTATCCTAGACAAATCATAGTATGAGTATTTACAAAAATGAAAAATTTAAATTTAATATCAGACTTGTTATTTTTTTCTCTCTCTTGGTTTGCTGTTGTCTGTTAATTATATGAGACTTTTTCTTGGACACTAGTTTGGTGTTCCTTTGGAAAGAGATTGGTGCTTTACTAACACTGATGGGATGGATCATCTGGACTGATGTTGACTTGGTAGCCAACTCTGGGGGGATGATACTGTAATTTCCATTCCTGCCTGAAATGGCAATATGTAATACGGCACACCAAAGCTAGTGAAAGGAAAAATGGATTATAAACTCTTGTTTATGATAAAAAGAAAATAAACAGTTAAGTTGGAAATTACATGGAATCATGACTTAAAAAAGATTGATATATTTTCTGCTCTCAGTACAAAGGACACTTCTTTGAGGTCACTCTGTTCTGTCCTAAGTATTCATCTAAAACAAGTATCTATTTTGGTCTTCTTCACTAAAAAAAAAAAACCAGAAAAAAAACAAGGGCTCCTTGAAGAGACATTTTTACCATATTTGGCATAGAAAATTTTAATTTGAGCTCAGGATATTTTATAACCTGTTATTTGTTGCCTAATATCTTGTTTATTTAATCATTATTCTTGTAAAACTTATACAAGTAGATTTTATGCTGCCTCATCTATTGAGTATTTAGTATGTGCCAGGCTCTGCACTACACCCTATGTTATTATTATCAACTCTTGACTCCCCCAGAAAAAAGCAACTGTTGACTAACCAAAGCTAAGATTGTTAAATTTATTGCAGTAAGGGAGTGAAATCTTGACAAAGTCTTACTAATGTCTCAGAAAGGAGAAGTCAAAGGTTGACATTAACAGAACCTGGAGTGGGGTATGGGGTGTGTAGAGAGTCTTTCTTTCTTTTTCTTTCTTTCTTCCTTTCTTTCTTTCTGTCTTCCTTCCTTCCTTTCTTTCTTTCTTTCTTTCTTTCTTTCTTTCTTTCTTTCTTTCTTTCTTTCTTTCTTTCTTTTTAAAAATTATTTATTTCTTTTAGTTACAGTTGACATTCAATATTATTTTATATTAGTTTCAGGTGTACTGCATAGTGGTTAGACATTTATATAATTTATGCAGTGATCCCTGATTAATCTATTACCCACCTGGCAGTATACATAGTTGTTGCAACGCTATTGTTTTATTAGTTTCAGGTGTATAAAGCAACATAATAGTTAGACAATCCCTTATGTAGGTTGTGTGTGCCCTCCTCTTGTAGTTGAGCCTTGATTGATAATTACACACCAGTGTGAGGGACTGACCCTTGGGCTCACTGGTTGTGAGGACTGGCTGTGACTACAGTGTAAGAGGAGTTGTGCAGGGGCTGACCCTACAGAGCAGGATCTGCCTCAACAGGACTTTGGAGCCTGCCCAATCTGCCCCTTGGGTGTGTTATATTTGGAGGCAGCTGGGTAATGCTCCAGTTTGTTTTGAAGCTGACCACTGGGGACCAGTGAAACAGCCCCAGGATCACCTTGGAGGGGATCTGCTGTAGGTCAAGTTCAGCCACAGTCCTTGCCCTACCTGGGGCCACCCGGTGGGGGTCAGAAAAAAGTCCGCACATGGCTGCCGTTTGTACTGTTCTTGAAAATGCCTTGAGAGGCCCAGCTGCGAACCAAGACCAGCTGCTGCTAGTGCTGGCTTAGGGCTGCTCAGCCAGAGGTACAGGACATGCTCAAGCCAGATGGTGCTTGTCTGGGTTCCGTGAGCCTTTGAGAGTCTAGGAAAGTCTGCAGCTTGAGCGAAGGCAGGCAGTCTGCACAAAAAAAGCCACGGAAAGCAGCCTGGGTCCCCGAAAGTTGGACGGGGCCAGGTCTCAAAATTGCCAGGGTGGGGCGAATGAACAAACAAATGGTGGAGAATCAGATATGGCAGCTGCTTAGAAATGGCGGCCACCTGTGTTTGCACACCAGGAAGGTAGAGGGCTCAACAAAGAAACAAAGGCCTCTGCCAGCTTCCCCGTCCAGGAGAAAGCCACCTCTCCAGCTCCCGTCCCAAGCCAGATAACTCAATTCTCCACACTTTGTCCTGCCACCTTTTCAGCTGCTGCCCCAGTGCTGGAGCTCAGAGAGGGTGAGTACATTGGTGGGTAAGTTTGTGCACAGTCCCGTTAAGAGGAGCACCTGTGAGTGCAGCTGCATTCAATCTCACTCAGTCACAATTTCCCCTGGTTTTCACAACCAAAAATGGGGTCTTCTCTCCCCGGCACTGGAACCCTGGGCTGGGGTGGAGCTGGGGTCTCCTGCCCTTCTAGGGGATGGGGAGGGTCCCCCACAGCCAAAATAGCCCTCCGATCTTTAATGGTCACACATAGGTGTGGGACTAGCCCATTCTGCATCTCTGGTCTTCCTAACAGTCTGGAGGTGGCGTCTCCTTAGTTGAAAGGCTTCAGTTCAGCTTGGTTTTAGGCGATTCTTAATAATGGTTGTTTTGTAGACTAATTGTAATTTTGATGTAGTTGTGAGAGAAGGTAAACACAGCATTTACCTACTGCGCCATCTTGGTTGTCCCTCTGTTCTGTGGAGAGTCTTTCAATGAAGGGAGATTGAGCCTGGGAAATTTTGTGATATTTGTGTGTGATGTGTTTTGGTCTAGCAGAAACAGCAAAGCAAGATTCTTGAAGTCTTGCTATATAAGCAGTCACTTGATAATCTATTTACTCAGCAACATATTGTCTTCAGAAGGACGTTACTTGTCCAACTAAGCAAACAATTTTTTAGATAAATTGATATTTAATAATTTCCTGAAGCAAACAGTGAATTTATTTACTGGTTTATAGTCTTATTTTTCTGGGGAAGGATTTTCTGGAACAAGTAGTTAAGTCACCTTGACCCAGGAGGTCTCAGGCCTCAGTACTGCTAGGTAAGCTATGTGGTTGCAGGTAGTCTCACTGTAACCTAGATGTCAGCCTGTCCTATGACTTCTGACTTCTGTGTTGATGTGCGAGGTCTATTTTTGACATGTTCTAACCCAGACATAGAGCTTCGTTTCCTCAAAATAACATACTCACACCAACACGTTAATACTCATTAATTTGGAATGCTTTCTAAAAGTTTCATAGGGCATTAAAGGCAAGATCGACTATTATTGTCAAGAGACTTGTGTTTCCCAAAGTTTTTCATCAGCTATACAATCACAGGGGATAAGTATTTTTCTCTTTTCTCCACACAGTACCGAGTTTCTTTTCCCTACCAGAATATCCTTCTAGGAAATTCCCGTTACCTCACTCTTTTATTATGCAGAGTTGTTTTCCCTCTACCTTTAAGTCTGACTGGAATGAAATTCATTTCCTGGGGCTCAGCTTCCAGTCTAAGGTTTGTCAATCATTTTCAACAAAGTCAGTCTTCCCCATAAAAAAAATTGTTATACCAGCTACTAAAAAGAACACGTTTTTTTCTGTTTTAGTTTTATTGTCTTATTTTTAGCAATAATTTTATGTGTTAGATATTATTAAATAGTTTCACTGAATGGCTAGCTGATTGAAAGACCTGGAGAGGACTGAGATAATCTTGGCTCATCTAGAATGCAGTTGGCATCTGAGGGCTGGTAGGGGAAGAAAAATTTCTTTTTTTCTCAATCCTGGATTGGGACACCCCCTGGTTAACAAAAGACAGATTAACAAGAGAAAAAGCATACATGTTTAATTAACTTTTATGTGACATAGGAGCCTTCATAGAAAGTCAAGACCTGAAGAATCTGTTATACCTGAGTGTTTTTATTCCAGGTTTGGTGAAGAGTGAAAAAACATGGGAAGATATAATCAGACAAAGGTGAGCTAAGTGTAGGAAACTGGGGGAACCTTAGCAAGGCCTGTTCACATTCGTTTCTGTGTTCCTTGTCTTAATAGATAAGGATACTTCTTTTCTCCATGGATAGGATTTCATGATCTGCTTCAGGAGAAGGTCAGAAAGTCCTTCCTGCACATGCATCTTTCAAATTCCTTCAGCATGAAATATTAAAAATATCAAGGTGCTATATTTTAGGATCTCATGTCCTGAACTTTGTCATACAGGAGAAAATATAAGGACAAGAGTTTCTCATCCTGATCTTTTTACCTCAAATGAGAATCTGGCAGCCCTATGATAGGTCTTCTTTTGGGCAGATGGTGATGAAGGATCGATCAAAGGTGAAAGTGCTATCACCATCTGAGCTGCAGACATAAAGCCACATCAGAGAACCATTGACATCCTGGGTATGGCCACCCCATTGGATGTGTAATAGGCTTGTGTAAAATAATACTAATGAGCTACTGGTGAACATGTGCTGTAGTTAAGAGCCCTTGTTCAAAATTGTTAGACCTAGGTTTCATTAGTTGCAAAACTTTAAAAATGTTATTTACTGTCTTTAAGCCTCATTTCTTTCATCTGTAAAATAGGAATCATAAGATCATTCTGAGGATTAAATTTTAAAACACATGTAAAATGCTTGGAAGAGAGAAAATGCCATGTAAATTGTAGCTATTATTATTATTGCCTTTTTTGTTGCATAAATCAATGAATCATTGTCATTACCTTTCCTGCAACGACAAGTTCTCTTTAATTTTCCTTGATCTGAAGGATTTTTCACTTCTAGAAGAAGAATGGAGAGAAGAAGCCACTAACAAAGGAATCAGTTTTTCAGAAGCTATTGATATTGCTTTGTTATAATT
>NW_017731401.1:3876567-3879746 GCF_001890085.2 Hipposideros armiger | reverse complement strand
TCAATCTGGTCATATGCAAAGTGGTGAGGGCTCTATGGGAAGCATTTTAAATGAGATGCATGGTCCATGATGCATTTGACTTTATGCTATCTTCTGTTCTCTATTTTATCTCTCAAATGGGTTATCAGTTGTTTTAAGGAAAGGACCAATTTCACATGCATTTCTTATACCACATAATGTGTAAGAAAGATACTCAACAAATGTCCCTTTGTGTATTCAAGTGGGAGTACAGTGAACACTGTAGAAAGATTTCTGACAAAAAAAAGTCTAAAATGGGCTATAGCCCATGGCAATCCTACCACAAGATGTGATGCTTTGGGAATGCCCACAAATTCAATTCAATCAAATCCATACTGGCACCATCACCCCACAACTGGATTTATGCCTCTGAGAAACTGCCAACATTCTCAGAGACCTCAAGGGAGAGTGGAGATCTCTCCATGAGCCGCCAGATGCCAGCTTGCTTCTCAGCAGCTTTGCTTGCTACTCTGAGATTTCTATGATACTTCCAATCTTAGAAAAAGAATGACCACCTTCAAAACAAAACATTTGGGTCCCCCTGCCAAGTAGCATTCTTGCTATTCTCACTTTTCTAAGAAATCTAGAGCTTAGTTTTCAATTTTTCCCATAGCATCTCACTGGTCTCATCATTTCTTCTATCCAAAGAAAATAAAGACAAAACACTAGCTAGATATGATGTCCCAGTATTTCCTCATTCTCCTCCTTTGTATTTCAAAATCCTGGAGTTGGTTTTATTTTGTTTTACCCTAATTCAAAATAAACAAATCTATATCTATATTTATATCTATGTCATCTATATCTATATCTAATATATATATATATATATATATATATATATCTGTATAAATTATCTCTCATGTATGTATAGTATCTAATATCTATCATCTATCTATCTATCTATCTATCTATTTGCAAAATTCTGGTTTTAAATTACATATATATCATTTACTAACCATATGAGCTAGGGAGAGGTATCTAATCTCTTTCTCATTTGTCAGATGGGATAGGGTTGCTGGGAAGATTATCTGAATGAACACATGCAAAGTGCTTAGTATGGTGACTAAATTATAGTATGTGCTCAAGGAAAATTGGTAATATTATTAATGCTATTTTAAGTGCCCAATAAATAATACTATACTTAATAGCTACTTTTTTTAACTTTCAAAGTTTGTCAATATTGATTTCTCCTCATGTGAAAACTATCAATCATGTAGTACTTTCCTGATTCACTTATTTTAGCTTCCATCAGTGGATGTTGCCTGTGGTAATTATTACTGTGAAGTTCTAATGATGCTTTTTTTATTGCCCTTCTGTTTATTAATTAATTATTTATTAATTAAGTTTTTTTCTCTACAGAAGTTGTCTCTTCTCTCCCATTTATTTATTAATTTAGTTCTATATTAATATCAGTATAGATTAATGAACAGTTATTTTATTATTTGGATTATAAGCATCATTTATTTTATTGCTATTGTTCTAACTTTGGCCAGTGGGAGCTCTTTCAAGTTGTCTCCTGCTGTGCCCTTTCAACATGCAGGGGGGGGAAAAAAAAAAAAATATATATATATATATATATATAATTTTCTTACTATCTGGCACCACAGATGCTCCAGTATCTTCTCTATGCCAGCACTGGAATCAACCGGGGCTATATCCCTTCTCTTGGAGTATAATATTTAGAAACCAAGGTCTGGGTGCTAGGTATGCTAATTGCTACTGAGGTATCACCAATTCTAGTTTCTCACAATGCATATACATGCATAAATATTTCTGTACCTATCTGAATACATATTAAAAATAATACCATGACTCATATTCTAGCCTTGACACTTTCCTTATTTCTAACGTTTTTCTCCAACAGTGAGAAATCTTCCTTTCATTTTCTGTAATATGTTTATGTTTTTGTTCAAACCTAATATACAAACAAAGTAGTAGTTTTAGAATTGCAAACCCATACCCTTGTGAGAAACAAATTTATCAACTCGAGTACAATGTGCAAATTCTTTTTGCTTTGAGTCTTACAGTATCTGTCAAAACACTGTTTTCCTTTAGATCAGTTCCTTTTTTACTCCAACCTACTTCAGTGTGATTATGCTGTGTAAGGCACACCCTGTGTTCCATCTTTCCCCACATCCTCATTGATTGTTTTTAGTTTATGGAGTGAAAAATTTTCTCTCAGTGATGTACCATTCTATGGGTTTTGCCAAATGTNTATGAGATACTTTTTTTTCCTGCAAAATATCTTAAAGGTCACATAGCTATTAGTATAAGAATGTTTTTAACCACACAAGTTTCAGTAAAATTAAAATCAAATGCTACTAAGGAAACCAGGTTTGGTTTTTTTTTTGAACACCAGGTTAGCAAATAAAAAAATTGCAGCCTATTGGGCTGAATGATTTAATGGTCTGAATAGCATAACAGTACCAAGGAAACCACAGATTGGGTTTTCTACTCTAAAATGTGGAAACGTGTTTTTCATCTTTTTCCTATCTTAAAGTCTAGACCAGAATGTTAATGTTAAAAACCAATTCGCATAATTGGTTAAAAACCAATCTCACCAAATCAGTAACACCCAAAATGACAAAATATGAAGGGACTTTGTCCCAGCAATAAATGCAAAGACATCAGGTATAGCTGAAGAATTTTCCTGGTTCTGCTGACAAGGAGGGTGAGATGTTTGCTCTCTGCTTCTCACCAGAGACAGTCAGTGGGAAAGAGGTATTCTTTGAAGAGATGACAGGAAATAAATTCTCAGAAGTGACATGAGAGACCATATCTAGATTTATTAGATGGGAGTGGTAGAAGAGACAGGAAGGTAGGCTGGTAGAAGGTTCAAGAATAAATAAAAGAGGGTTTTAGGGGCTTTGCTGGATGACAGTAAGACGGGCTGGACAATGCAGCTGGATGAAGATCTTTTCCAGCTCTGGGAAAGATCTTGCAATTCTAGGGGAGCAAGTGGGACTTTGTACAGATTATGTAAAATGGAGGCGCTCAGAGTACATCCCACTCCCCCACCTCCTTGTTGCTTTGGAAGAGTGAAGAAGATAATAAAAGTCACTAAAAATCTTTAGCACAGTGTCTGGCATAAAATAAGCACTTGTAAGTGAAAGTTATTATTTTATCATCATCATTTTTCATTTTAGTGGAGTGTTATTCCC
>NW_017731401.1:3858502-3869632 GCF_001890085.2 Hipposideros armiger | reverse complement strand
CATCAAGTTGAACATAGTGATTATTTCTGCTGGGAAGAAGTACAATGGAGATGGGAATTTAGAAAGCTTCACTGTATTGATGTTGTATTTCCTGATCTGGGTGATGATATCATTATCTTGTCATCTTTAATACCCTTTGGCAAGTATAAAATCACATAAAATTAAATAATAAATAAATACAGCAAAATAAACTATAAACCTTAAGAAGAAGCCAATTTAAAAAATGATATATGGGATATTTTTTCTCCCTTATATATGCTGTATTATTTTAATTTAAGTATTCCTATATTATTTTTGTACTCAAAAAACAAATCTTGGTTTTCAAAAAAGTACAAACATTAGATTAATTCTGTAACCATTCATCTTCCCAAGTTTCACATATCTCAGTGACTTTGTTGAATATGAGAGGTCTCATAAAAGCTTCCTTTGCTTATAAAACGATCAGGAGAAACCAACTATCGTTACAATGAAGGGTTGAAACTGGGGCAGACTTTGGGGTTAGACTGATGTTGAAAGTTTCCAGAATGTCATGAATCCTGTGTTTGCTTGAATCATCTCCCATGAGAAAGCAACATGCTTTAGAATCAGAAACACCACAAAGAACTATTTGTTCTTTGTTTCTCACTGCACGAAGTTCAATTTCTCCCAACTTTTATTTCCTTAGCTTTTAAGTGGGCATGATAAAAATTCCCTTGTAGGATTATTTTGAAGCTTATGGATCTCTGATATATGTGGCCCAGTTGCACCCCCTGCCCACAGTGCTCTAACCATACATGCCTTCCCTTTATTTCTCCAACTGGCCCAGCTCATTTCTGCCTTAGGGCCTTTGTGCCAACAGTTCTCTTGGCGTGGAATGCTCTGGGTCCTCCCATGACTGTCTTCTCTTTATCATTCAGGCTTCAGTTTACATGACATCCCCTTAGAGCAGCGGTTCTCAACCTTTCGCAGGGGTCACCTAAGACCTTTGGAAAACACATATTTTCCGATGGTCTTAGGAACTGAGACACCGCTCCTCTATCCGTCTCCAGGCCCACACGCAGATACGCCCACATACGAATACCTGGCGACCCCTGTGAGAGGGTCGTTCAACCCCCAAAGGGGTCGCGACCCACAGGTTGAGAACCGCTGCCTTAGAGAGACCTTGCCTGACCCGCAGTAAAGTAGCTTCCAGCCATTCTCTGCTATATTCTGTACAGCAGCACCTACTCTTACCTGGTATTTTCTCATTTATTTAGTTGTTTATCATCTTTTATCTATCTCCACCAGCTTGGCCAGTTTGCTCTAAGAAAAACACCTAGAATAAAATATAGTCAGTGAATATTTGTGGAAAGAAAAAAATGAATAAATAATGATCATTCTTCTTTTGTTATTGAGAGGTTCTTAATATTGGTTGATTCCTACAAGATGCCTTCAAATCAAGGAGTAGGAGTTATTCCTTATTCTTTCCCTATCTACATTTGTCCCATATTCTTTAAAAATAGTTTTGATCAAAGTTTTTTTCCCCCTAGAATAGTACATAGAAGTTGAACGTTTTCAGGAAAAGAGACTTTGAATGATGTACTTTGAGGCAGGCAAACTAAGAGATGGTCTTCCTGGACCCTAGAAATCAGAAGCAGGTGCCTCCTACTCTTATATAAATTGTAGAGCCAAGTGAAGCAGTGGGAGGATGAGGTGGACAGGAAATAAGTGAAGGAGCAGAACTTTTGGCATTAATTCAAAATAGTAGCTATGCTATAGTGACGATCTGAAGAGGCCTTGAGATTTCTGATTTGGGCCACTGGCTGGGGAGTGGGGCTCTTTCACAAGACAGAAATATAGGAGCAGGCAGAGGAGAAGAATTAAGAGCTGAAGAGATGGTGCTATTCGGACATAATCTCCAGGGTGCCGTTGGATCTGTTAGGTTTGGTGCTCAAATTCTGGACTACAGAGTTGGGGTTTCTTATCCCCCAGCTGGTAGTTGAAGTCAGGTGAGTAGTTGAGATCACTGACGTAAGGGTGAAATTCAGGGAAACAGTAGTGCAGTTAGACTTAGCTAGTTTGCAGTTTAACTCACCACATAGCTTGCTATCTAGCCACCTGTAATTAAACCTACTTTGTTTGCAGTTTGATCCATCCTGATACTCGTCTGTTTTTTCTTTGTTTCTCCCCTCACTGATTAACTGAAGAACTCCGTTTGTTCCCTTTTTCAAGGCTCCCCATACCTCGTTAATTAACAACATCCTAACCTGGGAAAGAGCAATTTCTTAATCCTCAGGTGCCTGGACACCGGAATTCAATTCACAACTTCCTTTTAGTATTTAATGGTGATGCATTAAAGTCCCAGGCTGCTATGGCCGAGTTAGAGTTCGAGTCCGGAGATGACATCATCTTCAAACAGGCCAAACCCCAGGAAGGATGTCAGCCCTCAAACCTGTCTAACAGACTCCCCATTTCCTATATAATAAAAAGCTAACCTGAAGTTAGTACAGCTGTCCACTCTCAGATGCTGGACTCTGCCCTGGCGACGCCCCCAACCCCAGCCTGTGTTTCTCTCCTTACTACCCGAGGCAGCCGTCATCTTTGGACATTGCCACTGGCATTTCCTCTCTTCCTAACTTGAATAAAACCTTTCGTCACTCTCCCACTTTATAGAGTCTTCTGTGAATGCTTTCACCTTTTGTGAATGACCAGGGGTTAATTCCAGGCCATGACAACTAGGAAGTGTGTGTAATGTGAGATAAGACAGACAAGGACCAAACTTTTTTCAGTTACAGGTAACATTTAAGAACAGAAAGACAAGAGGAGGCTGGAAAGAGGTGGCCAAGGTGTCAGGAGACAGAAGCATCACTGAAGCAAGAGGAAGAGGGTGAGGTGTGGTCAGTGATGTCAAACGTTAAAAGGGGGCGAGTCCTAAAACTGGAAACGACTCCACTGAGTTGCCACTCTGTGGTCACTGGTGACCTTTGGCAATCACAATTTCAGAGTTATTGCAGGGGGTGGTGCAAAACTTAGATAGCAGGGGCTAAATAAAGAAGTGAGAAAGAGGAGACAGATCTAGTCTGTGTTCCTTAAGCTGTGATCATCTAGTGCACATAAGATCTCTCTCTCTCTCTCTCTCTCCCTCTCTCCCTCCCTCCCTCTCCCCCACCGCCAGGCAAACCAACTGTCTGTCTGTTCAGAATGTGTAAAATTGATTAAAAAAAAAATAACCTAACGCAGGCCTTTAACATTTATCCCTTTTTAATTTAAGTCAAATTTTCTAAACTCATTCTGAAACCTGATTTCATCCCTATTCACTTTATAGTCCTGCCCCAGACCCTCCTTTTTGAACTTTCTGGCCCTCTCTCTCTCTTAGGAACTGGACATAGAGGTTTTCCTATTACGGTAACCTTTGCACATGAAAGAGAAGAATTGAGCTCAATTTCATTCCAGGGGAGAAAAAAACAACAACAAAAAACAAAGCAACTTTATTAGCTGAAATATAACATTGAACTGCTAATCAGGTGACCAGAGGTTTTTCAAGAATTTAATTTTGAAATAGCAAATGACTACAAATCAAGACATGCTTATTTAATGTCCGTGACTGACTTCAAGATCCCAAATCCTCAAAACAAAACTGTCATTATAATGTACTTATTCAATGGGTAAATATATTTTAGAAAAGTTTTAATAAAAGGCTAGAAACAGACTTAAATTTGAAAACCAAAGGCACTTTCTTGCCTGAGCATCCATTAATTGAGATTTTTGTGTTTTACTTTTTTTTTTTTTTAACTTTTCAAAGTACCATGAAATTGTGATCCCTGTGTGGTAAGTGGGATATTTCCATTTTCCTTGTAAAAAGATTGAGATACAGGGAGGTAAGTAATACCGGGGGTGCCAAAGAAAATGTACTCATGACTTGTATTCATCTTTTGTTATCGGAATATATTGAGTATTACACTTTTAATACAATTTTTTCCTTTCTTGAAATGTGTATAATCTTTGGGGGGCACCCTCTGAATGTCCAACAAAGATAACTCATGTGTTTTGATTTCCCACCAAGCGCTCTCCCATGGTCTCCCCAAGCACTCTAGTTAGAGATCTTCATCCACAATTTGAAAAAGTATTAGGCTCAGTTACTCAAGGAGAAAAAAAAATCATAGGTAGGAGCTGGTAGAAACAGTTTTGTGTATAGCTCAGCTGATTGTGTGAAGGTGGTCATGAAACTGTGGGACTTGGAGCGCTGGTTACAGCAAGGCGGAATGTGGGCAGAAGATGCTTCCTCCAGGCAGCTGGGGTTTGTGCATCACCCTTGCCTTTTCAGCTTGTCTCATAGCAGACACAAGGACCAAGTGGCTGTCTGCTCAGCTTCTGTACATGAGGAAACCTGGGAAGGTGCATACTAGGGTAACTCCCCATAACTTCCCATCCCCTCCCCTCTATCCTCTCCTCCTTCCCCCCACCTTTCCACCCCCGCCTCCTTGGTGTGCTGTCAGCAAATGTCTACTGGAGCAGCAGCCAAAGTCTGTGAACCTGCAGGCTGTGTACATTTGATGAGTGACCAAGATGCTTGGGTGTGTGCTGACTCATTTAAGAACAAGTGATTTAGAGAGCTGCGGGGGTGTGGGTGTTAGAGTGAACTGTGGTTGATTTTCCAGCCTGCTACCCAAAAAGCAATAGATGGAAGTGTCAACTGATGAAGTCCAAACACAGTTAAGCACTGTTCAGAATCTAACTAGTTTTTTCCTTTCTAAATCAGTAATTTGGGATGCTCCTCTTGTTAGCATCTGAATTCAGCAATATTTTAGAAATATTAAAATATGAAGGCTGTTATTTATTGCGCACTTACCAAGTGTCAGGTATTTTTCTAAACGTTTTATGTGCATTAAATAATTCACTCCTTACAACCACCCTCTGAGGCACTATCATGCCCATTTTAATAGTCGGAGCAGCTGAGGCTTGGGGATAAGAAGTAACTGCTCTCGGTATCTATGAATCTGTTTCCATTTTGTTTGTTTGTTTATTTTGTTCTTTAGATTCCACATGAAAATGAGATCATATGGTATTTGTCTTTTTCTGTCTCACTTATTGTACTTTAGCATAATGCCTAAAATAATATTGACCGTCTACAGTATTCGAAAAAAAGGAAGAAAGAACTAACTATCCTGAGGATACTAGGGTATCCATGGCGAAGTATGACATTCAAACCCAGGTCTGACTCAAATCTCTGTTCTTAGCCATGAAATGCTACTGAGGGCTTAGTGCCATTTAAATAGAAATAAAGGGGTTGTTCTTAATGTTCAGCAAATGTGAGTTTTATCCTTCCTTGTCATTTTTGGTGCATACATATGTACAAATAGAAGATGAAAGTTTGTCTATTTACTCTGGAAATGTGCAACAAATTGTGATTACATTAGGAGCATAACAAAGGGACTGTAGTCTTTATACATGTGATGGCTAGATGAGTCCCTTTCATTTTTTTAGGTGGGTGGTCCCCGCTCAAGGATGCTCCAAAGTTCACCTCTTGCTTCAGGAGGGAGAAGCAGCTCTCCCTGGGCTGCTGTAGACTTGACTGGGTCGTGCTTCAGGGGAGACCCAGATAGCCCTTAAGACAGAGCCTATCAGAGAGTTTTGGTACCATCGAGAGAGTAATTAGGAAGGAGAGACAGCTGAAGGTAAGAGAATTACTCCAATGGCATAATTTCATATTTCAGAACAGCATTTAATCATCTGTATTTTGTTGACTGTATTTCAGAATTATGGGCATCTTTTTTTGTGGGCACATTGCCCTCATGCAATCTGAGGGGCGGGGAAGTTAGGCACAGAGGGCTTTGACTCACATGTCTGTGGCCTTGCCAGTGTGATTCCAAAATAGACATCTTTTTAACTTTTTAACTGCCTAAATGATGTGTGAACTGTCTCTTCTCTTTTTGGCCCAAATGCTGGAAATGAGCGCCCCCTGCCTAAATTGTTCCCCACTACACTGAGAGCTCAGTGAAGATGCTCATGCCCTGTACCGTACCCCAGCCCAGGTCCCTGCCCTCCTCCCTGCAGGCAGGGACACCCTGGGGCCTGGGCTTCTCTGATCACACCTGTCATCTCTTGGGGACCATCCTCACACTCCCCTTGACTCCTGCTCTCCTATTTGTCAGCCGGTCTGAACTGTGGGGTAGGCCCTTCTGTAATTCCCTATAACACAACTGAGACAAAATACCTAAGTAGTAAAATTTCAAATCACCTCTCCTCTAACTGTGGTTTTACATAGAGCCCTTAAAATTGTTCAGCTTCCAGTTGGCCTTCACCTAGCAGAGACCAGCTTGTCTCCATCACCCCACCTGTCAGAAGGTTCCACGCATCTGAAACCCTGCAAAATTCCCCTGGGCGCATGAGACAGGAAACAGGCTTCCCCACATTCTGTCTAAAGCCCACCACCCTGATCACAATCTCTGTATAGGAATTAATATCTGTCCGCAATGACCAACTGCCAGTGTCCATTTCCTTAAGGAAAAACCCTAACCCTACTTGTCGGGGTATAGATTTAACCTCCAGCTCCTGCCAATCATGAGAACACCTGAATTAGACATCAGTGCTTCCCAGCCTCTGGGATCTTCTTGTTTTTTTTTTTTTTTAATTACAGTTGACATTTAATATTACTTTATATTAGTTTTAGGTGTATAGCATAGTGGTTAGACATTTATGTAATTTATGAAGTGATCTCTTTGACTAATCTAGTACCCACCTGGTACCACACGTAGTTATTACCACATTATTGACTATATTCCCTATGCTCTACCTTAATCTCCGTGACTATTTTGTAACTACCAATTTGTACTTCTTAACCCCTTCACCTCAATGGGCTCTTCTTAAATAAAGCTTTCAGTGGGACTCTGCAAGCTAGCCTGGGTCATGTGACCCCCAAACCTGTCAATGTCCTTTTCATGGTCTTTCCTTCCAGCACAATGACATGAAGGGAGGTCTAAGCCTGCACTTCCTGGTGTAAGTCTCTTCCTCCCAACATCCCAGCTCATACAAAAAAACTCAAACATCGAAACATCCCACTTTGCAAAGAGGCCCAAGCAGGATATAGGTTAAATAGAGCAGACAAAATGCTTACTGGAAGAAAACGTTTCTCTCTCTGAAATGTAATTAGCAGGAATAAAATTTTGTTAAAAAACACTCCGAGTTGACACCATCATATGGTACAGAGTATATGATCAGTGACCAACACACAGCGGTACTCAGTAAATATAGAGCAAATACAGGTAGCATCAGCATTCAGGAGGGCTCACTGCATTCTGGTCTTCTCCAGGAAAGATGGATGGATCCTCATTATTTGCACAACAAAGGAGCCCCTCTCAAGTTTTTTTTTTTTCTTTTTTCTTTTCCCAGAACAAAGGGACTGTCTGCCACAAAGAAAATTTAAATCTTTATTATGGTAGACAAAGCAGCTTGCTAATTTTCAAAAGCTTATTTCCCCCATTTATTTCAGACATCAGCATTTACTAACATTTTTGTTATTTTAATGTAGTTAAAGTGGAAAGGATACTGGATGGAATTGTGAGACCTGGGTTTGACCTGACTCCCAGCTTGATTGGCTTTGTGACGAGGGACAAGGGATAATCTCCTGAGGTTCAGCCTCTTCATCTAAAAATGAGAACGGCTATATCACGGAAACCAAATAGTAATAATAAGTAGATGGTATTATTTGGGAAGAATAAAGAGCTATAAAGATGCAAATTGGAGCTTTGAATTATTATTGTTGTTGTTGCTGTTATTACTCAAGGTTTTACCCATTTTAGGGCTTCCAACTTCATTATATTTTGAGACAAACTGCTCCCGGAAGAATAAAGTGAAAGACTAACAATTTCTATTTTTCTCTTCCCAGCCTCTTTGTCTTGTGCATTCTTCATCCCAAAGACATTAACAGAGGTAGTTGCTATTCCTTTTCCTCAATCGAACAACTATTTATTGAGCAGTTACCATAGACTAGAGACTAATCTAGGTGTTGGGGAAAATGTGAAGATGATAAAAGCTGTTTCGGACCTTGTGGAGTTATAATCTAGCTGGGAAGACAAGACTTTAACCATATAATTACATAATTAACTAAGTGTAGTTGACACAATTGCCCGGGGCTGGGGGGTGGGGCGTGTTAGGGGGGTAGGCGGGGGTGAGAATTGAGACCAGTGTTCTCTGGTTGCTAGCCTGACAGGGCACTATTGCTGCCATGTCCCTCATTTCTGGGCCTCCCCAGTGGCCTCTGCAGCTGCCCTCAGGAGGCGCCCTCAGTCTTTTTGTCATGTGCTGCTACCATCGGCTACTTGTGTCAGAGGCTTTTAGGAACTTCTATCAGTGCCTGCCAGCCCCCATTGAGTCTCTGGTGTTTCTCCATTTAAAATGGCTTCTGGGTCCTTTGGGACTTGGACAACTATGTGTTTCCTATGCTGCTAAAGTGAACTTGTTTCTGGATCTTCCAGAAGCAGCAGTAGTGATGAATCTGCAAATGGTTTTAGGCAACTTGCTCAAAGCCTTCTACTGTTGCATTGGGAATGTCTTCCAGCATAACCTTATGTAGTGTCTTGGAATAGGTATTGGGTTCCTGACCTCTTTCTTGGCCCTGGGTGAGCTGTCAGACTCCCAGAGATCAGGAGTGTTGAACCTAGGGCTCACCCCTCAAACTTTAATGTGACTCAGGGTTATGACATGGCTTTATTTTTAGGCTTTGACACTGGTATATATTTTCACTATTCCACTTCCTGCTTTTTCCAATCATGGTGGGAATTATAAAGGCTATTTGTAAGCAAAATTTCATAGCTCATTTTCAACTATGAGTAAAAAAAAAAAAAAGCCCTTTGATCTGCATTCTTTTCTCTTTCTTTGGCCTAGTAAGTTTCATTTTAGCAAGGGAGATGCAAGAAGAGAGGAAATGTTGACTGATAAAGCTTTTGGAACTCCAGGGAGTGGACTTTGTACCCAATTGCATGGGCTTCTCAAATTAGAACCATATGTAAAATTATGTGCTTTGAGTCTGTTGTTGTATAAGAAAGTTTTCTAGTTTACATTGAATGTTTGTTGGGAAGGGAGTTAAAATAATTAATATATGCTACCGATTTTTACTATTGAATGGTTAGGCTTTTCAGAGAGTAAGATGAATGAAAAGATAAATGCATAGATGCCAGTCATGTTTAATACGTTGTTTCCTCTACTTTCCCATATTCTTCATTCTCTTCAGTTATTGAATTTGATTTTATATATACTACTTTTTCTTTTCTAAGTCTTGGTTTGTGATGTTAAGTATCAACCTTATAATAACAAAGGAAATTTATTCTCAGTTTTATTTTGCAATTTTTTATAGCCTGGATTTTTAGTTTATCATGGAAAAAAATGAGAACTTTAAGACCTCATTTTGGATAAGAGTTTTTGGATATGTAAGTTTGTGAAATGGCTAGTGGTGGAAGCTAGCCTGTTTCATATAATCACAGATTCTGAAGCTATACTTGTAGCTATTTTCTCCCTAAAAATTGAATATTAAATTGCCAGCGTAATTCTAATGTCATGTGGGGCAATCAGGTACAGAGGAAGAATTGTTTCAGGGTTTGCTTTCTGAGTCAGACAATCAAACAACAGAAAACCTCCCCCCTTTCCAATTCACCACAGTTCTTACCATTGTATTATAACAAGGCCCTACCACCCACACCTTACTTATGTTTTCATGTAAATACAAATGTAAACGTAGAGAATTTTGGGTGGTTTTCAATGTGGAAACATCTCAATCACTTTTTCTTTTGGGAACTCTGGACAGATCAGCCCATTTATGATATAATATCAGTTAAGTTTAACAAAGGAAATATTCTCTCACTTTCATTATAAGATTTTTATAAATGTTTTGCTCCCACATTAGCATCTAACTTATTTTCCATTGCCATCTATAATTCTCTGTCTCTTTTATTCCTTTATATTTGTTTTCTATGGTTTCCTTTGATTACTATCTTTGCATATCTTATCAAATACATGAGCACTGAACTGATTTACCGCATGGAGAGGAGCCATGTCATTCAGATCGATGCTTATCAAAGAGAAGAGCAACTTAGGACTTGGACTTTCTTGTTGATGTGTAGCTGCTGAAAGGATTTAAAATCCTTACAATTCTGACATTTTCTCCTTTCATCCAAGTCAGTTGACCTTTTCCCTCTACTATTCACCACCTTCTTTTTCATCAACTTTTTCCTTTGCTTTAGTTGTCTCTTCACATCAAAAGCAATCCATCAATTAAGGAATGCTTACATCCTCCCCTGAATTAGGATCCTGAAGTGAAGATTGGATTAGTTTCTTAAACCAGCTGAAATCTACTCATGCTCATTTTGATCTGAGCTGGAGCATTAGAATCTCACTGGAGCTGGAATTCAGTCATTCAGTAAATACTTATATGCCAGATATATAATAAATATTATATGACAGGGCCTGTGCCAGGTATACAGTGGGAATCAAACAGACAGATTCTCCTCTACTCATGCGACCTTGTTCTGGTGGGGAGCCAGATAACATACAAGTGTGTAAATGTATACTGTAATGCGAGGTAGTGACGAGAGCTGGGAAGGACAATTCAATAGGGTCAGTTATTAAGGAGAAGGCAAAGTCTACCTGAGGAGATGACCTTTGAGCAGAGGCTGAATGAACTTGCAGATAGGGTAGTCATTCAAATATCTGGGGGAGGAGTGTTCCAAATGAGAACAGCGAATTCTCAGTGCGTGGGTAGGGGAAGCCAAGAGTATCTGAGAACCAGTTAGGAGACCAGTGTGTCTGTAGGGCAGTGAGGGGGATGTGGACAGAAATCAGGTTCAAGAAGTAGCTCAGGGCCAGATCTTACCCTTGAAGAACACCATATTTGAGAAAACAAGCAGACTTAGAAAATTAAAAACAGTAAACATTATGTAGTACAGCATAATATATCATCCAGGACAAAATAAAGTGTCATAAACAAGAATGCAATTAAAAATTCAAAAAGGGAAGCCTTCCTATGGCTTGGGCATAACTGAGGAAGGCTTCCAGAGAGGATAGCCTTGAGCTCTTGTCGTTCATTTGTTTACTCAGCTTACATTTATTGAATGCCAAGTAGATGCCAGGCTCTGTGGTAGGTGGTAGAGACATAGTGACAAGCAAAACAGACCAAACCCT
>NW_017731401.1:3854017-3854877 GCF_001890085.2 Hipposideros armiger | reverse complement strand
TTATACTTAACTCCTTCCCTGATCTCCCACTTCTTGTGTTTTAGAGCCTTACAGGTCTGGTTACATCTGGACCTAGCTGCACATCTGGCTCTACTGCTGGCTGTGAGATTTTGAGCAATTTACTTACCTTTATGAGTCTAGATTTCCCCACGTGTAAATTGAGAATAATAATGCCTAACTCATGAGGTGAATAGGAAGGTTATATGAGATAATATATGAAATGCATTTTGTAAAATGACTAATTTATAGTAGGTAAGTTATCGGGATAGGGAGCATAACATATAAAAGAGGAAACATATGTGGCATGAAAAACAAGAGACTAGAACAAAGGAAAAGAGCAAATAATTTAGGAAATAACCAAATGGTATACAGATAAAAGAGAAACAGATTTCATTGTGGAAAAAAGATATAAGTTCAGAGTTCAAAATAAGATTTTATCGTTTACCAAGAACTGCATAGACTGAAGCAAAAAGTGGACTACAACCACTCCTAAGTTCTGTAACAGATCAAAATCACAGGCTTTCTTTTGTACACATTTCAGAAATCCCAGACATCTGCTCCCTCCAGAAATCTTGCCTTGAAGTCATCATGGGAGAAGGATCCTCAAGAAAGTCAGGTAGAAGAGCAGAAATCTTTAATACTATCAGGGGAGGAGAAGGCAGACATGTTAGCCAATTTTGAAAGGAGTATTGGTAGTCAACATTGGAAAGGGGACATGGTGTTTGTCTAGTAAGGATCTATCTTTGTTAGGAATTAATTTTCTTTCTCTAACTTGTTACATAGTGTTATATTATTATGAAGGGGCATAATAATACATCATAGTTAGGTAGGTATTACTTTAAGGAAATACTGAAAAAAAA
>NW_017731401.1:3842399-3845017 GCF_001890085.2 Hipposideros armiger | reverse complement strand
TGTTAGATTTGGTTTCATCCTTTTGATGATTTTACAGAAATAATCTGGAAGCTTTTCCTTCTTCTCTGTGCTCTGGAACAGTTTAAATGATATTCAAGTCACTGGCTTCTTAAAACTATTATAGAATTTACCCATAAAACTGTATGTTCTTAGTGATTTTTAAAGGGTGTTCTTTGGCAGTTCTCAATAGTTTGCCACAGCAATTGATTTGATTGATTGTAAATCTCTTCTAGGATCAATCTGGGAACTTTTTAGTTTCCTAAAAATCATCCAGTTCTTTGTCATTGAATTTATATGTACAAAGTTGACCAAATTAACTTATGATTCTATTCTGTGACTGGTTATTTCTCAATTTTATTTTCTCCCATTCTAATTAGGTAATGCATACTTTATACAGTTTAATGCTTATTCATATTTCAGAGAACCAGCTTTAAAGTATTTATTAGCTCCATTTCTTTTCTGTTTTCTGATTCATTAATTTTAGATTTTTGTCTTCAGTATTTGCTTTCTTCTACTTTCCTTAGCATTATTTTGAGGTTCCTTTCTAGATTCCTTTTTTGTTGGTCTAGTAAATTTTGTGTTGTAGGCTATAAATTTTCCTCTGAATTATAAATACATTAAACTTTTATTTATCATTATTATTTTTAAGATTTTATTGGGGAATTGGAGGAGGCAACAGTGTTGGGGAATCGGGGAAGGGAAACAGACAAGTTGTGGTCCTTTCATTCTTCAGTCTAGTTGTGGAGGATGTCGCAACTTATCATTGCACTCTTCCTGGCTGAGGCAGATTGGTCACTGGCCATTGGATGGCTGCTCATGGCAGCTCACCGCAGCTCATGGCAGCTGCTGGCCACTCACACTGGCTGTCGGTCACTCACAGTAGCTATGGCAGCCCACGGCAGCCCCACTGCAGCCTATGCCATCGCNTGTAGAAAAATTAGAAATACAAAGCCAACAAAGGTCCCAGATTACACATTCTAAATTTCTAACAATGAAATGTACGTTAGCCAGAAAACCAGGCATCCTCACTATGTATCTTGCATGCCAGCAATCGTTGTCCTTTATTCCTGGAAAGTCTTTGGGATTCTGATTTGCTGCTTTCATGCAATTTGCAAAATAACAATGCACTTATTTGTACAAAAAAGAATAGAACAACTACTATGTACCAGAAACAGTTATAGGGCTGGGGATATAGTCGGGAGTGAACAGGTTAGATATCCTTTCTCAAAGAGCTGGTATTCCTGTGTATTCTTTTAAGAAGTATATATTTTTGACCAAAAGAAAATAAATGAGTGATATTTTTAAATACCTCAATTTGATATAGAAATTTTTATGAGAAGGCCTCCAAAACTTGTGTTACAAAATATTTAAAAGGTAAATAAATTAATAGGCTAACAACTTACTGAGAAAGCATTTTCCATCCAACTAATCAAAGAATAATATTATTGCTATCTAAATATCTTACATAAATTAGTAAATAAAGCAGAATCCTCTAACAGAAAAAAGATTTTAAAAACACAAGAAATACTGTTAAAAATAAATAATACAAATGGCTTCCCAAAAATTGACTTCAGTAGTAATAAAAGAAATACAATTTAAATCAACCAGATGATATTTGCTCCTCTAACATTAGCAAAAATTTCCCCCTTTTTAATCATAATACTCCATTGTGAATGGGTATGGCTAAACCAATGTGAATTGATGAAACTTTTCTGGAAAGCAGGTTAGCGATATACATGATGAGGCTTAAAATGTTAAGTCCTCTTTCTGAAATATAGTTCTAGGGATATGACATAAAATAATCAGTTACATCACCGAAGGTTTCCGTATATACAAATAGGTAAAGGGTTCAAAATAGGGCACAGATGTTGAGCTTAGGAGGTCAGAAAATTGACTTTGTGACCTGAATTGCAATTAGGTTTTGCAGAGCTTTTGGAAATCTCATGTTTTACTCTACTGTGACTGGACTGAGTAGCCTCAGCAAAGACTTACACATATGAGTTGGAATCTCCACCTATTTCCTGGCTGGGAGAAAACATTATATTGATTTAGCCCCAAAACATGACTGCACAGCTTAGAACTTCCTCCCCTTCCTGCCTTCAGAGAGTTGCACAAGTCTCTTAGTCAGCAATCCAGTCAGAGCTTAAGCATACCTTCTAGAAGCTCTCTGCTGCCATCTCCAGTCTTCTTTTCTCTCTGGATTCTGCCTTTCACCTCCATCCCAGATTTTAGAACAACACACACACACACACACACACACACACACACACAGAGAGTAGGGAGGGGGGTAGAAGTAAAATAGTGGATTTGGAATCAGTAGTAATACTTGGTAATGCCTGTATAGTGCATATGTCAGTCACTGTGCTTTATATGTATTAACTAATTCAATCCTTACAATAACAATAAAATAAAATAATAGTATCATGGGGTAGAGTCTATTATGATCCCCATTTACAGATGAAGAAACTGAGGGATAATGATTTGACCAAGGTCATACAACTAGTATGTGGCAGAGTGGGGATTTTTGTGTAAGCAGCCTGGGTCCACAATCCCGCTTTTTAAATCACCATATCATTCTGCTTCTTTAATCCAATGAATGGAGCTCATGTCCTGACTCT
>NW_017731401.1:3838549-3839999 GCF_001890085.2 Hipposideros armiger | reverse complement strand
ATCACTGGCATACACCAACCAACATTCCATGTGAGAGAGGACCAGGCAAGGACAAGCACACCAGAAGATGCGTTCCCTTGAGGGTCATCTTTGGAGACTACCACAGAAGCAAATAGTCTAATGGGAAAGAAAGATTAGTAAGTAGATCACTACATTATTAGCATTCAGCAAGATAGGGTAAAATATCATAGTAAATGTATGGTCAGAGAGCTACAGGAGCAGAGAAAATGACTGACTCTGCCAGGGGTGTCAAGGAAGATTCACAGTAGAGATGATGATTAAGCTGGGGCTTAAAGTATAAGTAGGAAGGAGTTCACCAGGTAGAAAAGGGGATGAAGACATCCAGTTAAAGGAGACAACATGTACAAGTTCAAGGAGTGTTACAGTAAAATAATTTGGAGAATGGCAAAACATCTTCTTTCTCATGTGACCGTAGTGGAAATACATGTTGACTATTCACGTATTCTGTCCTTTTGTTCATATCACCCAATCCCTAATGTTTTGATGTCTAAACCATATCTTCCCCCCAATTTTTATACATAGAAGTGGCATAAAATTCTTTATCAGATCTTGTGGGTCAACTTTTGAAAGAAAATTAGGTCCATATAAGTAGAGGATTCCTAGAGGACAGAAACAGAAAGGGAGGCTAAAATTGTCTCCAGTGGTTTGACTAAGAAGATTCTTGAGTATGCTTTAAGAAGCCAAGAACTTATCTCATAGGCAGTGAGAATCATTAGACAATTTTGAAAAAAGGGTGGCATGAATGTACTAGTTTCCAGTGGCTGCTGTAAAAATTTATCACATAATTAATGGCTTAAGACAACTCAAATTTGTTATCCTACAATCATGGAGGTTAGAAGTCCAAAATCAATTTCATTGGGCTGAAATCAAGGTGTCAGCAGGGTTGCACTCCTGGACGTTCCAGGGAAGAATCTGTTTCCTGGCTTTTTTTAGTTCTAGAGTCCACATTCATTCCTTAGTTCATTACCACTTCCTCACATCACTCTAACCTCTTGTTTCTGTTATTACGTCTTCTAGAACACACTTGGACCCTCTTACCTCCCTCTTATAAGGGACCCTTGTGATTTTATTGAACCCATGCAGGAATAAAGGAAAATCTCTCCATATCAAGATCCTTAATTCAATTACATCCACAAAGTCCCTTTTCCTTGTAAAGTAACAAATGCATAGGTTTCGGGGATTAGGATTTGGGCTTTTGGGGAAGCCATTTTTCAGCCTACCACACAAGATCAGATTTGTATTTTAGAAGTATCACTCTGGGATCACATGCCGAGTTGGTTTAACAAGTATGATACAGTTCAAGAAAATAAACTATAAGCTACAGCAATAAGGCAGGTACAGCCTTAAAGTAAAATGTGACAAGGAGGACAGAAATGTACATATGAGTTTCAAAGATATCTAGAAATTGAGATTAACAAAGATTTCAGGA
>NW_017731401.1:3829720-3830578 GCF_001890085.2 Hipposideros armiger | reverse complement strand
ATATGATTTTTATGCTTCATTTTGTTAAAGTGTTATAACAAACACCATATCAAATCAATCAATCAGTTTGCAAATATTGAGCCAAACTATGAAAATCAATTATAGTTATTTTTTAAATTTTTGTATTTTAAACCCTGTACTATAGTTGCAAGTGATTTACCCTCCACCATTACAATATTAGAGTATTATGAATTTAACTATATATTTACCTTTACCAGTGGTCCTATACTTTCACATGTTTTCATGTTACTAATTAGCATCTTTTTGTTTCATTGGCATACACGGCCTAGGAGGAGGAGCAAGTTTGAAAGAAAACACAATGAGTTCTGTTATGAACATGATAAATTACAAGCATCTGTGAGATGTGCAGTTATGGCTAATAGGCAGGTGGAAATCAAGGCTGGAATCTAAGGCTGGGAATCTTTTCTGTATGGGTGGTCGCTAATATTATGGAGTGGTTTTGAAGCACCAAGAGAAAATACACCACTGCACTGTTCAATACAGTAGACACTAGTTACATGCGATTATTTAAATTTAACCATGAATTAATTAAAATTAGATAAAATTAAAAACCCAGTTTGTCCATTGTACTTGCCACATTTCAGGACTGCATGTGGCTTGTGGCTACCATATTGGGCAAGCACAGATTAAAGAACATTTCCATTATCATAGAAAGCCCTATTGGACAGCACTGGTATAAAAAGTGAGAAGAGCAGAGTTTGAAATATATTAGAACCCTAGTATTATGGATATCTGTGTGGTCACTGAAATTGTCCAACAAAAACCAGCTGATAAGGAGACTCCATCCATTGAGGGACTTAATTGGCAGGGCATTAGATGCTGTTATATGTTATCTCT
>NW_017731401.1:3826898-3827309 GCF_001890085.2 Hipposideros armiger | reverse complement strand
TTCACTGAAATGGTGGCAGTGAAATGGTTGCAGTGAAATTATCTGAAGGTTTATTTGGGATGCTGGGATGGCTAGGCTTTTCCGTTTTTCCATATAATCTCCAAGGGTTTTTTCTTTCCACATAGACCTGTTCAGTGTCCATCTATCAGGAAACTGATCTTTTTACACAATGGCAAAAATCAGCTTTTAAGAGGGAGGATGTGGAGGCTGCTAGTCCTCTTAGAAGCTAAGCCCAGAATTGGCACAGCATCACTTCCACTGCATTTGTTACTGTAAATCAAGAGCAGCGAGGTGTTGGGAAACCAGCTCTCTAAACAAACAAAAACTCCCACAAACTTTTATCGTTTACAGATTTTGCTAGTGTAAATATTCTCACATTGTCTGATTTCAAGCTACCAATGTGACATCACT
>NW_017731401.1:3823155-3824708 GCF_001890085.2 Hipposideros armiger | reverse complement strand
AGAAATAAGAGATAAAATCAGAGAGGGAGAGTTGCCCAGATCATGTAAGAGTCTTGTAGACCATTGAATGATTTTGTCTTTTACTCAGAGCCAAAAGAAAAGCCCCTGGAGGCTTTTAAGTAGATGAGTAATATCATCTGATTCACAGATAACAGCATCATTCTGGCTACTATGTTGATAATAAAACAATTGAAGGGAGGCCAAATATAAAAGCAGGGTGAACAACAAGGAAGTTACTGTAACAAGCCAAGCAAAAGATGATGATAATCTGGAGCAATGTTTTTTTGTATACATTTTGTATATATTTTGTATACAGTTTGAATGTAGAGCTGATGTAATTTCTGAAACACTAAATGTGGGGTCTAAGGAAGATGAATACTTTTTGTTTTAAGGTAATAGGAAAATAGTGTTGCCATTTACTAAGATGGGGAAAACTGTTGCAGAAACATGTTTGGAGAAAGGGGTGAAAATCATGTGATCAGATTTGGGCATGTTGTGTTTGAGTTGCCTGAAGAGGTAGGAGCTGATCAACAGAAAGTTGGCTATGCTAGTTTGGAGCTGAGAAGAGAGGTCAGGGTTGGAGATAAAATTTTTGGAGTCATAAACATATAAGTGGTATTTATAGTCATGAGACTGGCTGAAATTGGTGAGGGTTCCACTTAGAGAGAGGGAGTGACAAGAGAAAGGGCCTAAGGCCTGAACCATGAGTGTTCCAATGTTTAACGATCTTAAAGGCAAATAGAAAAAAAAAACAAATTAGTTACAAATAATCAACTCTTAGAGTTACTGATGACTTTTCAAGAGCAACAGTAAAAGCCAGAAGCAATGGAGTAATTTGTTTAAAGTGCTACCAGAAAGAAAGCAAAACCATATTGTTAGAAGAAAAGTGAAATAAAGACATTTTCCAGAAAAGCTGAGAGAGTTTACCACCTTAAGTGGACCATGCTTAAGTAAATGTCTAAAGGATGCATTTCAGGAAGTAAGAAAGTGTTTCTCAGGAAGAAGATCTGAAATGACAGAAGAAATGACATCTAACTGGGGAATAAAGGAAGGCCCAAGTTTGGCTGATGGGTGTCTCAACATTGATTCTTCAGACACCAATGCATTCGGGTGAAATTGGGAATCTTTTGCCAGGTATTGGGAGTGTCCACCTCTAGAGGCTAAGCTGAGAATGCAAACTTCTAATTGATCTTTAAATTAATCCTCTTGTACTGTCTGTCTTTAGTATTATAATTAAAATGTTTGTGCTGCTTCTAGGTGTTGTTACTCATTAGTTTTACTTAAATCAGTGAACATAATTTACAAAATGTATTTTAAATAAATTGATGGGAGGTTTCTAACTTGCGCTCTTTCTTCTAATTACTTGCCTGCAGGGAAAGAGCATTTTCTATAATAAATTTGTGTCCATTCCAAAGCGGGGGATTTGGAAAATTCCTGTAGGGCAATAAAGAGGCAAAGGCAGGTAATGATGCATAATACCTACAGGGATTAGATAATTATTTACCATTTTGGGAACACAATATTTTGGGTAACCACTTAAAAAGACCATAAAT
>NW_017731401.1:3808184-3821140 GCF_001890085.2 Hipposideros armiger | reverse complement strand
AAAACAATGGAATAAATTTATGCATATTGATAAAAAGCTTTTCAAGACAATTGTTACTTAAGAAAGCTATCTAATGATATGCACATCACATTAACCTTTATGTAAAACTTGCTCTCAGACACGTGTATGAATATATAGAAATACACTCTCTGACTTGGATTTCGTAGAAGCAGAGTCTGAGATGGTGATTTTTCTTCAAGCACTTACTGGGAAAATGCTCTCAGGAGAAGGCAAGTGAGAGCAGCATGGTAGGACAGGGCAAGAAGGCAAAGCAAGAATGTGGTCCTGGGTGGAGACCAGCTCAGTTGGACACTGTGAGTGTGCTCTGGAGCACATATTGCACCAGAGTGGGTCCCACCTTGAGGCCAATTTTTATCCCTGTATCAGGCCATTATTGATCAACTGCAGACTGCTCCCATCCCCCATGTATGGGGAGTAGTCCTGGATCCCGTTTGGCCAAGGGCAATTCTCCAGAGAAAGGGGAAGCTCTGAGTTACCATCAGCTAACTCTAGCAGCCCAGAAAATGGGATATGGGCAGGGCAGCCCCTACTACACATGTGCTCACACACATACACATGTGTGTGCACACACATACACACATGCAGGCAAAAGACTCAAGGAATTTACACAAAACTGGGAAAATGGTTACTTCTAGGAACAGGTCTGAGGCTGAGGGTTGTTGTCAAGCCTTTAGTTTTATATTTGCTTTTTAAATAACGACACAAAAATTGTTATATTATGTAGTTAGAAAATAAGCTTTTAAAAAATAATCATTTTACTTTCCCACATAGGAAAAAAATCTCCATTATCTTACCCCATCAAGTCTTCTTTGACTTATTACAAGTAAAATTTATTCAAGGGAACACATTAAGATTCCAGCAAGCTTTTTATTTTCTTGTATTTCATAGCTCAAGACAATTACAGAACAGTCTTTCTTGGGCAGATGTCTTTTCAACTTTCTATTTAATAATAACATGATCATTATTCACAGTCCAATTTGTGAAATATGAGAAACATATGCATATATTTACTAAAACAGAAATCCAATGAATATATAATGTTCATTCTTCCAGGACTCAGTGACTTTGATCAGAATTTTCTCTTGTTGAGTGTCTTGGTGAAGATATTGTAGCAAACCATCACTTATTAATCAGTGTCCTTTCATGCTAAAAGGGGGAAGGGAATATTACTCATTCTTCACCTTTTGATATCAATGTTGTGAAAACTCACTGCTCTGCCCTCTTATTTTTTTCACCTGCTCCTCTGCCAATAACTAATGTAAACAGGAAGGGACCTCAGCCACTCAACAGGCCTCTCTTAGCTTCTCTACCTAACTATTGGTGTGATCTCATCCAGTCCTATGGCTTTAAATACCATGTATAGACAGATGAGTCCCAGATCTATAACTTTACCCTGACCTTTTTCAAGAACTCTATGTTCAACTGCCTGGTTGACCTTTCAATGTGGATGTCTTCAATTAGCATCTCAAATGGAAGAGAACCCTGGTTCCCTTTCTACCTTCACCTCCTACATACCTATTCCTCATCTATTCAATAAAAATCATCATCATTTATGCAGTCGCTTAAGCCAAAAACCTGAGTAATTCTTGATTTCCTTCTTTTCATCATTTCTCCCACACCCGATTTAGCAGAAAATCCTCTTGACGGATACCCATAAAAACATCTCTTCAATCTATATTTCCCCATTCCTGTTAATGCTACCTTCATCCAAGTAACATAACCTTTCTCATGGATTATTACAGTAACCTAATTACTCCTCCTGTTTTGTTTTCTGCTTTATAATGTATAATAGCTAGAGCGATCTTTTAAAACTGTAAATCAGATCATGTCATTTTCCTGGGTAAAACTCTGTGCTTCATTTAGAATAAAATCCACATGCCAAACTGTGGGTTCTGACACCGTAACAACACTTCCCTGCTATTCTCCCACCTCATTTCATGTCATACCCCTTCTCTCTCACTGTTCTCTGGCCACACATGGCTTCTGCTGGTTCCTTTGTACATGCCAGCCCACTTCATCCTTAGGCCCTTTCAGGTCTCTGTCTAGATACCACTTTCTCGGGGAGGTCTTTTACCACCCAATTCAATGTAGCCATCCAGTTCTTCTCTATCATATTACCCTGTTTTAATTTTTTCTATCATATTTATCACCTCAGGTATTTTTCTCGCCTGTTCGCTGTCTCATCTCATTCAAATGTAAGCCCTATGAAAGTAGAGACTTATACAGTTCATATCCTCAGCATATATGCAGAATGGATTCTGGCACATAATGGGCTCCCAGTACACATTCATCAAATGAATGGAGGAATAAATGCATACAAGGATGGCCACTTCTGTAAAAAGCATTGTGGGAGATACATGATAAACATTAACAATGGTCCTTGTTGCATCTGGAGCTTCCAATCTGCTTGGGGGCCCAAACAATAGAGCACTGTATGAATAAGCAGTAAGTTGTGTGGTATTGACCATAAGTGAGACAGGAGTTCAGAGAAGAGTGTGGGAAATGCAAGAGACCTAAGCTGGGGGCCTCTGTTCCAATATTTGCATACTGCTCCAGCACGCAAATCATTTAACTGAATGTATAGAGTTTCCATTCCCATGGGTGTGGTTGCAGAAGGAGTCGAAGGGTGCTAAAACTGTCCGGTGCTAGTTTATACCCCAAACACCCTATCCAGGCAGCTTTTTTCCAGTGCTATCTCATTTGAATATACTTTAACAGAAATATTTTGAGTAGGTTTTAAGCCTTATCCAAACTGGGTAAATAATTTATCAAACGTCTGCCCTTTCTAAAGAAGATGTAGGTTTGGGATGACCTCAAAGATGACTTTACATTAATTCTTAGGCAATGAGTAAGGAGACACAGTGAACTCTTGATGAGACCCACATACCAGAGGACATTTGGATATTCCTGGTTTTTGTCACTTAATTGGATCATTTTTTCAGTCTTAATTGGTTATATTACTTGGGCTTTTTGAAGCATAGTCTAATTCTTTTTAAAATCTCTCATTACTCATTTATTTTAGGCTATTAGAATGAAAGCCTTAGTGGTATGGTTAGCCAATTAATACTTTAGTCATTTGTCCTTGTGGGACTTGCACTCATTTCCCAGGGAATACTTTCCTATTTTCACAATAGACATAATAGTGAGCATGTTAGTTAAATGAATAGCCCGAACGGTTAAAAATGACTGTCTTAATTTTAGAGTTTCCTATTGAAAAGTAAGGACATTAAAGAAAAAAAAAGAAAAGTAAGGACATGAGGTTTGAAGAGTCTGCTTGGGAGAAACAAGTGATGAAGGACGGCAGTGGAAGGGGAAGCTGAGTGTTTCTTTATCTTCTCCTTTCTGTTGGAGTAACTCTACCATACTGTAGACTTGGAGAATTTACTGCCTTTGCTTTTCAAGTAAATGACTTGGGTGTGAAAAGTAGCACATCCGCCCTGTGGTTGAGCTTTTTTTTTTTTTTTTCTGTGAGTGGCTTAGCTTTGAACTTCTCTGTAGTGGTGGGCTGGTGGCACTCCCCTGGCCTCTCTTGGAGAGTCCTTTCTCACTCAGTTGCTTTCAGTTTACTGAAAGACCCCAGGATGACTTGAGGAAGACTCTGCTCTCATTTCCTGGCTTTGGGCTGCAGTGATCTCATCTTCAAAAATAGACTTCTGTGCTTCAAAAAGTATACCCATGTCCTATTTTACCAGGAAAGCAAGATCCCGGCTTATTGCATTTATGACCTGATACGGTGAAACCTCCAATAATGGAACCCACCTAACCCAAATCTTTATTAGCCAGTATTTTCCCTCTTATATTCAATTTTTTGGAAGAGAAGAATAGTAATTGTTTCAGGCATATATTTATTTACTTTACTTTTAAAATATTTTATTATGATACAGTCATAAAATATAAGAATTAATTTTTAAAAATAAGACTCCAAACTTAGATCCATTTATTTGCAATAAAATGGCATTATTAGTTGTTTCCTCTAATCCTTCAGGGTTTTAAATAAGGGAACATGCACACAGAATCATACTCAGTTGAGAATCAAAGTATTACTTTATTAATATTAGCAAATGATCTATAATGCCTAAAATGGATAGCTTCTAATCAACAAGTGTGGATTTTAAAAACCAATGTTTAATATATGCTTTCCTTCATACAAATTGAAGCCTGCAGTGTGAACTTCCTGACTTACCCAACTAGTTTTAAGAAGTGAAAAGATGGCAGCCTTTTCCCATTTCTTCTCCTAATGAGGACAGGCCCTGGCCAGCTTTGCAGAAACCTGGAGAGGACGTTTTGCTCTTGGACAGAAAAAGGGCCTCCAACAAATGGACAGTGACATAAATTGTTTGGCAAAATATGCAGAAATAAATATTAGGCCCCAAGTGGTTAGAGCAGGGAAAGCAGTATCACAAAATTTCACCAAGTGCAGAAGGAGGAGACAGGTCACTATATATGATGGTACAAGTCGTGCAGTATACCAGTGTAAGGTGTAGAAGGGGTTCATTTACATAGAATATGATGTCAATATGTCTCTGAGATTTGTGTAGCAACAGCAGAGTGTCATAAAGATTTCTCAGAACCTATATAAGAAACTAACTAGTTGTGTTACCCTGGTCAAGTCGTTTAATCTTAATTAGCCTTGATTTCCTTGGTTAGAGACTACTCTTTTTCTACCCAATAAGCATTCTCCCCTACTTCTTTATTAATAGACCCTTATATCGACAGGGATAGATTTGTGTCCAGATTTTAAAAACAAAAAAAAATCAAAGTACATTTTCCAGTCTTCCTTGCACATGGCCAATGGGAAATTTCTAAATGAAAGTCATTCTGCTGGGAGATACACTTTTTTTTTTCTCCCTCCTCCTACCCAGGGCAAGACTGTGATAGCCAGAACTCCTGCAACCATAAGGTTACCGTGAGGTCACCTTCAGGATGGAAACTACCTACTGAAAATGATGAAGCAGGAAGAGAGAAAGGGTCTGGGTCTCTGATGTCAATGAAGCCACCAGATCAGTCTTGCACTCCTAGGCTTCCTGTTTAAATGAGATAAAAAGAATCCTATTTTGACTAAGCTATTGTTGGTTGAGTTTTCTCTTATATGTATCTAACATAATTATAATTTATAGATACTTTAATCTGTAATAATACCATGTGAATGAAGAGGAATAAGAGAAGAAATATTGGGAAACACTTTGTGTACAATCAGATGCCACATTAATGTAATGGCTTTGTGAGAATCCAAGCTCAAGCAGTGTCACTTTGGGGTACCAGTGATGAAGATTAACCCAGAGCTATGTTATTCTCCTTCTGCCCCCATTTTGCCCCAGATCACAGTGCATCTTCCTTGGGACTCAGGGTGGTCATTCCCTGAGGACAGCTCCGTCAGACCCAGCAGCATTCTTTGCACCTGCAGCAGAGTCGGCCATGAGATCATCCTTGGCAGGGGTCAGAGAGAACAAAGTATAGGAATAGACTGGTCCTGAGATCTGGGGATTCCTTCCTCTAGGGTTCTTTATAGTAAGAGTCAAAGCCACGGCCAGTGACAAGAAAGGTCCTGCAGCTGTGCTGATGAGACTAGAGTCATGAGGACTTCTATATATGACTTAGAGGATCCTTGGACATTTGGATACAGTAATCCAGTCATCTGATGAGTGATATGCAAAAATGATCTTATGAGCAAAGGAGAAAGACTTATCTCTTCCTGGAGATGCCAGGGAAGCATCTGACACATTCTTGGCTCTAGATGCTGGCTAAAAGTCCACCTGCTCTTGAAACAGGGGACAGAGATGGTACATTGGTATGATAGAAGGTTTGTCCCTAAGATTTTACTGACGGCAGGGGAACAGGGTATCCTGGAGGCAGTTACATGAATCTCTTTTGCAATATTCTCAACAAGCTGTCATCTAAGCTATGTTTGTATACCAAGAGAGGTTAGGAGGTTAAGGAAGTACATAGTAGGATTTACTACCCTTTTAAAGAGAGCAAACTGCTTTAACTTCTTTACTTTTGGCAAAACGTTTCTCCTTGTAATAAGACCAAAAGAGCTTCTCTATAGCTTCTACTCATAGGATACAAATCTGTTTTTGAAGACAACAAAGAAAGTCTAGTCCTACTCATCTGTAAGCCTACGCTTAAAGCATCTGTAAAGAGAGCTCACATCTTCCTGTAAGTCTTCTCTGAAGGAAGCTTTAAGTAAAGAAAAGGAAAATACCAAAAAAAAAAACCAACCTAGATTCTAAAATCAGATTTGGGATAAAATACTAGATTATCTTCCTAATGGTTATGTGACTTTATTAATTTATTTAACTTTTCTGAGCCTATTGCCTCTCCCATAAATGAAAATAATGATTTCCAGTTCCTGGAATTGTAGGAATGATGATAATGATGATAATGAAAATAAGAGCTAACCCTTCCCTTACTGGATATAAACTGTAAGTCAGGCATGTATATTGTCTCACGTACTAGTAACAAGAATCCTGTGAAGTGGTTTTAGCCCTGTTTTTCACCTGAAGAAATTGAGGCAGACAGGCTCAGTAACATACTGATGGCCACACAGCTGCACTTAACCACTAATCTATATAACATTCCCGTAAGATGGAGCTCCTATCAAGGGCCAGGAAGGACTGATTCTGCAAAGCTTCAGAGATGAGATACGGCATTTTGGGGAGGTAAGTTCATAGAAAGTAAATGAGCTAACAAGTATCAGTGCCTACTACATAACTTGACATGTCAATACAATTGAGTTCATTTTGCCTGTCCTCTCCTGTAGTGTAAGAAGCCACAGTTCTGCTGGGCCAGCTTAAAGGGTGAGTAAAAATTAATTTTAGTTATATGAGCGGGAGAAATCAGGAAGATATTTCTGCCATCAAGGCCTCATGATTACTCCTAACTTTATGGAGCCCCAATTACACACCAAGCTCTGTTCTAAGGATGGTTCACGTACATTCACTAGTTTAATCATCACCCTAACTTTATGAGGTGGATAGAATCATTACCGTTGCTTGCCACAGGCCCGAGAGGCATATCAACTTTTCCGTCTTCAGTGGAGACCACCATTCACTGGGCCTCCAGAGCTTCACCTGCTCCTCAGCCTCTTCTCATCATGCTGTGAGAGGGGGACATAATTGCTCCAGCGAAACTCTTTCTTCATTTTAAGAGTTCCTCTAATCACAATAGGAAAAAGCTGGAGGATAACAAATACAATAGGGGGCAATTAAAAAGCTTATGAAGCCTCATCAAACTTTTGCAGTCATATGTTCTGGTCTAATAGGTCCCAAGAGTGGAACAGAAGCTCTATTCGACCTCAGCTCTTTGATTTGAGTCTGGAGGGTGGAGGTCTCTAAACTCTGGCTAAGGCAGTGTTCATGGAGCTTTCAGGGGCAACAAAATATGAACCACAAGTGCCCTCGGTCTCAAGACGTGCCTTTCATTTTTGGAAACGTTCAAATGATACCCATTTTACTGAGTGCCCTTTTCACAGACAAATGGTCCTTTTTGGGTATTTCTTTACATTGAGAGAGGTGGTTTTTGTGTGTTTGTTTGTTCATTTTTTTGTGGGCTGCCAAGGAACCAAATTAACATTTATATAATACTTGTTTTTGAGAACAAAATTTTTGATGTCTAAAACATTAACTTGCAAATGAGTGTTCGGAACTCAAATTTCTAAGTCAGGGTATTTATATGTATTGACTCACTGTGGACATTAAGCTTCCAGGTAGAATAATATCCATTTTCAGCTGATGTATTATGTGAACACCACTATTTTATTCTCTTTACTTTGTAAAATTGCCCACTACTTTTGGATAATAAGACACAATTGTATAAAGATGTAAGTGTTTAGTGAAATGTAGCAGAGATTCTAATCAATTTAATTTATAATAGTACATGCATAATTGAGTAAGAAAACTTTATTAAATGTTATAAGTAGATAGTAATATGAAGAAAAATTAAGTTAGAGCTGTGTGCCAAAATAAGACATGAGAGTAAAACATTAATTTTTTTTTTAAATAGAGAATAATTCCCAGATATGTCAAAGGGATGGATGCTTTTGAGAGACTTAAAGCAATGGGAGGAATCATGGGGGAAAGACGAACCGGTTTGATTATGAAAATTGTTTATAAAACTAAAACTAACAAAAAAAGAAGATTTGATGTGATGAAAAAAAATGGCAGCCTATGATGGGGAAGGAGTTGTGGTTGAAGTATGGGTTTTGAAGTCAGACTGGTGGGTCCAAATCCTGCCTCTACTACAGGTGTGAATGAAGACGTCCAAGTTACTCATTTGTGCTTCAGGTTCTCCTTCTTTTAAGGGAGACTAATAAGTATCTGACTTATAGATTGTTGTAGGTCTGAGATGCATGAAGATAGATAAAGCACTTAGAACAGTGTCAGACAGCTAATAACTGCTTAGTAATTGATAGCTATTTCTTTTTTTATCTATGGTAGTGCTTCTTAACCTGGGGAAGTTTTGCCTCCAGGGACATTTGGCAATTTCTGAGACATTTTTAGTTATCACAACTTGGCAGAGGGGGTGCTACAGTCATCTAGTTGGTAGAGACCTGCTCAAGATCCTACAATCGCATGACAGCCCCACAACAAAGAATTATCTGGCCCAAAGTGTTAATAGTGCCAGTAGTGAGAAACTCTGCTCTGCAGTATGTGAAAAGCTCATACAATGTTATTAATACAAGAACCCCATCAATATCCTGGTAGATACATGAAAAACAAAGACATGGACAATTCATTTAAAATGAAATTTGGAAAATTAAATATTTGGGAAAGCATTCAAGTTTGCCAATAATTTTAAAAAGATTAATTCAGACAATGAAGAATTATTTTAAAATTTCAAGAGTTAATATTAAAATCCAAAGTCAACTATTTACGAGGGAAATGGGTATATTTATACCTTATTGGTTGCTCTGCAAATGGTTATTGAGTCCTTGAGAAATAATTTGTTATTAAGAGCCATGAAAATGTGTAGAACTTTCGACCCTTCGATATAATTTTTGAAGATTTATTCTAATTAATTATTCAAAAAATGTCTTATATGGGTTAACATGTTTAATGCATACTGTAACATTTCTTACATTAGCCAAAACCCAAGATCAATTTAAATAAACATAAAAGGTAAACAGTTAAGCAAATTATAACAAAATAGACTATTTTATTACACTGAATTTATGATAAAATAAAAAATATAACCAGTGCAAAAATGTAATGTTCAAAGTAATATGAACACGAATAAGTGAAAATTAGTAAAACATTTTTATTTATTTGTATTCCATAATTACAACTATATAAAATATATACACATAAATATGAAACAAAACAAGTGTGCAATGACACTGGTTGAATGAATTAAAAACAAAAAGAAATACAGTTGACCTTGAACAACATGGGTTTGAACTGGGCAGGTCCACTTATACACTGATTTTTTTCAATATATACAGTCGGCCATTCTGTGGGTTTCAGGCCTACAGTTCAACCAATTGTGGGTGGAAAACATGTTTTCACATTCCTAACTGCGGATTCCCAACCACTGATTGAAACTGCTGTTTTTGATATCAGTTGGTTGAACCCATGAATGTTAAGCGTGAACTGTGGAATCAAAAGTTATATGTGGATTTTTGACTACGTGGGGTCAGCCCTCTTAACCCCTGCATTGGTCAAGGGTCAACTGTATGATGTTACAAGGGTAGTATGTATGCACCTTTTCCATTGAATTTAATATTTTTAAATGTCATTCTATTGCTGTCTGAATAAATAGAAAAAGAAAGGAAAACCTATATTTTGTTAGTTAAAATTAAGTTGGCAGGATAGAGGCACAAATGTATGTAGTCTCCACAAATCCACAACTCAGATTGCCAGTGACCTTCAACAGTCTGTGGTATCTCTAAGTACACATGTATCTCAGCTTCTGCTTTGTAGGTGTCCCCTACAAACTTTGCTTTCAGCTTGGAGCAGAGCATTTTCATGGTGCTTGTTTCCATTTCAATTGGAATCTCAGGTGGTCCTTAAACAACTCATCTGACCTGTTAAATTTTAAGGATTAAAAAATAAAACAATAAAGTGTTTGTGATTGTATGAAGTTGGTCGTGGGGAACATTCCATTTTCTTAGAGAGTTTTGAATAATGGTTCTTGGAAAAAAATAATTCGTAGGTTAAATTGTTTTAAAAATTGCTTACTTTTAATATATAGAAGTCCAAGTTTTTGGTTTTGACAGCCATGTTCTTCGTTAATATGATATTTAAGTAGGCATCATGGTTTACTTATATATTTACAAATTTCCTAAAGTTTTACCATTGGAAGAGACAACTTATAGATGTTGTCAAATCTACAAAGTCTCTTCAGAATTGGTTCTGAGAATCTGTAGTAAGGAGAAATTGCTACTGACATTGTGTTTTGCTCTAAGACTGCCAACCAAGGCTACATATCACACCATCTCATCATCTTTAAATTATTTTTTCTGTAGGTTATATTTAGGTAGATCAAGCCCTTGGTTGCTAGAAAGAAACTATAGAAATACTCTTTTTTTGTTCCCCAACCAAAACTCTAGTCATGGCTCCATGAGTGTTTCTCGGCAATCTTAAACCATTTAACCCTTCAGAGATTGGATTTCCTAATTATAAAATAGGAATAAAGTGTCTCTGCTTTTGCTTCCCATCCCACTGAGATTTCAAATCACAGAGGAAAAATTTCTTATTTCCCAAAACGAGCTGATGGCAATTGGAGAGTCATTTGTTGGGGAAACATCTGAATCCATCTCACGCCATCCATACACCAAATAAAATACAGCTGGATCCACATTTAAATGTATGAAATGAATAAATTACCAGAAGATAGACTATTTTTATCATGTTAAGCATGGCTGTTGGGTTTCAAAAATTCATCTTTATTAATTTAAACCTGAATGTTCACATGAAGTGTTCTGGGTAAGGGATAGATTTCCTACAATTACCTCACAGTAAATAATAAGTGAGGTAACTCACTTCTTCCAGACCCTATCCCTAGGGTGATGTGATGAAAGCCAGGTCAAATGTTTTACAAGATATCACCACACCCTGTCTCCCACCATCTATCTCTTTGCCCATAAACCACCCTGAGCTCTCAACCCTTTTCCCTCTTCCTGACTCAGCGATATGCTCCAGCCCTTGTCTCATCCTCCTCCTTCATCCACAGCTTTTTCCTCAATAATGGATTATTTTCACTAGCATACAAACATATCATTTTTGTCATCTTAAAAAATTCTTAACCCCACTTCTCCCTGCAGATCTATCCCCATTTCTTTGCTCACCTCAAAAGCAAAACCTAGCAAAGGGGTTGTCGGTACTCTGTGTCCCAATTCTTTTCTTCCCATTGCCTCCTGAACCTGTTCTCATCAGGCCTTTGCCCCACCACTCCACAGAAGTCACCAATGACTGCCAGTGTCTCCAGATTCAGTGGTCGTCTCTTCATCCTTAGCTTGTTTGTCAGCAGAATTTAACGTAATTGATCACTGCCTTGCTGCTTGAATTTTCTTCACTTCCCTATAAGATGACATCATTATCTTGGCTTTCCGCTTACCTCAGTGGCCACCTTCAACTCCTTTGCTGGATCCTCTGTATTTCCTCAGTCTCCAAATCTCCATATATTTGAATTCTCTCCTGAAATCAAGCTACATGGGAGTCTAATTAGTATCTCAAATTTAACATGTTCAAAACAGAACCAACCCCTCTAACTAGCTCCTTTTCTGGTCTTCCCCGTTTGTTCAGGCCAAATACCCTTGAATTACCTTTGTCTCTCATGTTCAATTTTTTAACAAATCTTGAGAGCTCTAATCAAATATACACAGAATCTGCCCACTTTGTTTTATTTTATTTTTTTAAACAGCAACAACATCTTCTCTTACCATACTGGTCCAATCCACCAAAACTCTCCTACAAAACTTCTTAACTGTTTTTCTCAATTCCATCCCTGCGTCTTCTCAATATTACAACCCGATGTGACCCAAGTTAAGGCAGTGCTTCTCAACTATCTGTGATTAGGAACTATTTTTTTTTTAAGTCACTCCATCATGGATTGAGCCTTTATAAAATACAGTACAAAATGAATAGGTAGAAAAATTAAATTAAAAAAGAGAAAAGATTGAGAACCATATGATTTCACTGATATGTGGGATATAAAACTGAAAACAACAAAAGAACAAAACAAACAAACAAAGAAACAAAAACTCATAGACACAGACAATAGTTTAGTGGTTACCAGAGAGTAATGGAGGGGGGTTGTGGATGAGGGTAATATACATGGTGATGGAAGGAGAACAGACTCTGGGTGGTGAACACACAATGTGATATATAGATGATGCATTATAGAATTGCACACCTGAAACCTATGTAACTTTCCTAACAATTGTCACCCCAATAAACTTTAATTTAAAAAAATTAAGTCTTTAAATAGATTTGCAATGTAAAATATATACTTTTCCAAATGAGGTTTTAAAATTAAAAAAAAAAAAGAAACACACATGAAATATAAGTAATTTCTATTATCTGATTCAGTACGGATCAAATTATATTTCAACGATGAGATGAAACATAAAAAAATGTCCATAACAAGTTTTAAATGTTTATTCTTAATTTCTGTACTTGTTTTTTTGTTGACTTGTAACAAATTGCTTACAGACTGGCAGAGATCCTGGCTCCACTTTGGGTAGTGCTAGGTTAGGTAATGTTAATTTCCTGCTCAAACCAACCAGTGGTTTTCCCACGACCCACAAACAGCCAAAGGCCTTGCAGTGGCCTAAAACGCCTCCATGATCTGGCATCCTATGACCTCTTCCACCCCTTCTCTGACACCCTGCCTCTTGTCCAGCCATATTGGCCTCCTGCTCTTTCCAAAACAGGCCAAGCATCTTCTCATTCAGGGCTTTGTACTTGTAGCTTCCTCTGTCTGGAATGAGCTCTCAG
>NW_017731401.1:3704997-3807089 GCF_001890085.2 Hipposideros armiger | reverse complement strand
TTTTTTTGTTTTGTTCACTGTTGTTTTCCTAATGCCCAGAATAGAGCCTGGCACATAGTAGATACTAAAAAAAGATTTATTGAATGAATAGAACAATTGAATGGATCCAGTTTTGAGAATATATCATAAGGACATTATCAGATATGTGTTAAAAATTAAATATATAAGAATGTTCATAGTAGCTTAAAATATTAATTGAGCATTACCTGAATAGAAATTATAAGCCTCCTATTTGTGCATTAATAAGGTATTGATTAAGTGAATTATGGTGAACATCTATAATTTTGTCTGTTCAGTAGCTCTGTTCTCATAGGATCTGTGTTTGCCCATGCATTATGGGAGTTGCTGTATTCTAATAGCTAATTGCCAGAGGGCTGGAAATTAAATAACGAGCCCCTTCTCTGAGATTTTGAACATTGTACCCTAAAAATTATAGTCAGTACAATTGGAGCAACGTTTCTTGCTGTATGGGGAAATCCATGATACAGTGAAAGAACATGAAATGGACCCAAGGGAGAAAACGTATCAGGAGAACAGAGGTCTTGCTGATGTTTGAACCCCTGGTTCTAGTTTTTCCTGGTATTCCACTGCATCCTTGCCCTTTCCTCAATTTTCAACCTTTCCTTGGATTTTGCAATCTGATTAGTCTTCTTTTTTGTTAAAGTCCATTCATATTTGGGTTCTGACACTTGAAACCAAATGCACATACAACATAGTACAATGCAGATATCAGAAAAGGATGATTCATGAATGTAGAGAAAACTCCATAGTGGATTTCTGGGTAGAAAAGCAAGTAGTAAATAAAAATAACCCTATAGGTAAAAGACTATATATTTCAGATACATATATGTATTTAGAAAGGAATGGAAAGTTGTATTGCAAACTATGGTTATCTTTGAATGGTAAGATATTTGAAGACTCCTGTTTTGTTTTTCCCTTTATCTTTTCTGTATTTTTTGAATTTTTTATAGTGAACATTATGAAGATCATAAATTCTTTAGATGCAAAAGAATAAACATAACTTGCCCTTACCTAATTTATTATCCTGGTATTTTCACTCAAAATACATTATACGGTATGTAAGAGAGAAAATGGGGAAATTATGCAAAAATTTTCTGAGACTGAACCCATTTACTGTCTTGAATGCCTAATAAATTTCATATCCATCATATACATACTCCCAAACACCACCACCAATTTACTAAAGGAAAACTCAAAAATGTTATTAGAACATATATCCTCTAAAATGTTCTCTCTTTTTTTAATCATTGTTTTCCTTATCTTTTTAGAATGGAAGACCACATGGGACTTTCTTATAATTAAAAAGATTAATTTTTTTTCATATGTCAGGTTGGGTATTAAGTGCAGGAAAAGTCCATCAACAGTTATCCATCGAGCATCTCTATTGTGAGAAGCCGTGATAGTTTTGTAGGAAATAAAAAAAAAAGTAGAGTCCTGTCCTAAGTAAGCTTAAAACCCACGTGGATTATAACACAGAAATACTTGTAAATACCCATGACAAACAGTGAATGCAAAGAACATGTAAATTTCAGAAAGGAGGAAGCAGCAATTCTGACAGGGGTGGTCAGGGAAGTTTTATGAAAGAGGCTGGAATCAAACAGGACAAAGAAGAAAGAAAAGACATTCTAGGTTGGTGTGTGTGAGTGTGAGTGTGTGTGTACGGAGCACTTGAATAAACACAGATGAGAACAGTGGAACAGCACAGAACATCTCAGGGGGCAGCGAGATCACTCCAAATGGAGCCAATGGAGTTTGGGTAGTTTGTGGCCAGGTTGTAGAGACATTTTATAATGATATAAATAATTTTGATTTTAGGTGCTCATCCAGAATTATAAATAATAGCTTTTAGTTCATGTGCCAACCCAGTTAATAATGACGCTCTGTAATGCTTTGAGAAGGATCATGAAGCAATTCCTGAGAAAAAAAGCATCATGATCAGTGAATGGTATCTGTCCTGGGCACAAAAAGTAAGAGCAGCATCAGGTGTGCTGCGGAAGATTGGACTGTGCTGAAGAAAATGGGAAGCCCAGGCCGTGCTTTGTTTTATTCTCATTTTGCTTAATCCTTTAATTGTGATGCATGCTCATGAAGTAAATGTTTGATTCCCCTTGCAGATTTGCTTACATAGATATGAGTGTGAAACTATCTTTTTATATTACTTATGTTTCTGAGATATATTCATATTGTTCTAGGTAGCTGCAGTTTATTTTCACTGTTGTATGATATGTTGCTAAAAACCAGTAGGCCAGCCCATCTGATGGAGAATTCTTGTGAAAAATCAGTAATGAGCTTCTGAGTATGAGTTCACTTACTATGTCATTTGACTGCAGGGCAAGGATGTGCTAAGTGTGATAGATGAGTATGTCCAGTATGTGAGAGTCGCGTTTCTCGTTGCATTTTCATGGGCATTCTGATGTCTTCCTCTGGCCTGTGTCTGTTTTAGTGAGACAGTTATCCAACTATCTGTTTACGTATCCATCTGTTGTAATATCCATGTAGTAAATGTCTCCTGACCAGTCAAGAACAAATCTTGAACCTGGAAGTGAAAGGCTGGATCCAGGCAACTTTCCCGTAGAGGACATAGAATCTGTGCAGTTACCAGAAGGCTGTTTCTTCCCTACTGATTTCAATGAACTATGCTGGCTTTATTGGTCACCCTTTAAATATTTTTTATTATGCAACATTTGGCACATGCAAAAGAATACGGTAACATAATAATAAAATATTCACCTACAGCCCTTCCTCCCAACTAAAAAATAACATATTACCAATGTCTTGCTTATATCATGTGATTCCCTTCTGCATCCCCCCAAGAAGGAACCATTTTCCTGTAAGTTGTGGTTATTGTTCCCTTGATAATTTTAGCAAACATGCGTATATAACCATGCAGTTTTGCTTGTTTTGAGCTATATTAAAATTATGGCATACTGTGTGGAGGCTTTTGGAACTTGCTTTTCCCATAAATTACCTTTCTAAGACATATTAACATTGTCCATGTAGACACAGTATATTTCATCACTGTAGGATACGTCCTTTTGTGACCATACCACTTCTTATTTTTTATTCTTTTGTTGCATATTCATACTAGTTGAGGGTTTTATTCTTTTTTTTTTTAAAGATTTTTTTTTAATTGGGTAATTGGGGGGATGGGAACAGTGATGGGGAATTGGGGGAAGGGGAACAGACAAGTTGCTGTCGTTTTTGTTCTTCAATTTCGTTGTGGAGGACGCTGCTTCACTGGCCCAAGTTGGCACCATCATTGCGCTCTTCCCTGGCGAGGCAGATCAGTCGCCAGCTTCTGGACGGCCGCTCACTGTGGCTGCTGGCCGCTCACGCTGGCTGCTGGCTACATATGGTAGCCCATGGCAACCCACTGCCACAGGGGCTGCAGCCTACGCCGTCGCCAGCGACTCACGGCAGCCCTGCTCCAGGTTGAACTGTTGTTCAGCATCTTAGCTGTGGAGGGCAGTGTCACTGGCCCTCATATGTGGGATCCGAACCGGGGCCCTCTGGCATCCCAAGGGAGTTCTTAACCATCGCGCCACTCGGCTAGCCCGAGGGTTTTATTCTTTTTTAATTACAAAAATGCTCCTGTAAGCGCTCTTATGTTTCTCTCCTGTGCCCTGTGCAAGAGTTTCTCTAGGGTATATATCCAGGAATGGAAATGCTGAGTCATAGGGTATGTGAATATTCACCTTTATGAGATAATGTAAAATTGTTTTCCAGCATTGATGTTACCATTTCATTGTTCCACCACAGTTTATAAAGTTTTGTGTTTTCATTAAGGTTTTGGGCAGGGGAATGATCTAACAAAGTGGCATTCAGAGAAGAGACAGCTGATATTTACATACAAGATGGATTTGAAAGAGTAGCGACTCAAATCGGAAAATCCAATAAGAAGGCTATTAAAATAGCCCAAGTTTGAATTAAGATCCTATTTTAGAGGGCAAGCAATAGGTTTGGTTAACCAATTATTTTAGTCATTGTATTTGGTTATTAAGGAGGGAGAGAACATTAAATATAATTCCAGCATCATTAGCCTGAGCTGGAATTAATTTATTTGAACAATAAAAATATATTGAGAACCCACAATGTGCTATCTATATTAAGCAATGGGGATATAAAGATGAAATACAGGGGCCTTCTCTTCAATTAAGGGAAAAACATCAAGTTACTGCCAGCCACAGTTCAGTGTCAGATGATAATGAGGATTAGCACAAAGGTGCTTAGAAGTGCACAGAAGGGTCACCCAATCCAGCTTGGTGGCGGGAGCCTTCTGGAACGTCCTTATTTTGAGAAGCAGAAGTTATCCAGGAGAAGAAAGAGTAGAAAAGGTCTTGTTAGGCCAAGAATACAAATTTTGGAAAGACCAGGATAAGTGATGAGCCTGTTGCTGCATTTGAGACACTGCAGTTGCTTCTTCATGACCAATGGCTGGTTGGAGTGTAGGGAAATTTATTTTATTTTATTTTGGATTTTAAAAAATTGTAGCAGTAGGCAGGAGCCTACTTTATAAGGCCGTGGGGGTCATCAGAATTCTAGCTCTGTACCCACTATCAGCTCTCTACCATCTTTTACTTTTGAATGTGGCTCCTCAGCTTATATATGCAGGTTATGCCTAATTATATCCTCTGGTTTCTACTACTGAAAGGATCTTATAACAGCTTTCTTGGATGAGGCATGATCTGCTTCATTTTTAAGGTCTTTGTACCTCTAGTAGCTTACTAGCCCTGGTCTTATCTACCTACCTCCCTGTCTAATTTCCAACCCGCTTCCTTAACTAGACATCTGTGTGCTCTCTGGGCCTGCCTGCATTAAGACTAGAATGACCGTATCATTCATCATTCACACTGGGGCTCATGGGAGAATGAAACAAGGTGCTACTAGCAGTTACTCTGGACAACAAGGATAAACCAGGATTGTCTCTGGGGAAAGTGGTGACGCGTGTCGTCATTCCAGAATTATCTAGAGTGCTTTATCTTCTCTGTTGTGTCTGTTTGCTTCCTACAAGAAACTCGACAAGCTTTTGATCTCCCAACTCTATCTTAATGCATATTTAAGATTTTGTATATTTGCTCAATTCGGCAAATTTCCTTGTTTAGACTCTTTTGTTCTTTTTAGATTTGCATTAGATCTTCTTGATATAATTTGTTTTTTTTTAGTCTTTAGGGTCTGCTATCACCTGATCCTAGCTTTCAGACTGGGAGACCACAAGCAGGGAGATGGGCAAAACCTGGATGGTGAATGTGGTCCTGAGACTGCACAAGTGGGTAATATTTTCGTATAACTTCTAGGTCGAAGGCTCCCGACTTGTTACTTTAGATACCTTATTTCATAACAAGATTAGCATTATAATACCCACTTGGATGCTCAGAGATTAAACAACTCTGTTAAAATCCTATTGCCAGTTAGTTTATGAACTCAGAATTCATCCCACGCTCATGGTGTTTCCACTCTAATGCCCACAGGGATTTGGTTTAAAAAGGTAGCTAATAAGGTGATGTAAGGGCATCCAGTCTAGTAGGCAAAGACTGAATCAGGAGGACGTTGTACCTGGAGACCCAGGGCTGTCTGAGAAGTGTTCAGAGGTCTACCCAGTGGGGTGGGTGGAAGGGCATGGACAACCCTTGGAAATCCAGGCAGAGAGGCAGTTGTGATCAACTTAAGTTGTTATCCCATAAGGCTGAGGTTACAAAAGAAATTAGTGAACAAGTTTACTAAGGTTTAGGGCAACTTAAACACATATAATGTGTACCACTGATAAGATACAGCTGAATAAACAGGTTCTGCAACCAAAATTTCCCCAGGCTTCAGTAGATTGTGTTAGAAAAGGCATTAATTATATAATACTCAAATTCCTCTGGGTAATTGTTCCCACTTCCTGAAGCAAGGCCTGAAATCCCTGCAAGTTCCTGCCAAGTGTTGTCTTAAGGAATTCCCCATGGTCTCTGGGAGTCACAGACTCTGTGAACCAACTGCCAGACACCACCATTGAGCCCTGGCGATTGATTTCAAAGTGGGCATAGGGATCATCTCTAAGCGCCCTCCCCTCCCCCTTTCCCCCCATCCCCAGTGACATCTGGTAGGAGCTCCCAGTCCCAACTCAACCAAAGCAGTCCAATTTTATCAGGATCATAAGGGGTTTGTTTCTGTGTTGGATTTCATTAAAGAAGAATTTGAATGTCTAACAGTTGTTTGAAGACTATTTCTTCAGAGCCTCCCTGTCCCAGGACTGTGCTGTGTTCCAGGGAAAAGTGGGTGAGGAGGCCTCACTTTCCTGGGAAACAGAGTATTGCTAGTCAGACCCCAAGTATCACAAAACTGCTTATTAAAATGTCTGCCATTCTGACTTCCAGCTTCTTTCTCCAGAGGTGTCAGGGCTGATCTTTGGGGTAGACTGGGAATAAACATCAGAGGCCTCAGTTGCAACTAATTGAACTCTAGTGTGAGCAGAAAAGACGTTATTAAAGAACATAAGATTTCCCAGGAGACCAGAAACCAGGCTGGGAGGCTCACCAGCCAGGACCAATGCACAGAATCACACGAAAGAACTGCTCTGGTAGAAACTGCTCTGTTGCTTCTGCTGGGCACAGACTCACTGATGCTATATGACCTTGGCCATCCCTCACACTGGAAACTGGATTTAACTGCTGCCATTCTCGCTACAGTGGACTCCAGGTAGCACTTATTTTTCACAGCCCATGCTTCTGATTCAATACCTTGCTCAGGTGGGTGGATGTGATTGTTGGGGCCTGTGTCACAGCCCAGTGTCCTAGCTGTAAAGGAGGTGGGAATTCTGCAAACATAGGAAGAAGCATGCTCCATTGTGCTGAGAAGCCCCAAAGAGTGACAACACATTCATTCGGCCATTGCTGCCCTCAGATTCTCTTCCTCTTCCCACCTCCTACCTCCTCCACCCACAACACCCATAGTCTCCTTTCTCTTTATACTGAAAACCAAAAACTTCATTAGAATTGAAGTCTCTGAGGCCTGTCACCACCAACTCACCAAACATCCCCAGACATAACAACCCCAGTAGTGCAAACACCAGGCTCAAGCTGAAACTTCCTTACGTGTACACACTGAAACAACCAACCATCCCCAAACGAGAGTCTGTAAAACCACAGCATACTAGGAAAGAATCACCTATAACTAGTAGAGAGTGTGAACATGTTTTTATAGCAGTAAAAGTATTAGTTTATGCCACCACCAGTCAGAAAGGCCATAAAACATTTGTTTGTTTGTTTTTTCTTTTATTCTTTCTTTAATACTCAATTCACCTTTTTGTTGAATGGAGCTAAGCACTGTTAATAAAAAAACAATAAACAAAAACAAAGCCCTGTCCACAAAGTGCTTATATTCTAGATGAATAAGGAATCATACACATAAATAACATAATCTCAGATAGTGATAAGCATGATAGGGAAAATAAAGCAGAGTTAAGAGTTAAGGGATAAAAAGTGTTTATATTGGGTGAGCAGAAATACGAATAATGGGGCAGAGTGAGTATGAAGAGATTTGGGGACAGAGACCCTGAGACAGAAACACATCCAGGTGTTGGAATTAAGGAAAGAAGACAGTGTGTGTGTGGTAGAGAGAAGGCCGAAGATGAAAGGAAAAGGATAAATAGGGGTCAAAATATGGAGGGTCTTGTAGGCCATCATTGGAGTTTGGGTTTTTATTCTAAGGATAAGATGAAACCATTGGATGATTTTAGAATGAGTAGTGTGACATGATCAGATTTACATTTTTTTTAAGCTTTTATTGGGGAATTGTGGGAGGGAAACAATGCTGGGGAATCAGGGAAGGGGAACAGACAAGTTGCTGTCCTTTTGTTCTTCAGTCTAGTTGTGGAGGATGCAGCGTCACTGGCCCTGATGTGGGATCCGAACGGGGCCCTGCTGCTTAGAGCTGGCGCTCCCAAGCCAACTCCTAACCAACATGCCACTAGGCCAGCCCTAGATTTACATTTTTACAGAGCTTCACTGCAGTATAAATAATAGATTATGCAGAGCTAAATGGGAAGTAAGAAAGCCCCTTAGGAGCCCTTGCTGTAATTCAGATAGAGAAGCAGGTTGGCTTTGCATGTGGAAATGAGAGACAGAAAGAATCCAGTGTGAATTTCTGGGAATCTACTTTGTGGTTTGATTGTATTTTACAAAAACGAATATAAGAATATTTCCCATTCCATATGTTTTTCTAGAACCTTGCCACTGTCCCATCAGGAGGTGGCATCCATGTCCTGTCTCCTTGAAACTGGGTGGGCTTTTGTTACAGCTTTGACTATTAGAATATGGTAGAAATGACACATGTGGCTTCTGAGGCTAGGTCATAAGAAGTGATGCCATTTCTGCCTGTTTTTCTCTGTGGGGTGCTTACCCTGGTATCCCAGCCACCATGCTATAAGGGAAGCCCAGGCCACATGGAGAGGTCCACCTAGAGACAAACCACAGCCCCTGACCCTCAGCCGAGTTCCCAGCCAGCATCCAGTATTGGCTCCTTAGTCATGTGAGTGAGCCATCTTGGAAGTGTGTTCCCAGATGAACACCTGTTTCCTTCTCATTACTAGATTCACCCGAGTCATTGATGTTGTCTACGCTGATGTCTTGAACTATTAGCAAGAACAAAATTGCAGGCTATCAGTGGCCCTGAGCTCAGCCTTCGTTTTACATGATTCATAGAACTTTTCTCCGCTTTTTCTTCATCTTTGGAAAACGAATGAGAATCTCGCATTGTGTGCTTCTACTCTGTTCTTGTTCCTCTGCTGCCCTCTAGGGGTATGAGCCACATTGCCCCATTTAGATCCTTTAGTGCCAGGCAAACAACAATTAGCACTTACTGCCTGGTGAAAACAATTCTAAACGCTTCACATATGCGTACTTACTCTTTTATTCCTGACAACCCTATGAGGTAGGTACTACTTTTAGCCTCCTTTTAAAGAGGAGAAAACAGAGATATAAGAACCCAGTAAATTGTCTCAGGTCCCAAAATGCATAAAGCTGGAATTTGAACCAAGGTGGTCTTGTTCTAGAGCTTATGTGTTGCCTCCTTCATTGTGGTAAAATAGATCCATTAGGCATCTGTGTGATACTCATTCACTTCCAGAACTTGTAAAAATAAGTTTGCTTTGCAGTGTGGGTTTTTACCTCCTATTTCGATTATGACACTAGCTGCCTAACTGGTCTCCCCATGGCTGTCTTTTCCTACCAAATCTTTTCTCTCCAGTAACCAGAGTAATCTTTTAAAAAGTGATAAATTAATACATGAGCTAAATAATTTATCTTTTCACCTCTTGTCTACACAGGAAAAATGTAAGAACCAGCCTTACCACAGGGGTAGATTAATCAGCTAAGCAAACAGGGCTGAAATAGCCGAACAACCTGAAACCACAATCTAAAATAGAGTCTATTAATGAGTGGTTATAACACTTATAATATGCAGTGTTTATCTCCAGGTATCTTTTAGCCTTTTTATTGTTCACCATCATACTTATCCTGCAAGGAGGAAAGCACATCTCTATTTTATGAGAAGACATCCTACCTTACAAAACAGTGCTCTGGCTTAGATAGAGTCGCACAATTAACATGGAACAGGGTGGGAACTGTTACTTAGAGTAGAACTGTGACTCCTGAAACCTAAATGATTTTCAAAATCTGAATCAGTGGATGTGCACTGGAATCTCTTAAATACAACCTATGAAACAAGGTTAATTTGTAAAACAGATAAATCTGCTCAAGTTGAATAAGGGGCCATAAATGTAGGGGGCATGTGCTCAGCCATCTGCAAAGACTTTGGAAGCATAGCTGAGAAACCTCTCAAGCTCAAGTTCAAAAACATTCCTGGATGTTTCTGTAGAGCATGTGTGGTGGAGATCCACTACCAGCAATGGAAACGGGGGAGGGGTCGAGAAGTTGTCAATCACAACAAATCAATATTTGTACTTATTTCCAACATTCCCCAGTTCCTTTCTTTATCTCTGGGTATTCTAGTTTTCTGTGGCACATCAAAGAGAAAGAAAAATAAGAAATGTCAAAATTACCGTAACGTTTCCCTATGACCTCACCCGGGGCGTGGGAGGGTGAGGGAGATCCAGAACTGCGGTGCCTTCCGGACATGACCTCCAGCTCAGCTCCTTCGGTTTTCCACCCAGGCTGAGCGTTAAGAGACTCCCCTGCCTAGTGGGTGGGAATGGGGCGAGAAGGCGCATATGAGTAAGCAGCTTATCAAGTGTACACTCTGGGGCTCTTTTCTGGAATCAGAGCTGTGCACCTGCTGACTTGTCAGCTATGTAAAAAAGAGCCAAAAAGAATCCAAATAGGCAGCAAGAAAGTCAATAAGGGTTCTTAGATCAAAATACTGTTTCCCAAGCACCTGTCTTTCCAGTCCTTCTTGCTGAGAGCAAAAGTCACTGTTTTCAACTTCAGTGTTAATCTAAATCACTGAGGGAGATGATTTGAGATGAAGATTCCCTTATGGTTAAGTAAATATGTGTCTGCTTGCTTTTGTTGTTTTAAGAAAACTCCAGGGTGGTTCTAATGCAAGCAGGTCTCATGCAAGCAATGCTGGCATGAGGTTTACCAGAGAAATTGAAACTTACTTATTAGTATTAACATCGTTTCCTGTATTATTCTTTAAATAGTGGTCATTTGAGTCATTCTCAAATGTGTGTGTGTGTGTGTGTGTGTGTGTGTGTGTGTGTGTGTGTGTGTATTTCTTTTTAAACATAGGCTTGAGACCTGTGGGAAAAACAAATTGGCTATGTTCACATTGGCCCTGAGGATTGAACAATTTCAAGACCATCTGTTCTGGCAGACCTAAGTGATTTATTCTTGCTTCATTCTGTAATACACCCCAAATGCATTCACCTGTTATGCCATTTCCCCCCCTCTTCATTTTCCCACTATGAGCTTTTAAAACCTACAGGTATAAATCTCATGTCTCTTAGACTGATGCCTTGGCTCATTCCTGCCTCTGCCTTTCAGCATTGGAAGAGAAAAGTGATATCTTTGTGACAAAATAATTACTTCCACCTCTGACATCCCTGCTCCATGGTGACATCTGTAAGGAGATAATTTGGAAGGGAGAAAATAGACATGTTTTGGGATTAAAGGCATAATAGGCATGTATTGAAAGTCTCAGAAAACTTGAGATGTTGAAGAGGCTGAAGACACAGTCACTACTTTATGAATGTAGTGCTAGAGGCATTTTTGAAAGTCTTACAAAGCGATTGTTTTCAGTGTTCCACTACATTTATAAATCTGCAGCTTATTGGTGGAATACATGATACTCTGAAAGCCAGCCATGAGGGTGCCGAGTGGAGTGATGGGTTATCTCTACAGACACCTGGCTCCACTCATAATGGAGTATTCCTTCCAGCTACCACACTTCATTTTTTTTCTAGACCACAGGGTTCCAAGACACCTAGTTTGATTTAGAGGCAATCCTTGAAGGGATCACTGAGGCTTATGAAATTCAAACAGTAGGACTTAATGGGGTAGCTTTATAGAGAGCAGCTCCGATTTCATTATCAACGTTAACAGGTAAATCCTTTCATTAACATTAGCCAGCCAGTAGACTATTACACACCATAACCTAGACTTTGAAAATTCCACTTTGTGTTCAATTAAGTTTTCTCCCACCTGGTCAAGTTTGACACAGTTACCAATTTAGTGCATACTTGCCATTCTTATCGGTCACATCAAGGCTTACCTCAAGGCTGTAAGATTGGTCCAGAAAGTTCCAACCTATTTAGAGTTCAGTCTCAGATTTGCAGGCTTGAATATTTATGAATCTGTTGTTGATCCTGACCCACCCAATTGGAAGGTGAGGTAGAGCAATATTATCAGCATTCAGGTCAAAAGACTTGTGACAGGCATATGCGTTTTAGCTCTAGAAAGGTACAAATAACAGACTCCAAGCCTAGAGAAATTACACACCTATTTAGATCCTGAAGTCTTTAGACATATTTTAATTTGAAAAATATTTATTTAGTATGTTCCATATGTTAGACATCAGAAATGAGTGACATTAATTTTAAAGATATAGAACACTGACTTTATCACATGGATTGAAAAGAGTACAGCCTGGGTCCTCTCATGTATGACTTTCTTCTGAAGGGGTTAAGTTTGTGGAAAGTTAGAATGGATGGCCCTACAGTGGGATAGCCGAATGCGTCCATATTGAACACAGCTTTTGGCAGTTCCTTTTGGCCAACTATTTAAGCAGTTGACTCCTATTCTCTTTGGGATCTGTCTCTTTGCTGAAACTGGCTCAGTGTGCCAATCTTAATGTACCAATTCATAAAAATTGGAATAATAATACCTGCCTTGAAGAGTCATTGTGAAGATTAGGAATTGTTAAGTGTGATAAACGTACATATGACCAGGATCTCAAATCCCCTTTGTCTTAGGTTGGGTTCTCTAGAAGCAGAGCCTGAAATGGATTCAGGACAAGTGACTCACTGAGGGAGTGCTCTTCAGAAAAAACCTGTAACAGAGAGAGGGAGGCAAAACAGGAAAGGGTACATTGCTCATCAAGGATATAGTTGCAGGAAACGTCTAGTCTTGGCCTGACCAATGGGGGACTCTGAGCACACAGTATAGCAGAGCTACTGTAGCATGTTTTCAGGCAAACTGGCCTTTGTTTTCCATGAGTCAGCCATTGGCTGCTGGGGAACTGAGGGGCAGGTGGTAGTTGTATTGGTGGTAGGTTAACCTCCTAGGCATTTCTAGGTGACATGACTTTGTCAGCCAAGGGCCATTCTTATGTACTTTTAACCTCTGCTTCTCAAATGAAAACTTCCAACCCTTAGGACTATGTTCCTGAGGACTCCATCCTGTCCTTAGTGCTTCCTACTTTGGATCTAGTTAGAAAGTATCTTTGAGCTCCCCTTAAACTGTATAGGAATATGTAATAGAAGCAGTATGCTTCAAGATTGCTGCTCAGTGCTTGGAAGATAGCAGGGACCCTCAGGATGCTAGCTTTTCTTTTTTAACACATTGAGGACGGGGCATTTAAATTGTTTAAATTCATGTTTCCGGGGTTTAAACCATTGCAATCAACTTTTATACTGTGTTTCTTTAAAAATTTAAACCAAATTTGCTAAATATTTTTGTGAACTGAAATTTTCAGGAAATACTCACCAAAGACCCTAGTAGTGCTTGAGGGTGTGATACCTCTGGAAACATTTCCCCTTAATGTATAGATGCAAATCTACATCACTGGTCCCCAACGTGTTAATCTGTTTTTAAAACTGTCCCTCATTTTAGAGAATCTCTGCAAAGTATTCTCCTTCCATGTCATGCCAGGAATGAAAAAAATAAGAGACTAATTAAAGCTCATGGCACATGGTACATGTCAGTTAATGTTGGATACATTACTTCCTTCCTTTTCATGAGCTTTGTCTCAAGATCATTCATGTGTTTTGAACTTTCTTATAGTATAGAAGAACTTATTCAAGCCATTCAATTATCATGACATTGTTATCAACAATAATCACCATGGCTACCAAGATCCAAATGAGTTTAGAGTCATAATCATTTTGGGTGGATAAATTTGCAGAAAATAGCCAATTTTATTTTTTAAAACCTTTAATCTATTTTATCTGATTTTTTAAAAGCACATGAGTTAGATGTTATCACCCAATGTAGTACTTAAACATCTCTATTTTTCTTTACTATTTTTTTAATGTTGCTAAGGGAAAGGACTCTCCCTTGATCATCCCCATGCTTCCTGTCCCAGCCTTTTGTTCAGGAGGAAAGAAAGTGCTCAATTAATACTTGGCACCTGGTCAAGTAAGGTAGTGGGCTAATTAGGATATCTGTGAATCAAATGAAAATAATTCCTTTAAAAATAAATTCCTTTAAAATTTTCGTGAGAAATTTTTTCTAGAATTTTGTGCCAGAAATGTAATTATAACTAATAATACTTTAAATGCTCACCTCTTCTTGCCTAGTTAATTGTGCTTCTATGGATGTATCATTAAAAAATTGGAACCAAGCTCTATGTCTATAAAAAATTAGTTAAATAAATTGTTACACTTAAGGGCTACTAAAAAATAGATAGATCTATATGTACTGATTAAAAATGTCCAATATGCAAGTGAAATAAAGCAAATTTTACATATAAATACTTTATACACACACATACACACATGTACTATATATATATATATATATATATATATATATATATATATATATATATATTTGTATTTAGTTGTAGGAGTTGTGAGGTACAGATTAAACAAACTTTGTTTCCTTCTAGATGAATCAACAATCATTAATACCATTTATTTATTTTTTTACTAGTTTCAGGTATACAAAACAACATAGTGATGAGACATTTACACCCCTCACAAAGTGATAAGCCCCCAAATCTACTACCCTTCTGACATCATACATAGCTATTACAATGCCATTGACTATATTCCCTATGTTGCACTTTACATCCCATGACTATATATATCTATATTTAATTATAGTTGACATTCAGTTTTTTTATATTAGTTTCAGTTGTACAGCACAGTAATTAGACATTTATATAATCCATGAAGTGATACCCCTGATAAGTCCAGTACCCATCTGACACCCTACATAATCTTTGCAACATTATTGATTATATTCCTCATACTCTATTTCACTGAATATATCCTGCCAATCCCTTCTTGCCTGCAGTTTCTGTTGAGAAATCAGCTGTTACTTATAAGTTACTAGTTTCCTTTCTCTTGCTGCTTTTAGGATTCTCTCTTTATCTTTAACCTTTGCCATTTAATTATAATGTGTCTTGGTGTGGGCCTGTTTGGGTTCATCTTGTTTGGGACTCTCTGCGCTTCCTGGGCTTGTATGTCTATTTCATTCATCAGGTTAGGAAAGTTTTCAGTCATTATTTCTTCAAACAGGTTTTCAATACCTTGCTTTTATCTCTTATCCTGGTACCCCTATGATGCAAATATTGTTACACTTGATGTTGTCCCAGAGGTCTCTTAAACGATCCTCATTTTTTTGGGATTCTTTTTTCTTTTCTCTGTCCTCATTGGGTGTTTTCTGCTACCTTGTCTTCCAAATCACTGATTCAATCCTCTGCTTCATCTAGTCTGCATTCTTCATTTCAGTTATTGTATTCTTCACTTCTGACTGGCTCTTTTTTATGGTTTCATGTCCTTTTTTATGCTGCTATCTGTTGAAGTTCTCACTAAGTTCCTTGAGCATCCTTAAAACCATTGTTTTGAACCCTGTCTCTGGTAGGTTGCTTGCCTCCATTGTGTTGAGTTCTTTTTCTGGAGCTTTCTCCTGTTCTTTTATTTGTGGTGTATTTCTTTGTTTCCTCATTTCATCTGCCTCCCTGTGTTTGTTTCCATGTATGAAGTAAATCTGCTATGTCTCCAAGTATTTTGCCCGGGTGGCCTTATATAGTAGGTGCCTGCAAAGCCCTGGCACAGTCTCCCTGGTCATCTGCTTCAGGTGCTCCAAGAGTGTCCTTTGTGTGGGTTGTGTGTGCCCTCCTGTTATAGTTGAGTCTTGATTGCTATTGGCACATCAGTGGGTGGGATTGGCCCTCAGGCTGATTGGCTGTGGGGTTTGGCCATACCCACAGCTTATGTGGTGCTGTGCAGAGGCTTACCCCAGTGAGTGGGATTCACCCCAGTGGGCTCTGGTGCTTGTTGAGACTGCCCTTCGTGTATGCTGCTTGTGGGGTTAATTAGGTGATGCTCTGTTGTGGTCTGAAGCCAATCTACAGGTATATTGGTTCTGGAACCTCCAGGGAGGGATACCTGTGCAGGCCTAGGTCACCCATTGCCTGTGACCAGCCAGGGACTACTTGGTAGGAGCTACAAAGGCTTCAAAGTGATCTGAAGTGTTTCATTGCTTGTGCTAAAGCTGGAGGCACATGGAAGAGGTCACACTGTGAACAGAGGATGGCTGCCACCAGCACTAGCCTGGAGTATCTCCACAAAAAGCCAGGACACCCTGAGGCCTGCTGCCACCTGCTGGCTCCTGTAAGGTTCAGCTGCTGATAAAGCCTCATGCAGTATGTGAGTTGGGTGAGGTAGGGTCTCAGGGAGTCACTAGAGTGGGAAGAGCTGTGTTTATGTAGATTCTGGTTTGGTGCCAGCGCTGAGCGTGGAGCCACTTAGGAAAAGTCTCAGAGCACACCCAGGCCAGTTGTTGCCTGCCTGGAGCTAGTGGACTCCAATCATTTTCCAAGAAAGAGTACAATGGGGGCGGGGCTGGCTGCTCACCAAGAAAGTACCTCCAATGTTGGGGGAATTGGGCCGGGTGGGGTCCCAGTGAGTCAGCAGGGTGGAGTCCCGGAGCTCACCAGACCATTCAGATTCAGATTTGGCCATGGTGGGGGGGGGGAGGGGTCCTCAATACATTAAAGATGGTGGCTGCTTCCTGGCTGCACAGGAGAAGGATCCCACGCAGGGAAAATGGTGACTCTCCTCCAGCCCTGCCTTGAAGCCACACACCTCAGTCTGCTCCCTATATGCCTCTGACTACCCTTGAGTCACCATCCCTCCACTGAAGCCCAACGTGAGTGCCTGTGAACGAGTGAGTCTGTGGATGGGCCGTTTAAGAGGATGTCTGGGTTTCCACAGCCTTCCATTCTATCCAGATGGTTGGAATCCCCACTGTATTTCCCAGCCAGATGTTGCGGGGGCTTATCTTTCTGGCACTAGTACTCTGGGCTGGGGAGCCTGAAGCGGGGCTGGGGTCCTTAACTCATCCAAGGGGAACCGCCTCGTCCTAGGTATCCCTCCCTATTTTCAACAACTTGGGACCAGCTCAGTTCGCGTTTCCACCCCTCCTATTAGTCTCAATGTGATTTCTTCTTTATATTTTTAGTTATAAAACTTCTGTTCAGCCAGACTTTAGATGGTTCTCTAGGTTGATTGTTCTATAATTTAGTCGTAATTTTAATGTGTTCACAGAAAGAAGCAGGCATGGTGTTTATCTACAACACCATCTTGACTCTCCAACACCATTTGTGAAATAGTCTGAATTTTCCCGAGTAAATTGAAAATGTTAATTGGTCATATATCAAGTTACCATAGATAATTGAATTGTTTTCTGGATGCTACCTTTAGTAGAATCACACTAATCTGATCACAGTACCTTTGTAGACAGTTTTAATAGCTATACAGTAAGTATCCTACCCTGCCTTGCTCAATCTTCTTTTTTATAAAAATTTCCAGGCAATCGCCTACATTTATTTTTATAGTAATTTACCACTTTTGTCTGTTTTTTTTAAAAAACAAAAATATTTTAATATGATTGAAATTGCATTAAATATTAATTAATTTGGACAAGATTTGTGTTATAGGAATGTCTTTCTGTACACTGCCAGTACACTCTTATAGGTTTTCTATACTCCCAGCCCTATTTTGTAGGAATAAGCTATTTCTTCTTTAGTTTTCTAGCTGTTTAATGCTACTATAAAGGAAAGAAGTTGATTTAAATTTATTTATCTTATAGCAAGCCACTTAATAAACTCTCATTTGTTCTGATTATTGTGTGTGTGTGTTTGTGTGTGTGTGTGTGTGTGTTTTGTTGATTCTCCTTCAGCTTTGTTGGAACATTTTTGTGGTTTCCGTTAACCCTGAATTAGATACAGGAAAAATGTAGTAAATAAAAAACATTTTACAATCAAGTTTAAATTAATTTCACTCTTATTCTTTGTTATTACCATTCTTAAAGCCCCTTTCCAACCTCTGAGGGAAGAAAGGATAACAATATATAAACACTTGTGAGACTGGGGTCTCTTGCTCCCACGCTGTCCAGGACAGCATAATCACCAAATTCCTGAACTGAAAGTTCCCACGGTCAGTAGAGGAAAAAAAACCAGCAGCTGATGCACAAGGATCTACAGCCTCGTGAGTCCTCTGTGTATTCCTATCAGGTGGATAGGAGCTGGGGAAGGCAGGTGTGTTTCAATTTCATGGGACTGATTTGAGAAGTCAGATTAGGTACCTGGAGACCAGCCTCACCACCCTTATACTCCTTACTCCCCAGTTGTAATCAGGATTATAGTGACCTGATCCTGATGGTCATATAGTCTACAAACATCTTCACAAGACAGCATTCTCTAAAAAGATTTTTCAAAAAGAGAAATGTAAATTTATTCAGTGTAGCTGGCTCAACAATTTTGTGAACTGATTTCAAAAGAAATTAGCTTTTACTGGGTTTTATTTCTTACATGTTTTATACAGACAAAGGGAAACTCTTTAATGGTTTTTAAACCAAGGAATGAACTAGCATGTGGAGTTTTCTGTGACCCTTTATGACACTTTTCTTCCCCTAACACCTATGCTGAACTTGTTGGCTTTTTGTGCCATCAGCAGGTTGTATTTGCCATTATTATTCTATCCATCCATTCACATAGATATCAGTGAGCTGTCAAAAATCACCCTCATAATACACCCCACCATGACCACCAGCTCGAACCACAAATTGTGTAGAGGTAGAGTTATTTTATAAATATTTAAAACTATAATGAAATAAAGTCAAATACCTCCATGAACTTCTTTTTTAAGGAAAAGAGAAATGAATAAAAAAATTTTCTGAAGCACTATCACATACATGATCACACTGTTTCTTCAATTACATTGCCTAGAATCCTGTAGCACATATCTCTGCTGGATATACATGCTTCAGTTCTTTGTATGTTCTTTTCTATAAAAAAGTATTCTGTTTTTTTCTTATACTGGCCGTATAACACCACCTATTTTGTGAGTAAGCATTCCAAACTGATAGACAAACTGATGCTTCTCTCCTCTGCTGACTACTCTGCTCTCTACAGCAGCTGCTAAGCTGCTGATGGATGGAAATCACCTTTCTTCACTGAGCGATACTATTGCTCTCAAACAGAGTCTTCAACAACAAGCAATGGGATTTCTGATGCCTGTTGGCCCAGTGCACAGGATTATATATTTACCCCAGTTTGGGGAAGGTATTTTTCTTAATTGCTATACATATGTGTTATCACTTTCTTCAATTATAAAAGTGACAAGTCATCATTAAAGTCATTTTTAAAAAACTTAGAAGATAAAAGTAATGACAGCCCCATTATCCAAACACAAAGAATCTCCACTGTACCATCTCTGCATCTGCACTGAATATAATTAGTTAGAAAAATACTATTTGTAACAGCACAACTATACTATCTCAGTGTTGTTTTATTCTGTTTCTATTACTAACAATGAAGATGAGTTTTGTATGTTTATTGATTAGCCATAATCAATAAATATAATTATTTTTAAATTTCCTTTTGTATTTACTAGTATTTTCCTCTTTTTTTCCTGTGGAGTTTTAAGGCAAGCAATACAAGCTCTTAATACAGTAAAGCTATTGATGCTTTCAGTATTTTCTGCAGACATTTTCACAATTTGATATGAGTCTCATGATTTTCAGAGTTTATGTATTAAAGTTTTATATTTTCATATAGTGTAATCTTCAATTTCCTCCTCTTATCTTTTCTGATTTTCAAACTTATTAAATCCTTTGCTTCTAGACATTCGATAAATATTCACTTTACTTTTTTCCATTAATTTCTATTGTTTGATTTTTCATATTTACTTCCTCAATTTTTCTAAAATTTATTTTGGTGTGTGAAATGAAATGAAGTTCTAAATATATTTTTTTCCATATTGCTAACTGATCACTCACACAGCCCTTATTGACAAAACTTTGGCTTTCATATTGATTAATGGTGTCTCCTTTATTTAATACTATAATGCAATATATAATAGGTTCTACTTCTGCACTACACACAGTTTATTTTTAGCCTAGGAGTAAATTGTTTTTATTTCAGAGGCTATAGAACATATTACAATAGGTTACATCTGGTAGGATTAGTCCAATCTTAGTTTTTGTACTAGTATTTTTTTTATTTTCTCATCTCTGTTATGTTCCTGATTTAGAACAATTTAGTTGAGTGTGTGTGTGTATCATTGACATTTTGACAGGAGTTATTTTGAATATATAAATTTATTTCTGAAGAACTGGTTACTTTATAATAGTCAAAGATAAAACCTTTTTCAATCTTTCAGCCTCAACAAATAGCTGCAACATATATTAATATTACTAATAGTACATTGAAAGGTACAGAAATGGAAAATGCAAACAAGTTGATTAATATAGTGAATAACCATTAGCACAGTCTCATGGACGCTTTGGTCAAGTTCCATAGGAAGACCCTACTTTGTCATCATTATTATCACCATCACAATTTCATAATAAGCATAAAATGATCACATCATTTTCAACTACAATCACAAGGTCAACAGGCTAAAATTAATTACTGGTTAAGTGCTAGATACTAGGGGTGCCAGAAGTTAGAAGGCTTCCTCAGTATGGTCTGTCTATAAGGTTTAACATGCTCTTTATATCTCCAGGCATTTTTCCTTCTGCCTGAAGCATCACTCTTTCTGTTTCTCCCCTTCATAAATTATTTCTAATCCATCACAATCTAGGGCATATATAACATTCTTTGTTAATGTTAAACAATCCCTGGCAGTTAGTCACTTCCTTCTCTTTAACCCTGAGTACTTTGTTTATACTTCTCTGATCAGCTTGTCTCTTTGAGTTGTAGCTACTTGCAGATGCTTCTTTCTATCTGTCACTGAAGTGAAGTTCTTGAGTGCTGGAACCTAGGTGTTTCATCATTATAGGTTCTCTGAGTGTCAAGTATTGAGGATAGCCTTCAATACATGTTTACTGATATATAAATGAATAAAAGGAAACATTTCCATTTCACAACATTCTATAGGAAAACTATTAAAAAATTTCTCAGAAATTTTTGATATGTTTCAAGCATTCTGAAGTCATTTAATAGAAATTGGTGAAACTCAAAGCTATTAAAAACTGGTTTTGTGTGTGTGTGTGTGTGTGTGTGTGTGTGTTTTGTAGGCAGTAATTTCCTCCTACAATCTCACTATGACATGTGTGGGTTAGTTGGCTCATCACTTTTGTTTTCCAAATAATGCTCAGCTACAGAAAACATCGCTGTAAAGCACACAGCAGCCAATAGGTAACTTTGTAAGCCAGACTGAAATGTCACCGCTAAGTTGGACTTTCCCAAGTAGAAGGTCTGTGTGCTAAATAGAAACTGCAGAGTCTACCTGTGAAAAACATTTACATGTCAGCAGAATTGACTTTACGTGTGGATAAGGTTGACAATTCTCAACATGGTATTTACTTCCGCCAAAAAATTTTCCTTGTCACCTGCAAAGGGACCTAATACTGTCCTACCATTGTATTGTTCTTTTAGGAGTGTTAAAACAAATGAAATCATTATGATCTATATATTAAGCATGTGTTGGATTGTGTGCATTTTTTAAAACCACTTAATACAGATGGCCATCCCACCCCAAAGTGTATTCCAAATCCTTTGTAAAAGAAAACTATATTGCGTGTTCCCTATCCACCATCTTGCCCATGAACACAATCCTGATTCCAACCCTCCTGGACATGAGCTTGTTACCCTCTTGTGCTTCATATCTTGGACTTGATCCTTGGTTCCATTTACCTGGTTATAGCCTTGGCTCTTTTATTTCAGTCTTTCTGGCTCTCCACTTCCTAGAAGCTTTAAGTTGTCTCCAGCCATTGTAGATGAATATCATTTCCAATGTCTTTAGGCCCTGGGAACTTGTTGCCCTACTGTGCTCAGTAGTAGATGGAGTTTCTTTTGGCTTACTCTGGCACATGTAGGAAATCTGTCCTGCAGGGGGGTCACTGATAATATTAGTCAGGAAAACAATGACTGCAGGTGGCTGGTTCATGGGAAACCAGCTCTTTGAAAAAACATGAAATAGCATGTTTTCCTGGCATCACAGTCAAGTAAGGTCCAAGCACATCACATTATAGAATGCCATATTATTCTAGGGCCCTACCGTTCAGCATGACATTTTGTTTCTGACAATAAAACTGAGGGTCATGTAATAAAAAGATTTGGTGAACTCCATTGTACTTCAACAATCACCCCGCAACCAAGCAGGGATGCCCATATTCCTCTGAGAGCCCTCCCAGCCAAAATGTATTTTATCAAAAGACTCTTATTTGTAAGAAATATATGTAGAGCAGCTTGTCAGAAATGGTGCACTAAGAAATGACTAAGAAAATGACTAAGTTATTGTGATATTTGATTAATCCTTATTTGACTCATTTATAATTTATAAAATACTTTGATTTACATATTATTATTTAGCCTCCCTGATTCTGACCTTACTTTACTAAAATATGTTCTCAACGAAGTACATTGTTAAAACATTCAAATGAGGATCAATCACTGCTGTGCTCAAAACCCTACAATGGCTTCTCAGACATCTTGCTCAGATTAGAAGTCTAAGTCCTTACAATGAAGGTGACAATTCTCTTTGTGGTGTTCACTCTCCCCCAAAATCTTCCCTGCCTGCCTATAAAGGGGCCTAAAATTCTCACTGTTAGTACTGGGTCATTTAGTCTAGGGTCATCAGGACCAATTAAGTCCGATGATCTGGAACATACACTCTGGCCTCATGGCCTAATTCCCTTTACTTTTCAGATCGCATTTCACTTTCCCGGCTCATTCAGTCTAGCCTCACCAGCCTCCATGTTCTTCTTGCCACATATACTCCTGAGATAAACCACAATTGGTCCTGAGCTATCATTCCATTTATATATTGTCACATTCAACTTGCTAAAGTTTTGTTAAGAATTTTTACATCTGTGCTCACAAAGGATGTTGGTCTTTAGTTTTCATTACTATTGCAGCCCGGTTTGGGTATCAGAGTAATGCTAGCCTCAGAGAATAAGTTGGGAAATGTTCCCTCTTCTTCAGTTTTCTAGAAGAGTTTGTTTAAGTAGATATTATGTCTTGCTTAAATCTTTGGGGGAACTCCTTAGCGAAATCATCTGGTCCTAGGATTTTCTTTGTGGAAAGGATTTTCATTCAACTTCTTTAATTGGTCGTATTTTAAAAAGTAGATTTCACTTCTTAATAGGCATAGGGCTATTCAACGTCTATCTATTCCTTCTTGAATGGGCTGTAGTATCTTCGTGCTATTCAAGAAATTTATACACTTCATCAAAGTTGTTGAGTTTATTGGCACAAAGTTCATAATATTTTCTTAGTTTTCTTTTAATATTAGTAGAATTTGTAGTGTTACTTCTCATTCCTGATATTGGTAGTTTGTATCTTCTCTCTTTTCCTGATCTCTCTTATGAGAGGTTTATCAGTTTTATTGATTTTCTCAAGAACAAGCTTCTTATTTAGTGGATTTTCTCTATGATTTTTCTGTTTTCTATTTCATTATTTTCCACTCTGCTCTTTATCATATACTTTCTGCTTCTTACTTTGGGCTTATTTCCTCTTCTTTTTTTCTGGCTTCTTAAGGTAGAAGTTGAGGTCATTAATTGCAAACCCATGTTCTTTTCCCATATAGGTGTTTAGTTCTATAAATCTAACTGCATCTTACAAATTGTGGCATTTTGTGTTTTCAATGTCATTCAGTTGAAAATATTTTCTAATTTCCCTTTTGAGTTCTTCTTTGATTCATAGGTAGTTTAAAAGTGTTATGTAGTTTCCAACTATTTGGAGATTATCCAGAGATGCTCTCTGTTATATATTTTTATTTATTAAATTTATTTTAATTTAATTCAACTCTGGTCTGAGAACATACTTTGTGTGATTTGAATCATTTTGAATATGCTGAGACTTGTTTTTTGGCCAAGAATATGGCTTTGAACACTGTAGACATGCTCTTGCCTCAGGGCCTTTGCACTTGTTATACCCTCTGACTAGAGTGTTCTTCCCTCAGGTAGCCACATGAGTTGTTCTGTCGATCCCTTCTTTGAGTCTCTGTTCAGATGTCATTATGTCTATGAGACCTCCTATGAAATATAAAATGTGCATGTGCATTCACCCTCTTTTCTTGATTTAGTTATTTCTGTTGCACTTATTATGTGTGTATGTGTTTAAACATCTTTCCTTTAATACAGCATAAATTCTATGAAGGCTGGAATTTTGGTCTATTTTACTCATTAATATATCCTCAGTACCTGGAATAGTACCAAACACATAGTAGGTACTTTATAAATAGTAAATTAATTTATTTTTTAAAAAAAACCCTATAAACCTATGAGACAGGTAGACCTGATTTTATTACCACCATTTTATCAACATAGTAAGCAACTTGTAAAACGTAAGATCAAGACTCTTTACGCTCTCTGCTTTATATAATAATTTCTTCCACTTAATGCCAGCTGCTTTGTAGCCATTTTGTGCCAGGTACTGTGCTAAAGTATAAGGATTTCAAGATGAGTGAGCACAGCTCTGGCCTTAAGAAGTTTATTAAGAGCTGGAGCTCAAGTTGCATGGTAAGAGAAGCTAGAGGTAAAACTGAAAGGTAGTAGGGCCCTGTACACCATGCCCAATGCTTGGATTTTACCTAAAGAGCAATAAGAAGTCACTGGAGTGCTTCAGAAAGGAAGAGGCATGGTCAAATTTTTTAATTAGAGCAAATTAAATTGCATACATTATTTTCATTCTACTAATACTTGTTGAGCATCTATCCTGTGCCAAGGACCATTCTCAGTGCTGGAGGTACAGCATGGAACAAAAAAACCTTCATGAAGTTCATAGTCTAACAGGAAAGACTAACAATAAGCAAGTAATCAAATAAAAACATGCTACAGTTTCAGGAAGTTGTAAATGCTTTGAAGGAAAATAAAGGAGGGTAAGGGAGGTGAGTCATGGGGGTGGGGTGTATTTCAAATAAGGAGTCAGGGAAAGCTCTATTAAGGAAGTTACATTTGAACAGGGATATTAATGAAATTAAAAGGGGAAAGACAAGTCTACAGAGTTCCAGGCAGAAGGACAAGGACCACCTATATGCAGTGGTGTGACACAGAAAGGAGCTTTGCCTGCTTTAAAAAAAAATCAAGGAGCCAAGTGACTGGAGCTAAGTGAATGATGGAGAAGAGTGGTATGCAGTGAGGACAGAGAGGTAGGCAGGGATAGATGATGGTGGGTCAGGAACTGTAGTTGGGTTTTATTCTGAGCAATGAGAAGCCATTAAGTGTTTGAACCAGGGAAGCAATGGTATCTGACTTCCTTTTTAAGATGCCTCTGGTGGATGTATGGAAAATATACTGTGGCAGGGCAAGAAGGGAAGCAGGGAATCCAGTTAGGGGGCTATGGCAGTTGAGCGGGCATAAGAGGGTAGTAGAAACTGGAGTTGGTAGTAGAGATGGTGGGACATGGAATTGCTAGAGTTGACATAACTTGCTAATGGGCTGGATGTGGGATGTGAAGGAAAGAGGAATTCTAAATGATTCCTAAGGTTTGGGCCCAAGGACTTGGTCAGTAGTGGTACCACTTCCCGAAGTGGCGAAGATTGTGAAAGAAGTTGTTGTGGACAGAATCGTCTGTCTCCCCCTACCCCAATTCCTGTGTTGAACCCCTAAACCCAAAGTGGCTATATTTGGACATAAGGCTTTTAAAGAGGTGAATAAGGTTAAATTAAGGTTATTTGAGGTTCTAATTCAGTATGGTTGGTGTCCTTATAAGAAGAGACAACATGGATGCGTGTGCACAGAGAAAAGGTAGGTGAGGACACAGTGACAAGGAGGCCATTTGCAAGCCAAGGAGAGAGATCTCAGGAGAAACCAGCCATGCTGGCACCTTGATATTAGACATCTAGACTCCAGAACTGTGGGGCAATACATTCCTGGAGCTTAAGTCTTCTAGCCTGTAATATTTTATTTTGGCAGCAATACTACTCTAGAAAACCTAGAAAACTAATACAGAAGTGAGAGGATAGTGAAAAAATCGAGTTCTTTATTAGACATGTTGAGTTTGAAATACCTATTATTAGACTTCCAAGCAGAGAGGCTGAGGAGGCAGATGGATATATAAGCCTGAAGCTCGGGGAAGAGGTTGAAGCTAGACATATAATGGAAAATCATTAGCATAAAAATGATATTTGTTATAGGGGAACACATATTCCCCAGTCTCTATGTTCCTATGAGGAACCTCCATTAGTATTATACTCCTGATTTTTCACTGTTTCCTAAGTCGCTCTTCCCCAAGGCAAGAGGATTGACATAACTGACTGGTCAGTTTGGGAGAAAGAACCTGTATTCATGGTTCAATAATTTTCTTTTATCTTTTCGGGATGTCTGCCTTCAGAGAATATACATTTTATAATCTTCCATGCTGTGAGTTTTTCAGGAGCAAGTTTGCATTGGGAGAGGCCTGTGGTTGTCCAAATATTCCTATGATTAAATGGGCTAGTCAGCAAAATATTAACAAGTCCAAGTTATCCTGTAAGTTAACCATATTCTCCAATATAAATATTATTAAAATTGTAATAAAGGTGACATTTTGATCTCCTCTTTTTGACTCTATATCTATACTGCAATTAACTCCAAACTTGAGGCTTCACTAGCTGTCAAACTTGGGGTCACCTATCCAGTGGGTACTGACAGAGAAAATTATTGGGTCTAACTTAGAAAGTTAGGGCTTTCCGATATTAAGAGAAGTAGAAGAAAAGCCATCAAAGAAGACTAAGAAATTTAGATTAGAGGGAAACCAGGAGAGTGTGATGGCTAGAAACCAAGTGAAGAAAATATTTTAACAAGGAAGGAATGATCATGTGTTTCAAAAGATACTGACAGGTTGACTTAATTGAGGGTGTATGAAATTGGTGGTATGACCACCTCTCTTTCTGGTTAATTTTGTGAAAGGAAGAGAAAAGCCATCATTCCAGTTGGCTTCTATGAAAGCAGAACATCAGCATAGCCTCCCTTACACACTCAATCACTTAATTAAACATCTCCCTCAAGAAGGGTAACAAAAAAGTTGGCCTGGTTTGCCTGGGAATAAATGGATTCCTAGGATGTGGGACTTTTAGTGCTAAAATAGGGAAAGTCTGGAGCAAACTGGGAGGAGTTGGTTACCCTATCCTCAAGCCACTTATCCCTACAAACACACCCTTCCACACACAGGCACTAACAATCACATATAATCATGATCACACCAGTGTGACTAATTATCTTGCCCCTCTCAAGATAAGCTACTCTGCTGACAATGTACATATATCCTTCTTAATAGTGATGTGGACATATTGGAGGAAAAGAAAAAGACAATAAGATGGACAAGTGATAGACCCATCCAATCACAGGTAAGGAGATGAACAACAAACCTATTTGCAATTGTTTGAGATAAAGATAATGATATCCTGATGTGAGGCAATGATAGCAAGATGCAGGAGGGAGCATCGATTTCTATGATATGGTTGCTCATAGCATGAGGGAGAGGTTTCATCTTTGAGCATGTAAGTAAATGGTAATCATTTATCAAATTTGGGAGTATGAGGAATTTGAGGATTGTGAGAGAAAATAATGAGTTTGGTTTTTGAACAGGTAAAGTTTAGGGGTGCCTGGGAGTCACCTAGAGAGCATATTTATAAGGACAGCACAATGTAGTTTCAAGAGCGTGGGCTTGAGCCTTTCTGCCTGTATTTAAATCTTAGCTCCATCACCTATTATTAGCTCTGTGACTTTGAGTAGACAGTCTCCTGTGCCTCAGCTTTCTCTCTGTCTAAATAAAATGAGGTGAATAATGGTGATCTGCCTGATAAGGTGAAGGTGAGGAATAGTTTCTGGCACATAGTAAGGATATCTTCTCTTCAAAGATAGGAGGAGCTGGATATATGGAAATGGGGCTAGTTAAAATGACTGACCTGGAAATATAGCAATATGGACACTGAGAAATGAAAACCTATAAGAGCATATGAGGAGAGCAGGTGGGAGACTGAAATGTGTGTGTGTGTGTGTGTGTGTGTGTGTGTGTGTGAGTGTGTGTGTGTAAATAGAAGTAGTACTGGTGGTGGTAGAGGGCAATTAGAAACGAAAGCTTTTCTGGTAACCATTAAGAAGATAATATGTTGGTATCATGATAATACAAGAAGTATTGAGTTTCTGGTCTCACTTTGCATTTGGTGTTTTTATCAGTGAGCTATTTCTTCATAACAAACCTTGCCAAAACCTGCTTTAAATAAACAATTCATCTATTTGGAAATTGCTGTGGCTTAGCAACTCAGGTGGAGCTCAGCTGGGTGATTCTTTTGCTGGCCTTGTCAGGGTCGCTGATCTGGCAGTAGTCAGCTGGCAGCACAGGTGAGGCTGGAGGGCCTCACTGACACGTGTGGAGGCTGGTTCTACCTGTTGGCTGAGAGTGGTCTCTCATCCTCATAGAGGTTGGCCCAGGCTTCCTTATGTGGTAGTCTCAGGGCAGCAAGAGCCTGGGAGAAGAAGCAGAAAGACCTTTAGAGGCCAAGGCTTTGAAGTCATGTGATGTCCCTTTCTCTGCATTCTATAAGGCAAGTCACAGGGCCATATATTTAAGGGGAGGAGAAATAAGCTTTATGTCTTAATGGAAGGAGTGAGGAATTTGCATTACCAAGAGTCATATACACAAGAATTGGAAGAATTGTAGCCATCTTTGTAAACAGTTGAAAAATGGTCTGATGGCACATTTCTCATGTCATTCCTGAAGTCCTACCAAATAAGTCCTCAGGTGTGTAACCTCTTTCTACTCCCAATTATGCCCAGAATAAGTCTTGTGCCTGATAGGCAATGGGTATGGTAAAGGCAGGAATGAGTAAAGGTGCAGGTTGGTGCAGAGTTTGTATTCTGATGTGATATTACCTGTTGTCACACCCTCCCTTCATGGCAATACGGGTAGCTGGCCAAGTGGACCAAGTCTAAAGAATAGAACCAGGGAAGGGAGTATTCTGAGACCTGAGAACTAGAGAGAAGCCAAGGCAAAGCTATATATTGGAGAAATCAAAGTCAAAACACATTGAGCAGACCACATAGAAACACAAAGCCTCAAGGACTGGGGCCGAGTGCAGACAGTACCTGAGGCACTCATAGCTCAGCCCCACTTCACAGTGGGTGTTCTGTGCTGGATTAAAGGACCCAAAGGAAGGCAGGTACTTACTGCAGTGGTTGACAGGAGGACTTGGTACCAAAGAATGATGCCAGACCTGCTGATGCCCTGTTCTCTGCTCTGAACGCCTCTGGGCCATCAAGGATATTTCTTCTCCCTCGTTTCACACACTGCTCACAGCCATTAGCTAACCAGGAAGTAAGGGAAGGGTTCACAGTTTCAGTAAGGAGTGGCTATGTTTTCTGTTTGGGATGCTTCTTCTACTTACTACTACTGTTTATACTTTACTCATATTGATCTTCAGATTCCTGTAAGTGACAGCACGTTAAGATAGAGGCAATTCAGATGAGGCAGAGGTCTGGGAAGCCATGTTTCTTTTGATGTCCATGTCAAAGATGACCCTGTGCTCTGATGGGCCACAAAATCTTGTGGAGACCATGGGAAGATTTTTTTTCACAAACTTTTAAAAGGCAAACTTTACGTGACCCCAAATCTTGTCTGCAGTTCCTAGCTAGGACCTCTGATTTTGAAATCTGTTTTCCTTTTCGAATTTGAATTCAAGGGAAAAATATGTTAAAGCGTGCATAGGAGCACAGCTCCAGTGTCAGACTGCCTGAGATGGCATGCTTACTGGCTATGTGACTGTGGCAAAGATGATTAATTCTCCTGTGGCTGAGTGTCCTCAAATGTAAACTGAGGGACATACAGTATCTACTTTGTGTAGTTGTCATGATTAAATGAGTTAATACATGTTCAGCTCTTAAAACAATGCTGAACACATCATTAGCATCCAAAAAGTCTTTGTTATTATTGTTACTATTGCTTTGTTGTTTTTTATTTTTACATGCCATATAAGGCATGATTAAAAAAATTACAGAAATATACCCAAACATTCCCAGTTTTAAAATGTTGACAGTTAAATTGGGGAAACAAACTAGGTATACATAAAATATTTAAAGAGCCATGTTAAAAGGCCATATTTGAGAAAAATTAATACCTAGACTAATTATACATGTTCATATTGAGGATGATCAATATGGGGAAAGAGATTCAATACAGGGGGGCATGTGACTTAGGAGGGCCTTGGGAGGGTCCTTTAAGAAATGATATTTGGTTTTGGATTTTGCAACAGAATCAATAACCACTGTGGAAAACCACATTAAGTTACCAAAGCTTCCATTTTCCCAAGGTCAAATGTGTATAGTGGGCAAGTGGCATGCTATTTTCTATTGTTCAAAATTGATTCTTCTGAAACATTCTCTCACTCCACTTTTTTGGGTGTGGGGGTCAAAAGTTCAGTGACTTGTGTCTGAAATAATAGCAGCTTACCCACGTTGGGTTGACGTTTTTGTTGTGACTTCAATAGTTGAGTTTTCCACAATACTATCACATTCTCTTTAAGGGAATGTAAGAACTGATTCAAAGAAAGCTATGTTGGCTCTTCTCGGTGAAAAACAAGGCACTTCTTAAGCTTTGAACACTTTGTTTTCTTCGTTGCTTAATTCACCCACTGTGTTCTGATTCCATTCTCTGGTGGAAATATGTGCGTAATTCTACAGTAACATTTCTTTACATGTCTGAAATCTTATGTGCCAGTTTTGCTTACAGCTACAATTTCTTAGTTTAATCTCCCTTAGAGGTTGTAATGATTTATTTCCACTTTTAGTCTAGTAACAAATAATTTTTGGCCTTCCTTTCTCTCTCAAGTTTTTAATATATTGGTGTATTTTGGTGTATATTTTAATATATTAGTGTAAAAGAAAACCAAATGATCCTTTCCACTCTCTACCTCAAAAGCAGCCTTCCTGAAATATATGCTCTCCACTTTAATCCACAAGCAGCACTGCACAAATTGTCTTATTAAAAAACACAGGCCAGGGGATGTCCTTTCCTTTTAAAAACTCTTGATGGCTCCCAGAATAAAACACAAATTCCATGGCGTGACCTCCAAGGCCTATCAGAGCCTCTCTCAGTTGTCCCCCCCCCCCCATGTCCTCCTTCATTCTTGCTATTGTTCAGCGCTCACCCACCCTTCTGCAACCCCGTGTGAAGTGAATTCTCAAAGCTGGGTGCCTTTGATCATGCAAATTTCTCTTCTAACATTGGCCTTCCCTCTTCTCTTCCTGGAAACCTTCTCATCAAGGACTTTCTTAACTGGCCCCTCCAGGTCTAAATAATTGGTCTCCCTCTGGGCTCTCCTTCCTTTTGACTTGTACCTCTTGATGATTGTCACCTGTTGGTGGGCTTCTGTTGGTAACAAAAGCCACAGTTTATTTAGAAGTATTGGGATAGGTGGCTTCATAGGCTAAGATTGTCTTCTAGGTCAATTAGAGTTTGTAAAAAGGAAATTTTAAAGCCTCTGCTTTGTCCAGTTCATCCATGTATTTGTTCTTCTTGGGCACTCTAGACACCTCAGAATTTCATTAGAATTTACTTAGAATTCTGGCAATACATTACGAATTGTGGCAATACATTTCTACAAGTTGAAACTTAAAGGCACTTGACTTAATCTGGGTACCCTTCTGGTGTCTAGGATCCTACTTATATCAGCTCCTTCAGGTCTCACTGAGGTTAGCCTCATTACACCCACTTTCCAGACAAGGGAACTCAGATTCCAAGTCAGATGCTGTGCTCTTGAGGCATGTGGGGGCAGGGAAATGCAGTGTATACAAGCATGAGTGTCTGGAATGTTTACTAGATTGTACCAGTTACTAAACTTTTCTTTGCCTCAGTTTCCTTTACTGTAAAATATGATAATAGTGTCTTCCTTGTGGGTTTTTTTTTCTTGAGAATAAAATAAGTTAATATACATAAAGCACTTATAAGAGCCTGATCTGTAGTGAACACATAGAAGTGTTAGCTATTATCATTATCATCATCATATCATCATCATCATCATCATCATTTTTACCTTTAATGAAGACAGAACTAACAAGTGAACGTGTCAGTATTTGGACACAAATATATTTGTCTCCAAAAACTCTGCTTGTACACGTCTAAGTGCACCCTGCTATGCCCATTTGCCTTGAGATGAAAGAACAGAGTGAAAAGTCCTTTCCAACTTTTCCCTCAGGGATCTAAATGCTTTATCAAATGATTTTAGTTTAAAATGCATGACCAGTACCTTCTGCATACTTTCCGAGGTTAAAAGTCTCCAGAGCATTAGCATGAGTGAGGTGAAATTCTGAAATTATTTTGGTTTAAAATGCATGATCAGTGTGTCATGTATACTTTCTGGAGGTTGAAGCCTCGAGAAGCATTAGCATGAAAGAGATCAAGTTCTGCTCCCATACAAGGAACGGCGTGGTAAAAATCATTGTTCCTGTTAGAAAGGTTGTGCTGGGGTCGTTCACTATGCCTGTAGTATTACTGATATTTGCTTACTGGTGTTCGGACTGTCTGTACCAGGCCACGTGGTTAGAAAGAACTCAAACCAGCTTGAGCATGCTTGTTCCAGCACATAAAGCAGGTCTTTCCACCTTCTTTCCCCCACTAGGGGTGAAGGAAGATTTTTTAAAGTTGTAGGAGTATGTCTCTTCCTCGCCAACCCTCTTCCTCCTTCTTTTGTTCCTCAGAAAGGCATGGGCCCCACATTGGTCAGAAAGAAAGCAGAGGTGAGAGGTAGATAAGAAAGGTGCTATATTTGGCATGACTGGTTCAGGCTTAAGGTTGGGCCTCAATAGACATTTAGGGTAAATGTTTTATATCCCTTGGGTGAAACTTGCTGTGTCTGCATCCATATGATATCATGTAATGAAACAAGAGACTTAGTTTGTGAGACGCATTCCCTGAGGGTATCATGCTTTTAATTTTCTTAAATTCAATTACATCCAACAAATTCATTCTGAGCTTCAGGCTATGGCATCAGACTATGTTCTGTGGATATAAATTTGTGTAAGATAAGGCCAGCTAGCTCCAGGAGTTTCAAGCCTCGTTTAGGAGACAAACTCTAACATGACATGTTAAGTTCTGTGATCATGCAAACAGGAGACATGGCCCAGATGATTGGCCAGGGTTGGTGGTGATAGGGGAGGCCATCAAGAAAAGTGGTCTCTGAAGAGAATATAGAAAATTGCCACATGAAAAAAAGGGGCTATGAACACATCAAACAAAGGGCAGAGCAAGAGCTTAGAGATGTTCAAGCATCTGGCTTATTCAACTGACTGATCTAAAAATGGTAGCTTGGAAGTGTTCCAAATGTGTTATAAGATTAATATCTTACAATAGCCCTGTGAGGTAGGTTCTACTGTTATTCCCATCTTACTGATGAGGAAACCAACTTGCCCAGTGACAAGATTTGAACAAGGCAAGCTACCTCCAAAGAAAGATAATCATTAGCCATTACACTTAACTATTATTCACTATACCACTTCTCTAGGCTGGCTCTTCTCAACCAGGGCCAGCCATCAGAATAACCTGGGAGATTTCTAGGACTGTACATACCCTAGTCCTTCCCCCAGAGAGTGATTTAGTACCTCTTCTTGGTAAATGGCTATACTATCTGGCTAGTTGCTCAAACCTGAGCTTAAAAGTAACTCATGGCATGTCTTCCTTTTTTATTTTCCACATCCAACTTATCTCCAAATTCTCCCACTTCTCCACCAAAAATTTATCTCAAATTCTTTCACTTCTATGTCCACTTCCAATTTCAGCATCCAAATCCAAACTCCCCCAAACCAGTTGATCTCTCAATTTCTCCTATAGCCCCCTTCTAATCCATCCTCCAAATTATAGCCACAGTGATTGGCTCAAAGTCCTCCAATGGCCCTAGGTTGCCTTTGGACTTCAGTCCAAACCTGCATCATAGTTTACAAGATTCTGCATGGCTAAGCCCATGCCTATATATTTCAGGCCAGCCTTTTTCTTGTCCAGTCACGTGGATGTTCTTTTGCTTTCTTCAATGTGACAAGCTCTATTCTACCTCGGGGTCTTCCCACATGCTACTGCTGTTCCTTCTGTGGGGATGACTCTTTCTATACCTGGCTTCTTTGGTCTCAGACCTTCCCTGACCCTCTTTGATAAAATATCCCTTCTATCATTCTCTCTTTAGGGCATGCTGATCTTTTCTTTCATTGTACGATTTGTTGATAAACTCTTATGTGGTTACTTATTGAAATCAACATTCCAGCACAAGCTTGAAAGCTCCGTGAAAGTGGGGATTGCACCTGCTGTGTTCACCTGCATGAGATCTTGTACCCAGCCTGCTGTATGGCCCACAGTGGATGCACAGCACAGTTGTAATGAATAACCGATGGACAAAATGCATACAAAGCTGCCTGAGGTTGGTAATGAGGTCGATGGATTTGGCAAAGATATTCACTTGGCTATTCAGATATTCAGATATTCACTTGGCTGTTTTAGTTGAGCGATGGGGAAGAAACCAAACACAATGGATCCAGAAAATGAATGAGAAAGCAAAGAGGAAATAAAGTTAATGTCGTGTGGAGGAAATGATAATAATTACTATGTTCCAGACCTTGACCTTGGCACTAAGCATTCATTATTTAATCATTACAGTAATCTTATAAGATTCTAGTTTCTCCATATTTTGGAAAAGGTAAATAGTCTCAGAGAGGTTATGCCTGGGGGGGTCACATATCTAGAATACAGCAAAACCAGGCCCAGGCTTGACTTCATACTCCATGCCCCTAACTAATAAGCCAATGGCTCTTGGATGTGCAAAGGAATCATGGCAGTGGGTGGCTTATTAAAACTGCAGTGACTATCAAGAGATTGAAATTAAATAGGCCTGGGAGAGGGTACAGGAATCTTCAGTTTTAACAAGCATTTCAAGTGATTCTAAGGCAAATTGATCTAGGGGTTCTGTGCTGGGGAGCATCACACCATGCTATGCTTCATAAGAGAGTACATTTTAGGTCACTCATATCTTCCGATCTCAGCCTTAGTGCCTCTAAGACTCCGTTGCGCCTATATATTGATAAAAATGTTTTCTTACGAGTTTATGGTGATTATATGAGATAACATACAGTAGGTGCACAGTAAATGTTGGCTTCCCCTTTCTATAGACTTTCCTTTTAGGACCTTTCACTAGGTAAGGAAGGAGAGAAACAGCTAATAATTTGAAGTTGTGTTCATTTCTAGGAAGTTTTGTTTTTTCCCCTATTATTCCCATTTCATGGATAAACCAAGGCACAGGGCAGTTAAGTCACTGGGCCCAACGTCACAGCTACGAAATGGCAGCCCTCTTACCTCCATGTTATGTTGGTGAAGAAATTAAATATGGAAAGAAGTCTGTGGTAAACGCTTGTTGAATTGAGTTTCAAACTTAGCTGTTTTTCTATTGCTTTTCTGTTAAAACAGAATGTAATCTTTTCCCCCGTTTATTTGTTGACTTTTGTCTTTGATTTCTTTTTTTTATTATTATTATAAGAATCAATTTCTCTTCAGGAGACCACATAGTATTAAAATCAAATAAGTGTAGTCAATATGTCAGGCAATGGTGGGACCATCGTTCCATTAAGGAGAGTAGTGGTGCTTAGATACTTAGAAACTGCTAATAGAAGCTGTAAGAACTCTAGAGGCTTGAAAGTAGCATGTACAAAGAGAAAGTGAAGCCCCTGTCCAGACGGGTGTGATGGCTTGCTCTTGGTACCTTGATCACTCTGTGTGGAAAGATCAGTAAGTGTCCTGGGACCTAGTCTGGGGCCATTCCCTTCTAAATCTTACACAGACTCTGTGCTTCAGGGGTGGCTTTCCTCCAGTTTTTCTCAGGCTGTGCCTTTATGCAGAAGCACGTGACCCCACACCTCTCTCTCTGTGGCTTTCCTTTTAGAGAATGAACACATAAGCCAGCCCTGAGCTGTGAAGCCCCAGCTTACATGACAGTTAGATGCTTCACGTCCATCTGGCTTGCCTTAGATAAGGCCTCACTAAAAGTCCAGGATTTTGTTTCATTTGGTGTTTTGATCCCTTAGTTCTTGTGTTGGTGCTTTCACTTTTAAGATTCACTTTGTTTGTTCTGACATGTTTCATATTTGATCTCAGTGGCTGGGTTTTTAACTACCCTTTATTTCAAAATTTGCTTCTATAGCACACGAAAAATCTGTGTGTTCCCATTGCTCCTTTTACCATGAATAGCAATTAATCTGACTACCTGGAAACATATAGATTCCATTCTGTGTTCCAAAGTTTCATTAACTTAGTGTTTTAGTCAGGGTTTTCCTGAGAAACAGAACCAAATAGAACACAAACAGAAGAGGCTCTGTGTGTGTGTGTGTGTGTGTGTGTGTGTGTGTGTGTGTGTATACACATACATGACTCCACAGCTCTCTTTTTGAGGCTTAAATAAATGCATATAAATATATCTCTTTGAAGAAATTGGCTCATGTGATTGTGGAGGCTTGTGGTGTCAAAAATCTTGTGGGAAAGGTCAACAGACTGGAGAGTCATAAAAAAGTTGCAGTTCCAGTCCAAAGGCAGCCTGTGGGCAGAGTTCCGTCTTGCTCAGGGGAGGTTCTATTCAGACTTTTGGCTGATTGGATGAGCCCGACCCACATTAAAGAGGGCAGTTTGCTTTGACTCAAAGTCTATTGATTTAAATGTAAATCTCATCCCAAAAACATGCTCACAGAAGCACCCAGAATAATGTTTGACCAAATATTTGAGCACTATGGTTCAATCAGTTGACACATAAAATTAACCATCATCACACTAACTTTTATTCAAATTGGGCTCTGCAGAACAGCATTCTAAATGTTGATAGGTTGGCAGGAAAAAATAAAGAGGAACAGCAATTCAAGGGTTAAACGTATTTGTGACGTATCACCTATTGTCCCTCCATTTTTGGAGTGTCATATTTTACATTAATTCGTTAAAGACTGAGAATTCCTGAGGTCAAGGAAACTGCTTACTTCGCGTTACTGCTCCCCAAGGAAGGCAGGACTGCCCTATGTGGCTCTTCACTTGGCAGCCCCCACTTCCATCAACACATTAGCAGGAAGGGCTTGGGTTTGTTTCCCTATAAATCCTAAATCCTGAACCCTGGTTCTCAGATTAAAATTGCACAGAAATGTTTCTCTAAGTGCTAAAAGTGTGTGCTACCTACTAATCCAGTAAACTAGGACAATCACTTTATATTCAGCTGTTCATGAGATTTCAAATAACTCCCAGGCAAATGATTAAGGTGAGGCTGAAATATCATGGGCAGTGCTTGGCCATTCTGGTTTTATCACAGTTTCCTCCCAGGATAGCTCCTTTCTATTTTGTTTTTACTTCTGTAACCTCCCTCTTTTGCCATTTCATGTTTCTTGTCTATCCCTAACAGAGCCCTAATCAAAACTAAAATGAGCTATATCAAAGAAAGAGCAAAGCTTTTATTGTTTTTATATAATGCATGCTGTTTTCCTTCTGCACTTGATGAAAAAGGCTTTCTCATCCTGCGCTAGGCACCATCCATGTTGTCTTTCCTTATTTAAACCACCCACAGGCTGGAATTATGTTGTGTATGTGAAGTGATGATGGTAGATATTGTTAGTGGTGTATACATATATGCTTGTTTAATTTAACTGAGTTTGTAGACGACATATCAGCTGGGGGAATCCAGACTCTACTCCCACTAACCCCTGGCTCAGGTTAGGTCCACAGCTTTGACATGACTTCCCTTGAAATGCTTTCAGGAGGAGAAAGCTGATTGCATATGCTCCTCTCATTCAAGCCATCCCCCACCCCCCATTTTAGGGAGACATCGAGGCAGCATACCCTTGGTTTAACACAGTCTCTTTCACTCTCCTTCAATCGTAAATTCCCGGCTGAGGCTGACACATCTGCACATACTGGTTTCCCCTTCTCATCCAGTGGCTGTCATGTACGGAACTCAAGGTAACTCTCCTGAATGCAGAGGACCTTGACCTCTGTCCGGTGAGGGACTTTCCATCTGAGCTCTGTCCGTTGTCCTGGATGTGTCAGTATCCACGGGGATAAGTCACCTGGCCCTGTGGTTCCTGATGGCACCCATCTCTAAAATGCAGCAGCTGTGATCAGACCCTGCATCTGGAAACCACCTAGAACTCTTCCATCTCAGAGTTTAAAAACCCCTCTCACTCACTGGAGGTTGTTTTTCTTGTACTTATTTTTACTTTAAACGTGTAGATACTCCTGAATAGTTGAACACTTCACACTGTTCTCAGAGGATAACTATTGATCTTTCACTCTCCTTAATTCCAACACCTTCCAGGATAGGTGAAGAGATAACTATCAAAGAGTTACAATGGAGACATCAGAGCAAAAGTCCTCTGTGGCGATGAAGACCTTGGATGACAGCAGGCTGGGAAGACCAGGCGGTTTCCTCTCACTGCCTTCTCTTCCTCTGCCCCACTTTTCTTCCCAGGCTAGAAAGAGAGTGATGGCAGTGGATGCTGTTTTAGAGGACTGAGGGCTGTAAGTAACAGATACCAGAAGGAGTGAAGTCTCCTTAGGCTTTGGGAGGGAAAAAGGGTCCTTTGGTTGCTGGTTTGGGCCAGATCTAGACCTGGTGCTGGTTGGCACCAGGACCAAGGCAGAGCAGGCAGCCCTGACAGCAGAGGCTGAGAGTACAGCACTAAAAGGAGGAAGCAGGAAGCTTGTGGCTTGCTGCTAGTACATGGCTCAGGACTTTCAGGGAGAGCTTGAGGAAAAATAGGTTTCCTTCTGGGTCACTCTGTATAGTTCACTAGGGTAGAACAAGAGCCAAGGGTTCAATACTGATGCCCTGCCCTGGAACCAAGAGGGTGTTAACTCTGGAAGATTCCAGGGGCAGCCTAGCCTGGTGGTTACGGTGTGGGCTTCAGAGCCAGACAGGCTTGTGTGACTTTGAACAAAGGGCTTTATCTCTCCCAGCCTCGGTTTCCTCCTTTGTAAAACAGAAATACAAATAATAACAAGTTGGGAAGTATGAAATCAGGTTGAGTGCCACGGCCACTGCATTCCTTTTATTCTCTGATGGTGGTGATGCAGCCAAAGCAGGCAGGTGACAAGTACCTGCTAAATGAGTCAGACAATGTTATTTGACTGAAAAGATAGACACAGAAAAGTGTTTTTTTTTTCCTTTTGTTTTGTTTTAGCGAGCATTGATATGGAGTGTCTAACATTTCTAAAATTTCTCTCACACTTTCAATGGTCTTACAAATAGCTTAGGACCCCGGGTAGACTCAACTGCCAGGGGGGATACGGCCAGAGTTGAAGGTTCAAGGCCTCCTGTGTCAGGCACTCTTGGGATCCCTAATGGTCATTCTTCCATGGCCAGAAAAGATGAGTCTGGGAAGGCTGACTTCCCCTGAGAGATAAGTGGTAGGCAGTGGATTTAGCCCTTGGAGGTTGGGGAACTGGAGGCATGGAGATGTGGGGGAAATGCTATGGAAACCTACCACTCCAGACGCATCGTTCAGGGCCTCACAGGGGCAAAGGGTAAAGGTGAAGCGTTGGCAAACCCATCTGTCCAGCCTTGGCAGGAGGCTGAGACCAGCTTTCCCTGTTACTTCGAAAATACTAGATCTTTAGTTAATGCAATTTAAGACACATGGCATGAAGAATAAAAGCAATTAGGAAGAAAGAAAAAGCAAAACAATGTGGAAACCACAATCGAGCGACTGGGGCTAAGGAGGCAGAAAAGAAATGTCAGAGTGGGATGTGCTACATTTCCACACTGCACTACTGAGAGCAGGAGGCTGGCTTTTAACAGTTTTCTAATGGCTTGAACACCCCCACATAAAGAAACATCAAACCTTTCCAAACTCAAACCAGATGACTTCATCTAGCATCCCAGAGTCGGTGAAGGAAGCCTGTGAAACCCAAACAGGAAACAGGAAGGCAGCAGCTCACGCTTGCTTTGGAATCTTGGTGTGTAATCATTGTCTCTCTCTGTTAGAAATACCTCCTGCCTTGTAGGCCAGCAAGGCAGGGCAGGGGTGACTCTTGGCTCCCAGAAGTCAGGGACACCTCTTCATCTTCTTGCTTGGGCTGTGTGGTACCAGTGCTGGAGGGAACCACAGCCAGTGGGTGTTGGTTTGCTGTGGTCTGACTGTCCTTTGACACCAGCACTCCTGGTTTCTCTGCGCTTAAGTTTGTATATTCATTAAATGGGCAGTAAATGATGTATACTATTATTGAACAAAATCAAGGCTCTAACACCAATGCCAGTAAGCTGCAGACAAATGTGAGGGATGACATTTTGGAACTTGAATTAGCTGGAACATCGTCTCAAGGTCCATTCCATGAACCATCCTCCTTAAATCCACACCATTTGAAATATGGTGTCTGTAGGAACCTAGCTCCCTCTGCATTTGCAGGTTATTTGGGAGGAGTTATGGTGGGTACATGGCAATGAGAATTGCAATGTTAGTTTCTGAGAGAGACCACAAGAAAATAACTGCATTTATAGTGGTTGTTAAAAACTGTTTAAATTCTTAGTAATCAATTGTCGAATAATTGAACCACAACCCACATTTTGATTAAACTAGGTCAAATTGAAATTTGTGTTGCTTGACTTTTGGTAAAGTGCGCTGGTGTGGCAAAGAACCACCACAGAAGTGCTGCAAAACTGAGCACACAATAAGACAATGGTGTTTATTCTAAATGTGCCTCGAGGCATTACAGTTTTCTGTAGTTACTGTACTTTAGAAAGCATGTAATCAGCTGAGTCAGTGTTATCTGGAAATCGAAAGCTCCAAGGGCTATGCCTGAATCGACTGAGCTGCTTAACCTTCCTTTGCCTCAATTTCCTCACCTAAAAATGTAGGCATGATACTAAGACCTACCTCCCAGATGGTGTTGTAAAGATTAAATGAGATAATCCATCTAGTACTTGAACAGAAAACCGGGCACTTCGTAAGGACCTAAATCAACAGTAGCTACTGCTTGAGTCTAGTAAATTATCACCATCCCATTTTTTCAGAGAAGGAGAAAGAGGATGAAGTGCTCAAGTGAAGTTCCCAAGGGCTCCAGGGTAACAAATGGAATGACTCCATGAGGCCTGGCCCATGGGAGATAGCCCAGAGGACCTCGCTCCTCCCACTTTCCTAATAAATGGCCTACCCAAAGCAAGAACTCAGAAGCAGAGAACCTACTGGAGAGTGAACACTGGCAACCATATTGTGAATGAAGCACTTGAGGAGCAGGAAGGAGGCAGGTTCTATGGGGTTTATCAGGGCAGCAAGAGTTCATCAAGCAAGAACAAGGCCTCAGAGGTAAACTGGGCTGGACGCAGGGAAGTCAGGCTGAGGGAGCTATGTTCTGAGATGCTTATTGGAGAAGACAGCACAAAACTTGGTGAGTGTGCCAAGTGGGTGGAGAAGATGGGTTTTGAAATCAGGGAAGTTGGAAAATGATAGAGAAACCAAGGGGATGAGACATGTAGGGACATATTTCGCTCTTAGTTATTTTGACGAGGGATGTATTCCTCAAACTGGAATCTGAAGATGAGAAGACCAGGAATATATTCTTGTAGCTTAGTGAAAATTATTGTAAAAGAAGAAGTCTGTGTCCGTAAACTGTTTTTTAAAAGAAATCTATAAAAGAAGTCTGTAGACACTCAACTCGTAGAAATGCTGAACAAGGGATATTCTCTGTTTCTGATAGATAACTGCATTGAGTATGCAGTGTCCTCACGCTAATCCAGACTTCAGAACTACTCTGTAAATTAATCTTTTCAGTGATAACAGACTCCTCCATGATGTCATCACTGACTTCACAAGATAAGCACTGCACAGCTCAGGTCCAATTCTGAACCTGAGTGTCCTTAGGTGTGGTGGAACACATTTGCATGTGGCCAAAGTTAAATCTGAAAATATCTCAAACTCCCTGAATTGAAATTGTGATATCAAATTATTTTAAATCTCAGTTTGAGAACTGCATTACCAACATTTTCAATTCCTTAATATTTGAAGATTGCTCTTTCCCCTCCTTTCCTTGCAGTTAGTGATGGCCAAGTGACAGTTCTCCCTAATAGAATGAGAGCAAAAGAGAAAATTCATGCTTCTTTTAGTCTGGCCCATTACAACTTCTCACATGTGCGTTTCCATGCTATTTCTCCTTCTGTCAGGTGGAAGCAAATAATGAAAGTGTAGAATAGGAGGGAGTCACAAGATGGACAGAGTCTTGGTTACTGAATGACAGTGGGCCTGCGCTCACTCTGAACCATTTTGTGAGCAAGATGTTAATTTCTATTGTGTTAATCTACTGACATTTTGGAATCTGTTTGTTACTACAGTCTACCTTACCTTAACTAATACAGAGAAAAATACAGTTTCTTGATCTGTACTCCAGACCTCCTAGGTCACAATGTTTGGGATGAAGCCTAAGTATCTATAATTTTTTTAAGTTCTCCAATGTTATTCTGATGTACATGGTCTTTTACAATCATATACTTCATTCCACAACTGACATTTCCCCTTATCCAGTTGGGTATCTTAGGGAAAGATTTTACCATTTTCAGTTTTTGCCTGAATATTTTTTAAAAGTTAAAGATCAACAATTTTTCAATTAAAATTCAATCCATTTGACCCAGGGAATTTAAGATGTATTTCTCATGTATCAGGATTCCAGTTTGTCTATTTTCTTCCTCCCTCCCTTCCTCCCTTCCTCCCTTCCTCCCTTCCTTCCTTCCTTCCTTCCTTCCTTCCTTCCTTCCTTCCTTCCTTCCTCCTTTCTTCCTTTCTTTACCTTCCTTCCTATTTTCCACCCTCCTCCATCTCTCCCTCCCTTCCTCTCTTCCTCCCTCTCTCTCCCCCTATTGTTTATCTTCTGTCCATCTCTCTATCCATCTGTCTTTTCTACTTATCACAGCTAAATAGCTTTTCCCAAAGTATTTTCCTTCAATTTTATTTTACAGATATAAAACTTTTGCATTGTATAATTCCTTGGAAATAATATGCAGCAATTATAAGAGTTCAGCAGCTGTTAATACTTTTTAATAATTACTTTGGAGCTGTGACTGATCTCCAGATCTTAAGGAAAGGGAAGCATTAAAATATTTTCAGATATGGAAAGGCCTCCTCTAGCTATTTTTATAGTTTAAAATTCAGATATTTTCTTACATTATTTTATCCATTTTAATGTCTTTTTTTCTGACTGAAGTTGATTAATGAAACTCAACACAGTGATAAATTTGATCTCTTTATCAAATGCCTTGAGTATTTATAATAGGCTGACACTGTTATTTGTTAAAGGGATATATGAAGAAAACCTTTGATATATTTAGTCCACTGATAATTAGTAGAGAAACTCATATAAGAATAGCTAATGTTTTATAGTGTGCTTACTGTGACCCTTCTAGGGACTTTGCATAAATTAAATTATTTAATACTCAAAATAATCCTATGAGTTAAGCGCTATGTTTATCCTCATTTCATAATGAGGAAACTGAGGCATGGAAGCAGGAAGGAATACGCCAAAGGTTACATAGCAAGTAGGAGGTGGTGTTGGGACATGAACTCATATAGCCTTTAGACTCTGTGCCTTTAACCATTACACAAACTATTTTAACAGATAAGCATTGATTCTGTGTAATTTTCATGGAATTCTGTGGGTATATTAGTTTTTCTATTGCTTTATGACAGATTACCACAAATTTTAGAGCTTCAAACCACATACACTATTATCTCACAGTTTCCATGGGTCAGAGGTCTGGACTCGGCTTAGTGGGACCTCTGCTCAGGGTGTCACAAAGCTGCAGTCAAGGTCTGGGGTCTTATCTGGGCTTCGAATTCATCTTCCAAGGTCACATAACTGTTGGCAGAATTCTTTTCCTTGTAGCTGTAGAGCTTATTATGGCAGCTTGCTTCTTCAAAACCAGCAAGAGAAATCTTTTTCTGATCCCAGTGAAGTCCGATACTCTCTTTTAAAGAGCTTCCAACTGATTAAGTCAGGTTCCCCTGGGATAGTCTTCATTTTGATGACTGTAAACCAATTTGAGACCTTAGTCATATTTGTAAAATCCCTTCACTCTTACCATACAATGTAACCTAATCAAAGATGTGACCTAATCATGTGTGTAACACCAGTGGCAGAATTCATGGGTCCATCTTAGAATCCTGCCTACCACAGTGGTACGATAGGTATGTCTGATCTCTTCCTGCATGGGTAAAGGAAATGGATAAATACTTATACAATGACATGATATTTCCATTTAGGACTTGACTTATCAATCTCAGCTTATAAAATTATCAAAGCTTTGTTAACAAAAGTTTTATACATAAAATCTCTCTTCTTTTTTTTTTAAAAGATTTTTATTGGGGAATTGGGGGAAGGGGAACAGACAAGTTGCTGTCGTTTTGTTCTTCAGTCTAGTTGTGGAGGACGTTGCTTCACTGGCCCAAGTTGGCACCATCATTGCGCTCTTCCCGGGCGAGGCAGATCAGTCGCCGGCTTCTGGACGGCCGCTCACTGCGGCTGCTGGCCGCTCACGCTGGCTGCTGGCTACACACGGTAGCCCATGGCAACCCACTGCCACAGGGGCTGCAGCCTACGCCGTCGCCGCTGACTCATGGCAGCCCAGCTCCAGGTTGAGCTGTTGTTCAGCATCTTAGCTGTGGAGGGCAGTGTCACTGGCCCTCATATGTGGGATCTGAACCGGGGCCCTCTGGCATCCCAAGCCAGTTCTTAACCATTGCGCCACTCGGTTGGCCCAAAATCTCTCTTCCTTAATCCTTTTCTAGAACACTTTTGACACTGAAGGAAGGTTGATGGTATAAATAAATTACTTTTTTGAAATTATTGTAAATTTACTTGGCTGATTAGTTTTCCTGGGCATTTCTTAAAGTCACCTAATCACTTTTGTCCTATGATCACTTATTAGGTAAAAAGCAAACTCCATAGTGTGGCCAATCAAGATCCTTTATACACTAATCATGTTGCCCTCAATTCTTGCCACTGCCTTCTTTTCCCATCATTTTACTTCAAGTCCCTTTCATGACTCTGATCTTTGTACATGAGGTACCTATACACATGGTTAATTTTATCCGGAATATGACTTATACCTTACTTCCATCCCCACATGAATCTGCTGGTAAATTCTCTGGTTTTTCAAGACCTGGCTCTGATGTAACTTCTTTTGTGAAACTTTCCCCAGTTTTCGAGCTGAAAGATAAGAGTAGAGGCTGTAGAAAAAGGATTTCAGTTCTAGGTTCACCTGGAGGGTAGAAATGGGGGGATAATACTGACTTGAACCCTTTCTGAAGAGCCCTGTATTAGTCTGGATTTAAGTATATTGTAGAAAAAAATACTTTAGGAGAAAATGGACTTAGGAAATTGAAGCTAAGCTAAAAAGTAAATGTGGACTGGTAACATGTTCTATCACTGAAAAGGTTGAGCAATAAAACAATCTCACACGTGTTCTCTAATGTCTAGGACATCCCTCTCTTCTAACTCTCCAGTTAAAAGAACCAGAGCTCTTTGAAGACTAGATGAAATCTTACTCTTGTCTGAATGCAAGGATGATTTAAAAATACCTGGGGTAATGATGAAAGGACAACAGAGTCAGCTTTGAGGTATTTCCACTATCCAACGTGGAACTGTTTGAGCATTTAAAAATAATTATTCATAAACAAGCTGAGTTCATGGTTCCATGAATCCATAATGATATTCAAATTGGGAAAAGGTAAAGTTCACAAAAGACGTTATCATACAAAAGGAAGTTGAACATAAATAGATATACTTAACTTTTATTCGTTTTAAGAGAATTGTGGTTTTGACATTTGTGAGTGTTCTGTTTCTCCTATACAGCTCTTTATAATATGTGGATATATACTTTTCTTCACTTTTATATGTAGGCAAGTTAAAGAGGATTATGAGTAATCCCAGGAGTTTTGAAAAAGTAAGAAGTTTACCAAGAATAAGAAAGATTGTGATCAACAGTGTAGGAATACATGTGTAGAAAGAATGTGTTGAAAGAAAATAGGTTTACCACATTACCCAAGAGTAAATTCAATCTCTCATCTTCTAGGAAACAAAACCTCTTGGATGATTAGACCAATTATCTAGAGATGCTAACAGGGCATCATAAGAACTAATGCTAACAAATCATGTCCAACTTATTATAATAATGAAAGGACAATAGAAGGTCTTGCCAGCCAAGTAAACCTTGAGGAATGTATCATTTCAGAAAAACATGTCAGATTGTCAGAAACCAAAATTGTGCGAAAGTTGTGGGCTTGAAAAGACCCACTGATGTAATAAGTGCCCATGACTCTAAAAAGAGGAAGGCAGAAAGGTGGTTAGTGGATTAAGCTTGAATCACTCTGGAAGTTTCAACCAGGACCCAGGTCCTGACTAAGAATTAATTGATCAGTAACCTGGAATCTGCAAACTTAGCTGGTCTGAGGCACTATTTATTTTCTTGGTAGTGAAAAAACTGAGAAAGTATAAACTTTTCTCTTTGCACTTTGGCTTTAGGAAAAGAGACTACAAATCACCACCTCAGAAAGGATATAAAAAGAGGACATATATAAAGAAGTCCCTTACAGGTATTAAAAAGAAATGGGTTGTTGACCCTTCCATGCCGGTGGACCACAGGAGAAAGGAAGGAAGGAGGATTAGAGAAATAGATTTTCAGTTCATGCGTTCAAAAAGTTGTGATCAGAAAGTTCAAAGAAGAATTCAGTTTTATCAGCGCTGGAACTCTGGGAGGAAGAGGTCATATTGGAAGGCTCTTTGTCAGCACATGAGGTAATGGTGTAGCGGTGGCCTGGACAAGTGGTCAGATGAATGTGGCAGAACTTCGACCCCTAGGAATTCTGGAAAGTCATTTGTGCCTCAATGAGTGGATGTGTTGGTGTCTTGGAAGACTAGAGAACCAGCAGGGGCCTGAGGATGCACAAACAGGCTGCAGTATGGGAAGGCACACCAGAGGCAAATGGTCAGGATCACAGTGTGTATCAGCCAAATGCTCCAAAGACCCATGTGGACTAATGACACATCAGATGGGAGGGGACCAGACCATTCACTGAGGATCCAGGGGGCTCTGGCATGCCTTACCCTTGTCACCACACAATCACATCAGCCTCAGCCTCCCCATCTCTGGAAAAAGCAGGGAAAGGGAGAGGAAGCTAGGAAGATAGAAAGATTCCGCATTTGTCCAAAAGAAATGCATCATAAAAGAGTCCATTTAAAGAGAAGAGACTTTAATGCCTAATATTTAATACTTGGAAGAATGTTTTCCACCCCCTGGGACCCATTGAGGTGGATGTTTACGTGGAAGAGTAAATCCTTATAGAAAATAAAGAAGCTGCATTTTCTTCATATAGCTAAGTAGCATTTGAAGTTTCCACCCCTGCTCCCTAAGGGACATATTCAAGCCCACCCAGGTGTGAGGGGTGTGACCTCAACCTCAATTGTATGCCTAGGGCAGGATGTTTTCCAGTATTACCCAGCCTCCTGTTCTCAGATGTCAGCAAAGCCTGGCTGCCCTACAAACTGTTGCTACATATAAACTAACATAGCCTCAGATATTTCCCCAAACAGTGTAAGTCTGTGAGCATCAGAGCAAAGGAGAGTTCAAGTTTGGGAAGGAGGACATTCATCTCACCTGAGTTCAGGAAGGCGAGACCGTGATGGGGGATCCCTGAGGGGCACATGGACACACAAAGGAGTGATGGGATGGGAAAGGGAATTCTGCTAAGCTCATGGTGTGGTCTTTTTCTCTGTGCCATTTCTATTACAGACCCATAGAGGTTAGTCAGATGCTCAATGCAAAAGAATGGGATCAACTCAGCAGATCCTGGGTGGGCCAAAACGTGACATAGACAAGCTTTACTTCTGAAACCCACTCAACTTCATTAAAGAAGAATTTTGCTTCCAAAAGTGTCACAGCAATAAGAACAGTCAGGATTGGAAGATTCAAAGGTTATTTTCATTCACGTATCAGTCAGACACAACGGTGGCTCAACAACACCCACATTTAAAGAGGAAAACTCAATCTTATAATAAAAGATTGATTAAAAAGCTGGAGGTAGGGATGTAGAAATGAAGTAAGGAGCTATATTAGGCAAAAATAGACTTTAGTAATTGTAAGACAATGCAGAACATTTATATAATACAATTATTTTGGGGACTATTCTAAAAGAGTAAAAAAGAACCATTGCAATCATCTCAAACGTATTACAACAATGTAAATAAACATTGTAAATAATGCACACCCTCCTTCTAGAATCTGAGCCCTTATATTGAGAATGATTACATAGTATTTTGGCTAAATTGTCAAAATGATTATTTCAGCTTTCTAGTTTACTTCTACCTGTTTAGAGAGATTTGGAAGCAGCATGGGGAAATACATGGTGCACTGGTATATCCAGCTGTACAAATGCAGCATTAGCCATGATGATACTCAAATCAACGAGGACTGTTTTGGATATAGAAATGTCAAATTGAGTCTAAATGATATGCACAGTTTCCTTCAAAATTCCTTATTTATGAAATGAGCATTAAGAACTTTTATGCAATGGAAAGGAAGTGACCTCAATGTCAGGGGTAAAGTACCAACTTATGCAGAGGATAGGGATAGATCATTTAGGTTCAAGTTGCAGCCTAATATCACCTGCCCATTCAGGCTGTTTCAGCAAAACTATTGGCAGAATTGAAATAATTTTTTAAACCATTGAAGTCAATAATTCACCATGTCTTCCATGTATGTACCCTATCACAGCAAAAAAAAAAAAGGGGGGGGGCGGGGGTGTTGGGCTTAGGTGGGAAACGAAATAGAAATGAGAAAGGGGTGTTGGGGGAACCATGGTAGGAAGAACAAGAGAAGTTTGAATTATTTTACTACAAGCAATTTCTTCTAATCTCAAGGTCCAAATACTGTCCATTTGTGAGGAGATCGCATCTACCCAACATCTGTAGATGATACATTTTGAATCATTTCTCCGGTGCAGAGCTGGTTGGATGTGCCTATGCACTCTCTCACCACTCCCCCTGCAGCCCACAATGTGCATTTGCTGGTTAGAGTGAGGGGGCAGCCCAGATTTACGGACATGCTCACTGATCCAAATACAAATTGAACCCAACACCTTGGCCTCATTGATTCTGAACTAGCTCATTCTTCATTTTCTAGATGTGATTGCATTAACCAGCCAATATTTTTCTCAAACAGCCTCCAGAGAGGAAATATCACAATTTATCACTGCCAATCTATTTTGATGTTTAATTGAATGTTTAGCCTAAATAAATAGTATAATTAATAAATGTATGTAGGTGAGCACTCTTGAGAACATTGTTGAGGATTTCATTCTTATAAAAAATGATAGTTTTTCCCTTCTAACCTCTTCCTACCCTCATTTGAGCCTATCTTGTTTGTCTTCCCAGTCATTTCATTTCTGCAAGTAGCTATCTAGAAATTTCAAACCATGAAATCAGTGACTCTCCGAAGCAAGTGGGTTTTGTTTGCCGTATTTCTTAATGTCTTATGCCCTCTGGTGGTAAAATCAGGGGACCTGCTGTATTGTCATCTGAATTCTTTAAAGCAGCGCACTTTGTTAAAATAGAATGTAAAAAAGCATTCATCATAATTAGCTACTTATCATAAATAAATGTATTTTAAGGAAATACAGTGCTTCAACATAGTTCATTTTATACTATGAATATGAAGTAACTGTGGAGTAGTGAAGAGTCTTGTGGTTGGCAAAAGCGGTCTAACCTTTCTAGAGCAGGCCTTTACCCTGGTCTCCATTTCCCCAGCTTCCTTTTTACAATACAAAAGAAAACTTCATAATTGCACATGAGTACTTGTTATATGTGGGCCAAATCTTCTTTGTTGCTAAATTACATCTAACAGGTTGGGTAAAAATGGAACTCCTTAAAAAGCTGTTGCCTATTTTACATATATATATATATATATATATATATATATATATATATATATANATAGATATCTATATATAGATATATAGATATATATATATTAGACTGTAAAATGCTTGGTATCCTCCACTGGAGTGAAATTATCACTAGGTGTTAATTTATAAAAAAATTTACATCGTTAGCTGGATCATAGAAAATGAGCAATAATTGTGCTAAGAATATGAGCAATAGTTGGAAAATTAAAATAATGAGTCTAAGAGAGGAAACATTGATTTGGGGGAGAATTTATATAAAAAATACACTTATATATATTTTAGCATTTTATAAAGCAAAATATATTTAACACTTGAAAGGAAAATATCTTTTTATTTTGAGAGGATGTTAAGTTATCCCTTTTAAAACAAAAGTTTGTAACCATAGATGTCAAGACTTTTAAATGCCTTTTTAATATTTTTTATTTTTTAAACTTTTAACTTTTATTTAACAGACTAACAAAAAATTGCAAAAATTGTACAAAATATAATATAAAATTTCCATATACCCTTTACCCAGGATCCCCAAATGTTAACATCTAACTACAAATTTCAAAATCAGGAAATTAATATTGATACTATACTATTAATTAACCTACAAATATTATTCAAGTTTTGCCAATTGTCCCATTAATGCCCATTTTATGGTCCAGGATCTGGATTATGAACAACTTCATAGTGATTAAATTCATATTATACATATATGGTAAGAATACCACAGAAGTGAGATTGTCAGTTTCTTAGTATTAATATATCATATCAGGAAGTCCATCCTGTTAATATCTTAATATGGGAGGTGTTAACTTTCATCACTTGGTTAAGGTAGTGTCTGCTGGATTTCTCCACTAAAGCAACCATTTTTCCCTTTGTATTAAATTTGTGTCTTATGGAGAGATACTTTAAGACTATGTAAATATCCTGTTTCTTATCCTATATTGGCCCATGAATCAGCAACTGGTGATTGTTTATTTCCATCATTTTTTGACATTTATTGAATTTTGGAATTCTATTGTAAAGAAGAAAGCTTTCCCTTTCATTCCTTTATTGGTTATTCAATTATATGTATACTGGAATGGAGTCATGGATTTTTATTTTATTCTATATATTTACTTTATTCTATTCTATAATATGTTGCTGTCATCATCATTTACTTTGTTATCCAAGTTGGCCCAGACTTGACCACTGGGAACCTCTTCAAGTTGACTTCTGTGTCTTTTTAACATGTCTGTCCATCTGTTTTTTTCTTTAAGCACTTTTCTTTCTTGCACCAAAAAAATGTTCTAGGTTAATCTTACACTTTCCCTACCCCAGTCCTGAGATCATTCATTTCTCCAAGGAGCCCTGGTTTCTTTTATTAGACAAATGCATCTGGAAACCAAAATCTGGGTGCTTGCTGTGTTGATTGCTACTGGCATCATTACTTTTAGGCCCTTTCAGCAGACAAAGCTAAAAGAAAATTTATGAGGCCAGATAATTAAGTTTGCGAACTCATTCTAGAAAAAGTGTTACATAGCTCATTGCTGAATATCACTATGGTCACCTTTGAAGCACTCCCTTTGGGAAGCTATACACCAATGCCAGCCCCTAGTCCTCCCTTCAAAGCAATTTTGGAGCTCTTTTTCTGGAATAGCCATCAGAGCTGTCATTCATATTACCCTTGATGCCCTGAATGTCATCAAAATGTCTTCCTTTCAATATTTCCTTTATCTTCGGGTAAAGAAAGAAGTCAATGGAGACCAGATCAGGTGAGTAGGGAGGGTGTTAAATATAGTTATTTGTTTACTAGCTAAAAACTCCCTCACAAACAGTGTTGTGTGAGCTGGTGCATTGTCATGATGTAAGAGCCATGAATTGTTGGTGAAAGTTCAGGTCATCTAACTTTTTCATGCAGCCTTTTCAGCACTTCCAAATAGTAAACTTGGTTAACTGTTTGTCCAGTTGGTACAAATTCATAATGTATAATCCCTCTGATATCAAAAAAAGGTTAGCAACATCATTGCAACAAGTTTGCAAACTTAATTGTATATGTAAACATGCACACATACCCATAATCTGAATTTCTACCTATCATCTATCTTCTTTCTCTCCCTCTCTCACCATGAGTTCCTTAATTTCAATCCAATACCACAAGGTTCATTCTAGACTTCCTCTTTTCCTTATCTGTAACTCCTTTCTCTGACAGTAAGAAATCTGCTTCCCATTACTCAACGTTTATTTACTTATTTGCACAATCCAAAAAAATATATTAACTAGTTTCAGAATTACTAACCCAGCCACTCTAGGGGAGTGGAGGGACTTACTTACTGGTGTAGAGTGTTTGTGTGCATTTCTTTTTATCTTTAGTCAAAACGCTGTTTTTCAAACATATTTCAGTTTGTTCTTTTTATCCCCAACCCCTTCAGTGTAGTTTGTAATAGAATTAGACTCCTTTGTTGTTGTTTGAATGAGGGCCATTTCCTTGTCCTGCTTGATCTGAATCGTTTATTTATTTATTTTTGTCTATGAAACATTATATGGTTTCTAAAAGTCAGAACTGTACTTACACTCAGAACTGTTCCTTCCTCCATCCCCATCATGCTTTCTACCCCATGTCCCTGCCCCTTATCCCCTTATGTATACTTTCTGTTTCTTTTGGCACAAATGGGCAGATATATGTATATTTTATTTCTCTTTCTTTCATGAAAGGTGGCACATAACAGGTATATATTTTTTACTTAATATAACCCAGAAAACAATCCATATTAGTTCATAGAAATCTTTTTTTTTAGTTTTTCCTCTTACAGCTGTGTAGATATACATTACTTATTTAACCACTCTCCTATATTTAGATATTTGCATTGTTTCCAATATTTTGCAACAACAAACAGTGCTATAAGTAATAACCCTGTCCAAATGTATTTTTGTATTACTGGAGGTGTAGCTTCTGGGTAAAGTCCCATAAGTGGAATTGCTGAGTTAAAAGGTAAATGTATATGTAGTTTTCTTAGATATTGCCAAATTTCCCTCCAAAAAGCTTGTACCAGTTTGCGTTCCTATTAACAGTGTATGAGAGTGCCTGTGACCCTACAGGATATGTTATCATACTTCTTAATTGTTATCAATCTGATGATATCCCAGTATAGTTTTAATTTGCTTATCTGTAATTATGAGCAAGATTAAACATCTTTTCCTATCTTTAAAGGTCATTTTTATATCTCTTTTTGTGAATTGTATGCTTGTGTCTTTCCCCCATTCTAATAGATTTTTTAAAATCCTTTTCTCCTCAATTTTAAGAATACTTTTTTTTAATTTATTTTTTTTATTGTTAGTTTCAGGTGTACAGAACAGTGCAATAGTTACACTTTTCACCCTCACAAAGTATTAAGAATTCTTTATATATTAGCAATGTTAGTATTTTATTTAAGTTAGATCTATGATGCAAACATTTTACGAAGTTTTTAGTTGTCTTTGACTTTATTTTTTGTCATGCAAAAATTTTTATTTTTATGTAGACAATTATCACTTTTTTTAAGTTGCCTCCTAATTAGGAAATCTTTTCTTATACCAAGGTTAAAGAAGAAATCATTCATGTTTTCTTCTAGTATTCCCCACCTCCCCAATTATTTTTACACTCAGATTCCTGTTCTGTTTGGAGTTTATGCTTATGTATGGTGTGAGGTATAAATCTAAATTTATTTTATTCCAAATGGCCATCCTGCTGTCCCAGAACCATCTATTAAAATTACAATATTTTTCCTAGTAATTTGTGATGTCACCTTTATCATATACTAAATTTCCATTTGTACTCGGGTCTGTTTCTGGGTTTCCTGATCTATTCTCTTCATCCGTTTATCTACTCATGCACCAATACCACATTGTTTTAGTTATGAAGACTTCATTGTATGTTTTATGTCTGATAGAGTCAGTCCTTCCCCCAGTCCTTTTTTTTTTTTTAGTGTATTCTTGTCTATTTTTGCATGTTCATTTTTCCACATAATTTCTTTTTAAAAAACATGGAACTACCTGTATTTGGATGTTATTCTTGCACAGGGGCCATGATAATCTTCTCGGTATCCTTCCAATTTTAGTATAAGTGCTGCCAAAGTAAATGCACCACATGATTTTTAGTATCAATTTGTCTACCTCCATAAAGAAGCTTATTCACGTTTTTATTTGGGTTTGCATTAAATTTTACATTAATTTAGAGAGAATTGACAATTTATGATATTGGGTCATTCTATCCAAAAACTGGGAGTGTCTCTCCATTTGTTCAAGCCTCCTTTTATAGTTTCCAGGACTGTTTTACTTATATAGTTTTTGCATCTTTGTTTTAAAATTTATTTTGAAGTATTTAATATTCTTTGTTGTAATGCAAATGAGGATTTTTTCCCATTATTATGTCTTCTAACTAGTTATTATATGTATATGTGAAAAGTAATTTCTATATGTAATGTTTTTGTCCGGCTACCTTTAACTTATTTTATCATTTTAGTTAATGCCATTTCTTTGCTTGAACCAGAAATAAATTTTTATTGTGTTAAGCCTTTGAGATTTGGTTTATTTGTTATAGTGGTTAGCCAATTCGGACTAATACAAGGCTGACATAATTTTATTTCCAACTTAAAATAAACTGAGACCAGAGATATCGACAGATTTCCTCAAGGTCACGGAGAGAGCAATGGGTAAAAGTGGCTTTTTGATCAAGACCCTGTGCTATTAACCAGTACATAATACTCTCTCATCAAGGTTTGAGCTTCCTGGGTGTCTCTATTCATTTCCATTTGAAAAAGAGAGAAAACAAGTTCATGCCTCACGCTCCTTTTCTTTGTTTACTGTGGCAGCCTTGTTATTAATTGCAGGGAACTGAGGGGAATTCTAGGAGGACTGCTGGGTGGGTAACAGCACTGGAGTGGACCAACGAGCCACATCAACACAGGAAGCTATGCAAGCTCTTGTAGCTATAACATTCATAAAAGCTCAGCTCTGCCTTATCTTCCAGATTGTTCCCAGCGTGCAACCAGTGATTTTTCAGAAATGAAAATACGTGACTGTCTTTCCCCTTCCTTAAATCTTTCAATGAATTCACATTGGTGTCGAAATAAAGCCCAGAACCCCTTCACCCGGCCTCTGCTCTCCTGTCCAGACTCAGCCCCACCCCCACCTTCCCACACTGGCAATCTGCAGTACTTCATCCTTCTGCATCCCATTCAGACAGCATCTCCTTCGGGATGCCTTTCCTCACCTCCCCCTTGTATACCCCCTCCTTGCCTTCTGTACTGCCGTGGTCTAATTTCCATCCCATTACATTTTTATCACTTAATTACTGCCTGCCTTTTAAACTCTTGAGAGCGCAGACAATGCTATTTGATTTTTTTTTAAATTAAAGTTTATTGGGGCGACAATTGTTAGTCAAGTTACATAGGTGTACAAATCTGTAATACATCATCTGTATATCACATTGTGTGTTCACCTGACCCAGAGTCAGTTCTCCTTCTATCACCATATGTTTGATCCCTTTTACCATGCCTCACATAGTAGGCACTTAATATATATTTGTTGACTGAGTAAATACTTTTTTCTTACCTTTTTTGAGTTTATGGCATACTCTTATCTCTCTCCTTTTTTTATTAGTTTCAGGTGTACAAAGCAACATAATAGTTAGACATTTACATCCCTCACAAAATGATAACCCCTCCCCCAAGCTACTACCCCCTGACATCTTATGTAACTGTTACAATACCCTTGACTACCTTCCTTATGCTATACTCCACCTCCCGTGACTATCTATCTATCTATCTATCTATCTATCTATCTATCTATCTATCTATCTATATACACACACACACACATATTTGACATGCAATGCTATTCTACTTCAGCTTCAGTGCATTGGTCATGCATCAACAGTCTATGACGTGATCCCCTTGATAAGCCCAGTGCCCATCTGGCACCTTACATGATCTTTACAGCATTGTTGATTATATTCCCAATTCTGCATTTTATATCCCATGACTATATTGTGTCTACTAATTTGCTCTTTCTAATCCCTTCCCCTTCTCCCTCATCCCCTCCCCTCTCCCATCTAGCAACCTACAGGGTTTTTTTTCTATATCTCTGAGTCTATTTCTGTTTTGTTTGCTCATTTATTCTGTTCTTTAGATTCCACATATAAGTGAGATCATATGGTATTTGTCTTTCTCCATTTGACTTATTTCACTTAGCATAATATTCTCAAGGTCTATCCATGTTGTTGCATACTCTTATCTCTTCTTACTATGTTTTCTTCTTCCCTGCATGGGAAATGATTTTCCTATATATCCTCAGGATTGTCACCATCATGAGCTGTGGGCTGTCATGAACTTTTCAAACTCTCAAGAGAAACCTCAAATCAATGATGTAAGATTTTTTAAAAAGAAAATAATCAACTGACATATTTTTTTCTTTTCACTTACTTTCTTTTCCATATGAAATATGGAAATAATTTGCAGTTGTCATTGAGATGAGTAATCCCCAGCCTTTTATAAAATGCAAACCTGAAAATGTTCTTTGAAATCTGACCATGCCATTTCTAAAAGGCATCATTTTCTGTCAAAAGCCTGCTCCAACTCTGGCAATCGATATTTTACAAATATCAGATGTATTTTCTGGACCATTTTTCTTGACATTTGGCAATGATAAGAGCTATTGTTTATTGAGTGCCCTCTGTGTTAGACACTCTTCTAAGCATACTACATACTTAGTGACGCTTTATGAAGCATTTTACAGATGAGGAAACTGAGGCATACAAAGGCTACAAAGGCTAAGTAAGTTGCCCAAGGTACCTTAGATACAACTAGTAATAAAAGAAAAGGAGACTAGATTTTCAGGGTAGCTGAATTCAAAGTCCATATTCTAAAATTGCAATAGACCACTTTCTCCATTTATATTTCATCCTACTTCACCTGCTGGAATATGTAATGTGGTTTGTGTGCTGCATGTGTGTCTATTATCTCCCAAATAAGATCCTAGGATCTTTCTTCGTAGGGAGTGTCTTATCTCTTTAGCCTTCACAATATCTGGTGTAGTGCTGGACACAGGTGTGACCATTTTATAAACACGTGCTCAATTGCTTTGAAAAGTTTAAATTCTTCCCCTGGCCTTAGAAAATTGTATATCAGGAGTTTTTTGTTTGTTTGTTTGTTTGTTTGTTTGTTTTTTTTAGCTGAGCCATCCTGCTACCTGTTGGCAGCTCAGCGGCTGCTCAGCTCGGGCTGGACTTGAACCGCTGTTGCTCAGAGCTCAAACTCTTGAGCGAGCTCTTAACCAACTGAGCCATTTGGCTGGCCCTATATCAGGAGTTTTAACAAGTTAGGATGAAGTATTGTATTTTAAAAATCTCTAAATTTGTTGATCCAAGAGATGAATTTATGATTATGGTTATCATAGATGTAATAGGAAATCAAGAAGGGGAGGAAATCCACATGACATCACCCATCTACAGCTTCTGTTCCCTATCAGGCTTCCAAATGGATGTAATAATGCTTCGATGGGTACCAATGAAACTGGGTGCCTTATGACCTATTTGCTTTGTACCAACATTGATTAATATAACATTCATCCTCTTTCATAGCTTCCTTTCCTGAGGTCTGTGGCTCTTCTCTAAAGGAGGTGTGGGAAACTTGTAGGAAGGGGTAACTGAGTCCTTTTTTAGCCCCAGGGACACCCCCAATTCAGCTTGTGTACTCCAACTCTCCTGTAATAATGAGTGCCTTCCATAACTGGAATGCCTCCCAGTGTTTGGGAGGTTAAAATATTCATCCATGTCACAATGAATGGGGTTTTGGGAGCACAGTGATACCAACCATCAACATCAAGAAAATAATGACTTTTCATTACCAAGACCCTCTGTCCTTCATGCAAACAGACCCCAGCATGCTACCGAACTTGCCTACACATCTGAATTTACTGAATGTATGTTTAAAATATATATGGAAAGTTATAATTCAATTATTATTCTCTCAAACCAACTTCAAACTCAAGAAAACAAAAAGGAAAATAATTCTATATATTAAATTTCTTCATCAAAGCTTCTATAAGACCAAGTATTCCTTTAAGTTTTGTCACATTATCTTTTTATTAATAAATATTTTTCTAATCATTTTGGATGATAAAAATAATATATGTGTATGGTAGAACTATTAAAAATCAGAAATATATTTTTAAGTACCTACTAATTCATAAGCTCTTCACTCAAAGATACCCACTGTTAATATTTTGTTATATTTCCTGTGTCAAGATAGATGGATTAATTGATTGCAAGATGGAAACATAACTGCTATTGTTATATAGGTAGATAGATAGATAGATAGATAGATAGGCAGATAGATAGATAGATAGATGATAGATAGATAGATATAATTTCCACTGACTGAACCTTATTTCATGAACACTTTTCAGATCACTTAAACTTCTTCAATGACCTTTAAAAAGGCCTTATAATGTTTGTGGTATAACTACATAATTTTGTATTTAATGATCTGACATTGTTGGATATTTTGATGCTTTTAGTGAGATGAACATCAGATTGCTCTTCCCAATCTTATCTGAACAAGAGAGAAAAGTACATTATGAACTGCATAGAGACAGAGGTTGATTTTCTAAAGTAATGAAGCCACCTTCATCTGTTCAATAAAATCCTGGAATTAAAACATAAAGAAAAAGAAATCCTTTTTTTTGGTAAAAGGCCTCAGAACCTAGATGCTTATCTGAGCTTTATCAAAGTGATTTCAAGTCCAAGGGAGCCTTGGTTGTGTCAGAAATCCCTCACCCCTGTGCGAGGGCAGGAAATTGACAAAAGGACATCTTTATCAGATTTTCAGCTACTTCATTTTCTTAAGCCAACCTGCAAATACAACCTTACATGCAGTATTTTGGCTGCTTGTGGTAGATGAACTGGTGGGAGGATGAAAGGGGAAGAAAATTGGAGACAAAATCATGAGTTGTTTTCTGAGCCTTAAAATTGGCACAGTGGTATTGCCTCTAATTATGCAAATAACTTACCTTTTCTCTGATACTGTAAACACCTGCTTTGAGATATATTTACCCAGAGAAAAATGGTGACTAATTTGTCAGCCAAAACATCTGAAACTGAAAGGAGTTAGATTATTTCTAAAAAAAAATTAGATTGGTAACTGTAGCAAGAGAAAGAAGAGTAAAACTTCACTTTTGTATTCTGTGCAGTGGAACACACATGGCTTTTAGAGCATGGAAATGCAAATTAAAATATTACATACAATTTTATGCCTATCATATTGAAAAGGATTAAAATACTGAGTGTGGACAAGGATGTGGAGAAATGGAAACTCTTACACAATACTGGGGAAGCACAGAGCACTTATGCAACATCGTGTAAAGCTAAAAGTATCTGTGTTCTCCAGTGGAGGTTAGGGAAAGGCAGAAAAATGAAGGTGTTTTTGTTTTGTTTTTTAACATAATGAGATATAAATGATGATGAAACGTCAAGGTCAAATGTCCTGTATCCTTGCTAAGGCTCAGGAAAGAGACAGATTTTGGAGCACTGGTCCATAGGGCAGGATAGTGGGAATGTCTACCTCAGGCACAGGTAATAAGAAGGTACATTGTAGAGATTTTTAAATTTTTTTTTTTAGCTGAGCCATCCTGCCACCTGTTGGTAGCTCACCGGCAGCTCAGCTCGGGCTGGGAATCGAACCAGCAACCCTGTTGCTCAGAGCTCTCACTCTTGAGTGAGCTCTTAACCAACTGAGCCACTCGGCCAGACCTTGTAGAGATTTTAAAAATAAAAATATAACTAATGGAAAGCCACTTTGCTATCTTATCATCGTATGTCAACATTTCTAAACAATATTTCTCTCTGAAAACAAAATCTTTTGTTTGTCTAAGTTTTTTACAATTGTTGTGGTTATTGCACATTTTTCATCTACTTTAGTTATCTTTTAATTATCACTGTTTTCTACATGAAAGTTAATTCAGAGAATTTTTGGCTATGCCATCAATCCCTGACACTCATGGTCTCAGCTACATAATATCTCAGGGATAATGGGATTGAAGGGAACTTTTCTAGAACAGGGTAGATTACATCAAATTGGTAGATAAAGGGAAAGAGGTCAGTGGAAAGGGGGAGAGTAAAGAGAAGGGGTAGTATATAATTGATGCATCTAAGTCTATAGGCTTTCGTAGTGTGGTTCCCTTTTGTTCACACCCTCTGGGCCTGACCGTGACTTTGCTTGATCAATGGGACCATGACACATGTGATGCAAACAGCAACTTGTAAAGTACTTGCCACCAGGGCTTGTTCTTTTGTGGTCCTTGGGGGATCCTGCAGTCACTAACATGTGAACAGGCCCAAGCTAGACCTCTGGATGATGAGTGACACATGGCCTAGTCACTTTTGTCACCCCAGCTGGCATCAGACCCATTTCCAGACACGTGAGTAAGCCCATTCTAGCCCATCCAGCACCAGACAAGCCTCCAGCTGGCCATTGAGGTGTAAGTAAATACAGCTGAAATTAACCTAAGCTGATCCATAGGAGCAGAAACATTCACGTACCTTAGACTTGTGAGCAATGATGTATGATTGTTGTTTTAAGCCACTAAGTTTTGAGATGGTTGGTCACACAGCAAAATCTAACTGATACAAAGTCCTTGAGTAGGTGAGTAAGGATAAAAGGCAGAGGTAGAAGGGGCAGGTTAATCTTGGATATGAAATAATATATAATATCTATATTTGAATCCCCCACACTCATTCCTTGACCCACTTCCCCTCAGGGTCAAGAGAAAGAATGCAGGCTCTCAACTAAGATTACCTACATTTAAATCTTTTTTTCTTTTGGCTGAGTAATCTCGGGTACACATCTTATTCATCTGTGAAATAGGGATGATAGTATTTACCTCATAAAGTTGTTGAAAAGATCAAGTGACAGCATTTGTCACTTAAATGCTGGCTAAGTAGATATCTGGGTGAAGATACACATAAATTTGAGATGAATAAAAGAGAAAGTTGGGGGAGTATATATCAGTTAATAGTATCAAAATCCTCAAGAATACAGGGGGTAGAATACCTTCCAAGAGTAAAAGCTAGAGCAATAAGAATTTGAGTTCGAACAAAATGAATGGTGGTGAAAATTTAACAATGGTGTTTATAGAATAATTTTTACAAATGGTTGAGTAGCAATAATAGTCCAAAGTTGAAGTAGTGAAGTTGAAAAGAACAAATTTATGGGGGACATGCTCAGCACAGTTTTTATTTTCTACTACAATTCTCAGTAGCTCAGGGGTAGAATTGGGGAGAGCAAATAATGGGATTGTTGGTTGGCTTAAGGATGTGGCAGAATCAAAAAATAACTGATGGGATCTAGGCAGCTATACTAGGAATAGTTGACCATCAGACCTGAGTTGTCTGGAGGCAAGAGAGATCATCAGGGAGCTGACTGACTGAGGGAACAGAGTGTGGTCAGAGGGCAAGGAACAGGAGTCACATAGACTTACTTTGTAAGTTGGAAGCTGTGAGTTTTTTAGTTGGTGGATAGTATCATTCTGTCTTTTGTGACTTTGCTCCATTGCCTAGGGCTAATGACTTGTTATCCTATGATTCTGTGCAGTTTTCTTTCAGGATGATTTATTTTCTGAGCTTCTTTAAGGGGCACCACTAGACTACTTAAAAGAGAGGTCTGGGTTGAAAATCCAGCCCATCTTGGTGGCTCTCCTCTCAGGATGCTCTGCCTATTGGGCCATCTGTCTCAGCTACTAAAACTTGTTCACAAGTGACCATTATCATCCTTGCATGTTAAGACAACAAGAAACAGGATTTTCTCTAGTGCTCACATGTGCATCTGGGGGTGTGTCTGAATCTAGCCATATTTGAGTGTCTTCCAGTCTCCTGAGTGAGTCTGTGAACTCCTGCCCCTCTTCTCTGCCTTCTTAAGCACTTCTGTCCATTTTCTAGACCCAGCCCACGTCTCTCAGTCCCATGGAGTTCTTCCCAGTTTTTCCAGCCCCCATACAGTGTCTTTCTCCTCAGAACCATGACAGCAACTCATCTGACACTTAGTATGGGCTGTCTTTTATTCCAGGTTTTCTTATGACCTAAGAATCAGTATTTGGAACTAGAAAAGATTTCAGAGAACACCTAATTCAATCCCCTCATATTGCCAATGAGGAAATTAAAATCTCGAGATACTTAGTCAGTGACAGAACCAAGACTAGAATCCAGTCTTTGTTTTCATTATTGGGTGATCTTTCTGCTGTACTATTTGTGTGTCCTGAGAGGATGTCAGGTTCTTCAGGTCAAGCACTTCTTTGAATCTATAGCATTTACTTTTGGGATCCTCAATAGATATTCACACATAGTGACATGGTACTTTACCAAACTACATGAGACAACTGAAAGAAGAATCAATTCTTATGCAGAACAGATTTTACAGTTTAAAAAAAATCATTAATGTTTTTCACATCCTTAGGTGTATAGTTTTCCAAATAAAATGCATTAGAAAATTATGTTTGTTATATAAGATATTCAGGTGTTTCCATCTGTATTACAAACAAAATGAAATTAACAGGTCTTAGTTTTGTTTCCTTAATTCATTGCTAAGGGTGGTCTTCTTTAGGGTCATACATGGACCAGTTCTAAACACTGTATGTTACCCATACTTGTTTGAATCCCAGCAGAGGAAAATTCTCCCATCTAGCACTTTTTCCAGTTAGCTGAAAAGTAGCTTACCTTTGTATCAGAAAAAAAAAGCATCAAGGAGTGAATTTAATAAACAAAAGCATGTATGCAATTTAACTTAAGTTGACAATATGGATGGGTAAAAATGGAACCAAACAAAAGCAACTATAAGAACACATATTGGAAGTTCAACAAGAACTATTACCAGAAATTACCAATTTCCCCCATTTCAAATTTTAATTATGTAACAAAATCAATCAAAATTTACTCAAGATTATCCAGTACCTATAATATGTGATTTGAGACTCACCACCTTGAACAATTTCTTCTCTAAACCCATTGGAAAACTAATTCCAGAACCTGGCATTCTCATCCCAACTAGTTCACCTGCAGTCATGTTAAGAAGACTTTCTCCAGAAGAGTTCAATTAAAGCTTACTGTGACCACTATCACAATTTAATTAACACTGTACATGCTCATCTCAAGGTGGTGGTTCTGAACTCTCAGGAAAAGCTGGTGAGCTCCCTGAAATAGAAAAATTCTTCTAGTAATTCTTCCCCTGACCTCAGTTGGGGCATTCCAGCCATCTCGGCCTCCTTCCTACTCTCCACCTCAGCCTTCCTGCCTTTCTCTCCCTCCCTCACATCGGAGAAACGACAGATGCCACCCACTTGCAGTCAGTTCTCCTAATGCCACCCACAGGAGCCCAAATCTAAAAAAAACCACTTTTATTTGTTTAAAAATGTAACTCACAGACAGCATTTTCACAGAAAAAAATGTTCTCACCCTCTTGGTGGTAGTCCGCTGTGTATTTTTCTTCCAGAGTTGTTCTTCCCCAAATGACTGCAACTTTTGCTGGCATTTTCTCTGAAAGTAAGAGTCAGAAAAGTTACCTAAATTTGCAGGCAGCTTCCTGTTGGGCTCACGTTTTGCAGAATGTGTGCTTGGTGTGCAGAAGATGGGCAAGGTGTTTTAAAAAACAGGAAGCACTTGTGAATGTGAGACTTTATTCTTGGAAGCAGAAGCTCCCTCTGAGATGGCTGTAGATGCTCCCTGCTGTTTCACCTATGGGCACTTCTGCAAAGGCCTTAGGTGCATGAAAGACCATGCATGACTGGGCTTCCAAATGGCAGGATTTGGAGAATCTAGTGCATCCATGGATGCACTATGCAGGTTTCTCTTTTTGCTGGGGATATTGATAAGCATGGAAATGAAGGTGGGCATTTAAAAATTATTATTACTGTGGTAAAAAACACATAACATGAGAACTACACTCTTAACCAAATTTTAAGTGTACAGTATAGTATTGTTAACTATAGACATGATGGTGTACAGCAGTTCCAAGAAATCACTGCCAAAAACAAGGTCACGAAGTTTCTCCCCTATGTTTTCCTCTAGAAGTTTTACAATTTCTGATGTTACGCTTAAGTTTTTAACCCATTTTGAGTAGATTTTTATTTATGGTGTTAAATAGTGGTCCAGTTTCATTCTTTGGATGTGGCTGTCCAATTTCCTCAACACCATTTGTTGAAGAAATTACTCTTTCCCCATTGTGTATTCTTGACATCCTTGTGGAACATCAGTTGACCATATATTCATGGGTTTATTTCTGGGCTCTCTTCTGTTCCATTGATTGATATGTCTGTTTTTAGGCCAGTACCATATTATTTTGATTACTGTAGCTTTGTGCTATGTTTGGAAATAAGGATGTGTGATGTCATCTTTGTTCCTTTTCAAGATTGTTTTGACTTATTGTGGTTCTTTGTGGCTCCATATGAATTTCAGGATTGTTTTTCCACATCTGTAAAAAATGCCATTGAGATTTTGATAGGGATTGCATTGAATCTGTAGATTGTTTTGGGTAGTATGGCAATTTTAACAATAAATCTTCCAATCCATGAACAAAGAATGTTTGGTCATTTATTTGTGTCTTCTTTAATTTTTTTCATCAACATTTTATAGTTTTCAATGTGTAAGTCTTTTGTCAGTTAAGTTTATTTCTAAGTATTTTATTCTTTTTTTATGCTTTTGTAAATGAGATTATTTTCTTAATTTCCTTTTTGATTGTTCATTGTTAGAGTATAAAAATGCAATTGATTTTTACATGTTGATCTTGTAATTCTGTAATTTTGTAATTTGTTAAATTTGTTTATGAATTCTAACAGGATTTTTCTGTGCAATCTTTTGGGGTTTTTTACATTAAAATCATGTCATCTGTGAGTAAAGAATTTTATTTCTTCCTTTGCAATTTGGATACCTTTCATTTCTTTTTCTTGCCTAATTATTTTGGCTAGGCCTTTTAGTACTATGTTGAATAAAAGTGGCAATAGTGGGCATGCTTGTCTTGTACCTGATCTTAGAGGAAAATCTTTCAGTTTTTTTATCTGTAACTATGATGTTAACTATGGGGTGTTTATAAATGGCAGTTTTTATTTATTTTTATTTATTTATTTATTTTTAAAGATTTTATTGGGGAATCGGGGAAGGGAACAGCATTGGGGAATCGGGAAAGGGAAACAGACAAGTTGCTGCCTGTTGTTCTGCAGTCTAGTTGTGGAGGATGTCGTTTCACTGGCCCATGTTGGTATTATCATTGTGCTCTTCCCGGGTGAGACAGTAGCCCCACGGCCATTGGACGGCCACACGGTGGCTCATGGCAGCTCACGCTGGCTGCTGGCTGCTCACACTGGCTGCCAGCCACACACAGTAGCATATATCGTCGCCGGCGACTCACGGCAGCCCAGCTCCAGGTTGAGCTGTTGTTCACCATCTTAGCTGTAGAGGGTGTGGCGTCACTGGCCCTCATGTGGGATCCAAATAGGGTCCTTGCTGCTTAGAGCTGGCGTCCCAAGCCAACTCTTAACCAATGTGCCACTCAGCCGGCCCTATATATGGCAATTTTTATATTGAGGTAATTTTCTGCTATTCATAGCTGTTTTTAGTGTTTTTATCATGAAAAAGTGTTGGATTTGTCACATGTTTTGTTTTGCATCTATTGAGATATCTTGTGATTTTTATACTTAGTTCTGTTAATGTGATGTATCACATTGACTGATTTTTATATGCTGAAACATCCTTGTATTTCAGGGATAAATCCTATTTGGTCATGCTGTATCATCCTTTTTAAGTGCTCTTGAGTTCAACTTACTAATATTTTGTTGAGGATCTTGCATCTATCATCATCAGGATATTGTTCTTTAGTTTTCTTGCAGTGTCTTCTTCTAGCTTCGGTATCAGAGTAATGCTGGCCTCATAAAATGAGGTTGGAAGTATTCCCTCCTATAATTTTTTGGAAGCATTTGAGAAGAATTGGTATTAATTCTTCTGTAAATGTTTGGTAGAATTATCCAATTAACCCATCTGTTTCTGGGTTTTTCTTTGTTGGAATATTTTTGATTACTGATTCAGTCTCTTTACAAGTTGTAGGTCTGTTCAGATTTTTTATTTATTCATGATTCAGTTTTGGTAGGTTTACTCCATTTGTATTTCAAGTAATTATTGATAGGGAAGATATTGACATTAAAAAATTATTTTCTGTCTTGTACTTTCTGGTTAAGCAATCTCATAAGCTTCCTTCTATATTCAGCATTCATATCACCAGTTTGGTTGTGGGACTCACAACTTAGGAGAGTTAATTTTGTCAGAGGAGAAAAAAATATATAATAAAAGAAGGAGAGATCTGCAAATTGTGATATTATAAGGAAAGGTTGAAAACACTGAAGATATTTTACCTGAACAAAAGAGTATTTGTGGAATATTATAATCATCTTCAAATAGCTGAAGTTTGGGGTAGAAATTTTATTTTCCTATATAGTTGCAAGTGTGAGCATTCAAGTAAATGGGCTGAATAAGTAGGGGATTAGATTTTGGTTTAATATATGGGGAAAATTTAATTATCTCTCTGAAAATGGCATGAACTCCCTATTGAGAGAATATGCTCCTATCACTGGATGTCCCAAATATTATCTGAGAGCCACTTATAGGAGATTTTGCAAGAAGATATCATATATTAGATAAAGGGTAGAATTAAGCATGTCTGGGTTTCCCTTTATCCCAAAGATTATGCTTCTAAGAACCATTGCCTCAGAGTTTTTGGTTTTCTACATCATGCTTTTCCACACTTCAATTTGTTTAAATCAAGGCACATTTGTGATGCAGAGCAATATGTATGCAAGCACTTGCACCAGCTGTAAGTTCTGCAAACCCCCAGTGGAATCAATGTGGATTTAGGCTGACACTGGGCTCCTCTCCTGCAAATGAATTCAAACGCAGGCAGCGGTGAACTGACAATAGTGCAACACATGGAGTTTCAGCTGCTCTTGGGGACTAGAGGACATGCCACCGAACAGGTGGCTTCAATTAACAGAGCTGCTGCTGCCAGGAGAAAGCAGAGGGAAATAATCAAACCACCAAGGAAACAATGACAGGTAGACGGGGTCAGTCTTAGAGTCCTATGGAACACCTCCAGAGTACACAGTCCCACTAGGCCAGCACAGAGAAGATTAATTGAAAAGAAGAGCAATAAAGCACTGTGTATTCTGTAGGTGTATCTATCTGTAACAAAACTGACTTCCCTTTCAAAGCTTTAAAGCACAGTAAAACTAAAATGAATACAGAGAAAGAGGTTGCCATTTCATGGGATGACAACAGAGATGTGCTTGAGATAATGACTTCCAAATTGTGAATGAGCCTGTACAACCCTGAGCACAGCCCATCTGACTGCACTTAGACTGTTCCCAGTGTGCTTTGGAGCTGTCCTGCCCCCATGCCTGCTGTAGCACACATCTGATTCATTTGCTGAAGCTAGCCTCCAACACTGCATCCCTCTCTTTTTAAATGCAAAGACAGAGGGAATGTTCTCTTAGCACAAGGCCAGGAACAGGCTGTTTTAAAAACACTGTGAGTGATGTTAATAGAATCGGATGGAATGGTCAAGGAGGGAGACAGATCAGAATACCTTTGGTCAGCAGCTGCTTGAATTCATTTCATATCAATACAATCCTCTTCCGAGCCTCTAACCACAGTACCATTTCCAAAAATCATTTTTTTCTCAGAGCAGATCCTATACAACCAAAGCACACAAGAGCATTGTCTTAGTCTGTGCAGTCTGCTTTAAAAAAATACCACAGACTTATACCAGGTGGCTTATAAAACAGCAGACATTTATTTCTCACAGTCCTCGAAGCTGGAAGTCCAAGATCCAGTGGCCAGCATGGCCAGGCTCTGGTGAAGGGCCTCTGTCTAGTTCATAGCAGGTACCTTCTCGCTGTATGGAAAAAGGGTAAGGCTCTCTCACATGGTGGAAAAGGGTGAAGGATCTTTCTGGATCCTCTTTCATAAGAACTAGCCTCAATCATGAGGGCTCCTCCCTCATGACTTAAGTACCTCTGAAAGTCCTCACCTCTTTTTTTTTTTTTAAACAGTTACCTGCCTCCTATTAGTGTATTTAAATTTTATTGGGGGACAGTGTATTTTTCCAGGACCCATCAGCTCCAAGTCAAGCAGTTGTCTTCAATCTAGTTGTGGAGGGCACAGCTTCTTGGCCCATGTGGGGATCGAACCAGCAACCTTGGTGTAATGAGCACTATGCTCCAACCACCTGAGCTAACCGGCCACCCTAGTCCCCATCTCTTAATACCATCACCTTAGGGGTTAGAATTTCAATATATGAATTTTGGAAAGACCCAGACACTCAGGCCATAGCAGGGGTGGTGACTTAGGAGCTATGTCAGGAATTTCTCCCTGTCTTTCCTGAAAATAAGAATTAAATAATTAACCAGCCATGACTCTGCAAGCCTGGTATGCTAGATAAGTATCTTCTCTAGTGTTTGGGATTCATATTACAAAGAGCCTGAGAGCCTGTGAGTAAAACGCTTTGTTATCTTCCGAGTTAGGAGGCTCCTCACTTACTCTAAGCTATAGCTAAACCTAGCACAGTTGCAGGGGACACATGGGAAGGTTATGGCACCATTTGGTTAGCATTGCTGAAGCCAGGAAGAGCACTCTCGTGTTCCCAAGAGGCCTCAAGTACAGTTTTCCATTCCTGTCACATTTTCTTTTCATGGAACACAGGTAGCTAGGAATGTCCCTTTGTAAAATTCGATTGGCAAGAGAAATTTCAGTTCCGGGACACAAAAATTTCTAATCACTTGTATTGGGATAATTAGAAAATGTAGACACCAAGGGCTGAAAATAGAAAATAAAGGAAAGCGAGAAAGTTTCTGAGCAAAATCAGAAGTTTATGGGGAAGATTCGGAAGACGAGATGACATAAAGTAGGCCTGAGTTGCCTATAGGTTAGTACCTTCTGTGAGGACAGAAGGAGTATGACCTTTGACCTGCAAGGTATTGCCAAAATTAGAGATAACTCCCCTTTTTGAAGTAAAGCTGGCTTCTTGTATTCTAATCACAATGAAAGGGAACTTTCATGAAACAGCAACCAAAGGGGTTTTGTTTGTTTATTTTTCTGGCTAGTTCCTTGACCATTATTTATTATTAAAGATACTGCTAAGCTAAAGTCAAATGTTATGTCCATTGCTTCCATCCCTCTGCCAATGAAGGAATTTGTGCCTATCAACATAGTTAGGGTTCCTGACCTCACATGGCTTCCGTCTCAAAGGAGCAAACACCAAGGACCTGGCTCTGTACCCACAGCTAAGCCCTGTAGACATGGTGCAGCTATTATATCAAAGGGGGAGGTCTTCTCCCAAGCAGAATTTGTCGCCTCTTGGTTATATCACAACACGCTTACCTCATGTGCTATAGGTTCAAAGGTGATATCTAACCGTCTTTCCCCCCAACCCTTTTTTCTAATAGAACCACAAGAGACAAATGAGTACAACCCCCAAGGAGCTTTGCACTAGAGGTTCTGTCTGAATTTGTTATTTTTCCTCCCTCAGTATCGTCCATCTTCTAGAAAAAGACATTCAGACCTTGGGTAATGTCCTTAAGAATAACACAATAACAGTCACCCCCTACTAATTTCATGAGCTTCTCCGGAGAAGGGGAAAATATTACACACAGGATATGAGGAGATCTTTAAGATCATAACTTAATGCTGTTTGATTTTCCTGTTATAGAAATGTACTACATGCCCATCGTGTAATATTTTGAAAATGTAGAAAAGCATAGAAGGAGAAATAAAAATTACCCATAGCTCCATCATTTAAGAGGACTCAGCTAGAATCAAATCCTGCTCATGGTCTGTTTTTGTATGGTCTTGACGAATGATTTTTACATTTATAAATAGTTGTAAATACCACCACACACACACACACACACACACACACACACACACACACAAAGAGGAACATGCAAAAAAGAGCTATATAGCCTACAAAACCTAGAATATTTACTATCTAGCCCTTTACAGAAAATTTTCGATGGATCCGGAAGTAACCACTATAATTTTGGTGCTTCTTTCTTCAATCTCTATTGAGTACCTGTACAAATGTTTAAGAACAAAAAAACTGTGCTGTTATTCTATATGGTTTTGTATCTTGCTTCCTCTCCCCGCCACACACTTTAATATTATTACATCATAAACTTTTCCCATGTCATTAAATTTTTTAAAAAACCAATGAAATAAATTGTAATTATACAAGCCAAATGTAAACAACTACCCTTGTGGAACAGGACACTTAGTAGTTAGTCTCATCTCCCCTAGAGTTAAAAAATTCCAAAGGATGAATATCTGTTCCTTTTTTAAAAAACTATTTTTGTGTTAAAATACACATAACATAAAGTTTACCATCTTAAGAATGTTTAAGTGTATAGTTGAGTGGCATTAAGTACATTCACATTGTTGTGCAGCCATCATCACCACTCATCTCCAGGACCCGTTTCATCTTGCAAAACTGAAACTCAGTACCCATTCAACAATAACTCCTCATTCTTTTCTACCCTCTAAAAACTTGATTTTTAATAGCTATGTAACACTTATTTTGGTGTTATACCTTCTGGCTCTTTTCATTTGTATTTCTCTATCAACATGGGGAATAAAAGTTATTTTTTGAGCCTTGCTGTTTGAAGTAATAAGGGAAGGTAACACAAGTATTATAGAAACACCATCAACAGTGTTTATGACAGCAAACTTTAAAAATTTGGTTTATACTAAAAGATCACTAATAAGTCAACTAAAGATCAGTTTGGGGTTTAATAGAAAAATGTAAAAATGTGATTTAAATTCTGGCCCTGTAATACATTGACTTAAGATTTAGGATTAATTAACTACTCTGAGTCTCAATGTTCTTATCTGAAAACCAAGGTTAATAAAACTGATAGGAGTGATATGATGTTTAAATGAGATAAAGTATGTGAAAATAATTTTAAATAACATAATGTAATGTGATGCAAATGTTAACTATTATTATGCTGTAAAGACATTTGCTATCAAAGTAATCACTTATCAGAGAAAGAAATATTTTAGTGGATATTTTTTGAGTAGCAAAGTCATTTCATTGAAATGATAAAGAACAGATGACAATTTCAGAAATTACTTTTTAGCAGCTCAATTTTTCCCTGGAAATTTACTATTGTCCTGGGAATATCACATGGTTCAAAAGCTGGGCACTTCTGCATGGTATTTAATTAAAATGTAGCCTGAACATGCTACATGAAGAATTTTAAATAGTCTTGCTCAATATAAAATATGCCCAATGTCAGCATATTATATCTTTTTTTACTAATATTTTCCCCTATTAGGATGTATTTGGCAGTCAATCTGCAAAACAACTACATTGAAATTATGTAACTTTTAGAATACTTCTTAATCTATTATCTCTGTTTTGTGATAAATTTGTAATTATTACCCATCGCATTTGCAATGGTCTAGAAGATAAACATTTTAAAAAAATATTGCCAATCTTTATAAACTTGAGTTCTCAAGTTTTCAATATTATAAAATAGGATATGATAATATTAAAAAAGTTTCTTTCCCAAGCACTATTTTTTAAGCCTTTCTCCATATAAATAAAAACAAATGGATAGACATAAAATTTGTTATTGTTAAGTATTATTTGCTAGATTGTCAATTATTCACACTAATCCCCACTGTTAATAAAGTGCACCAGATAATTGTACAGCTCAACTGCACTTTATGGCTTCTTATTTCTACACAACAATGTGGAAATTAGAATTCAGGTATCAGATGGTGACAAAGGCTATTCAGAGTTTCTAGATTCCCCAATAGGAGAGATTAAATCAAGCTTGTGGATCCTCAAATTTATATCATTTCTTTTGGAAAATAACTAAAACATGTTATGAATAAAAGCAAATGTAAGAAAGTGAATATTTATTTATGAAGCCCTGGCAAGTAAGGGACCCCTGAAGCTTCTCTTGCCAGGTAGACTAGAAAAGGGAGCTTCCTTTATTGGGAAGCCACTCCTTTCTGTCCATCCGGTTTCTTTCGGCTTCTTGCCTTAGCGTGAAGAATTCAGATAGCGATTATGGAGAGATGAACAAAAGTTATCTTCATGACGAGAAAGCTCAAGAGTGTGCTCACTGAAGAGCTAGCTGTCCTGCTGAAGCAAATGTTTCTAAGATTTCAGGCTATGGTTGGGATACCAACTACACAAATAGAACTTGGATCCAGGAGACATTCCATGGTTTCTTATTATGCAGATAAGAGAATCAGACAGCCCATGGATTTACCACCAATTTTTCAGCTAATTCCTTATATCATGTGCAAATGTGACAATGCTGGAAAAATGTTGGTTGCTTGCTGCGTAACTGCTTGTGGTCCTTGTTAGGAGTGTTGTATCAAGCTGAACTTTTAAAGAAAATTATGTCTGGCTTGTTGGGTGGGTCAACTTCCACCCTAGCTGTGAAGCAAGAGATCTTCAGAGAGCTATTTGGATGACACATTGCCCAGATAAGGTGGCATTTCTTTTCTATCTGAGTGACAATGTGCTGAGTGGCGGTCTGATTGTATGATAATGGCTGGGAAGCTCTAAATAGCAAGCTATTCTCCTTTGAAGCGCATATAGCTCTTTAGATGTAAAATGACAGAAGTTATTTAAGCAAAGGGAGAACTTGTTAATAACTTTAAAACTAATATATGTAAAATTATGCTGAAAATTATATTTTTTTAATGTTCATTTATTTAATATTAAATTTTGGTGATGGTTATCCAAAGTATGGATGTGGGTCCATTCAGTATAAAAGCAAGATTGCATTTGGGGAAAAATAAAGAATTTAATATATTCCTGTTTTGATTTAACTTCATAGTTCTTCCCAATTAAATTCCTGCCTTCATAAATACCATCATTTAAAAGTGTCATGTCATTATTTCAGCAAAACATCCACCCAAACATGACTTGGGGCTATGCTTGAGTAAAGGAGGTGTCAGGCAGAAAAATAATGGTAAATTAAGCAAGTTATTCTTTCCACATCCCCCATTTTCCCCATTAGCCTCATTATGTATTTCTCTGTCCTGATCTTCATACTTCTCCATTCCCCTACCTGTCATCACTCCCTCTGCCCCATTGTCTTCTGCTATAGTGTCAACTGATGAGGTATTATTAGTTCATTAAAGAGTAAGCCCAGTTCTCCAATGTGGTACTTAGTAAAATTGGCAAAGCCTTTACAATATGAAAAAAACAAAACCATGGTGGTGGAATGACAGGCAGTAGGATTTGAATTTGAAGAAGGGGTTCCTTTAGTTTCCTCTAAATAGGACCACAAGATTAACTTCCTACTTTACTCCCTAGTTAGACTACCTCTATAGAGAGCCTTTTAGAAGACACAATCTAAGACAAGCAATAAAGTAAATTCAGTATAGATAGAGACAGCCGGGCTAATTAGCAAATGTGTGTGTTAGGTGGTGACAAGTGCTAGGAAGAAAAACAGCCAGAGTGGGAGTGGAGTTGTCAGGAAAAGTCTCTCTGATCAGGTGACAAAGAACAAATTATCGCATTTGGTTTCCATGGTGTACATTTTGTAAATAGTTCATCTTAGAGACTCTACCAGGAAGTATCATTGCTTTAAGTTAGGCGAGTCTGTAGGTGCTTTATTGGTGTTCTATGTAGCCAAACTAGTTGTCTAAAATTATATTTCCCTTAAAATTTTTCTAGGCTAAAATTATGAACATAATATAGACGTGTATGTCTTTGATTTCTCATTCATCCCTGGCTTATGGTGGATTTAATTAATGTTTTCTAAGGTGAATCATGGCCTGACATATAAATATTAACTTAATTTACCTCCAAATAGAACTAAGGAACTTTCTATCTTGGTGGCTGTTCTTGTAAGCACTTTTTTTTTTTTTTCAAGAGGACCACAGCTGTACGCTAGCTCAATGTTCTTTCTTTCTTTTTTTTTTTTTTAAGATTTTATTAGGGAATTGGGGGAGGGGAACAGCGTTGGGGAATCAGGGAAAGGGAACAGACAAGTTGCTGTCCTTTTGTTCTCCAGTCTAGTTGTGGAGGACGTCGCTTCACTGGCCCATGTTGGTATGATCATTGCGCTCTTCCTGGGTGAGGCAGTCACTCGCCGGCCATTAGATGGCAGCTGATGGAGGCTCATGGTGGGTGGCTCACGGCAGCTCATGAAGGCTCACGCCCGCTGCTGGCCAGCCCTACTGCAGCCCCACTGTAGCCTACACCATCGCCAGCAACTCAAGGCAGCCCAGCTCCAGGTCAAGCTGTTGTTCACCATCTTAGCTGTAGAGGGCGAGTGTCACTGGAACTCATATGTGGAATCCGAACTGGGGCCCTGCTGCTCAGAGCTGGTGTCCCAAGCCAACTCCCAACCAATGCGCCACTAGGCCGGCCCCCAGCTCAATATTTTATTAAACCGTATTTAATTAACACACAAGAGGAGCTGCATTCTGGATACTAGCCAGGGAATAAAACAGAAAAATAATAAAAGAGCAAAGATAATAACTAATAGTATTGAGTACTTATGGACGTAATGATGTGTTAAACATTGTATGTCTATTTCTTTTACTTCATTGTTACAGCCACCCTATGATACAAATCCTTTTAATAGGCTCTTTGCAGATGAGGAAATAAAGGCCTAGACCCACATCCATACTTTGGATAACCATCACCAAAATTTAATAGAGGCCCTAACCTCAGACAGTTAGCTAGTGACTGCCCCTGATCCAAATCCGGGTCTGTGAGCTCAACCACATACATTTTCAGTGTACACTTTTCTTTTTTCTTTCCTATTTATTTCTGACTATATGACCCTGGTAGATTCAATTGTATTCTTATGAACTTCCCTGAAGTTTTCTTCGACTAAGGTAAGAATAAATAGATAAAATGTCTACTGCACAGGTTTTTTTCTGTCCTCCAGGAGCCTTCTCAGCCTGTAATTGGAAATGTTCCTCTAATAATGATTTGTTTCCCTTTCCCTCCCGCTGATCCACACCCATCCTTCTGCCTGCCCCTCATCGACTTTGCCCCTTCTCTATGCCTATCCCAGACTGTTTTCTGGAACAGCTGTTTAGGGACCCTGATAGCAGCTCAAACGTGTCCAGCTTTTGGTGTAGCTATTGACAATCTGTGTCTTTTTTCCATGTGAATTTTAAGCCTTGCCTTGACAGTGCCTGGAAGTTTTTACCATTTTTGCATATTGAGGGATAACTACACCAAAGGTACAAGGTTACCAAGGAACTGAATGAAACAAGATACCTCCTGAAAATGTAAAGCTAGAAAATTCTATTTTATTGGGATTCTATTTTGGATTCTCTTCATCCTGCAGTCCTTTCTTTTCTTTAACTTCGTTCCTTAAAATTATCTTCAGTTAAATTGTATATTTGGGGGTATGTATATGTGCATTAAAGTTTTCATAATTAAAATATTCTGATTGATTACAAATTTTAAAGATATGTAAAAGACATGAAATTTGATAAAATGTTTGAATTTTAGATGAGTGAAAATTTGATAATCTTAGAAGGAAAATATTATGTGAATTTGGTTATTACTACTTATTCTTGTGTAAGTTGTTTTGACTGTAAGGACAGATTCTAGAAGCATGATGACCAACCTAAAAGCCTCTCCTTATCCCTCTATTCTCTGTCCTCCTTAACCTGAGTGGGAAGTCATGGGTTCTAGGTGATGCCCCTCTGGTGTGGTGGGGCTTCCTCCCTGAGGGCCAAGTTAGAGTCTCTCAACACCTATTGGAAAGCTCCAGGGCAAGAATTAGAACCAGGGCACCCTGAGGACTGTATGTACCTCTAGGGGTAAAACTTGGGCTCCATCTGAGTATATCTGTTCTGGTTGGTCCCCAAGAAGTGGGAATTACACTGAGCAGTTGAGCCAAATCTGTACTGTGTGAGGAGTCAGCAGAATGGGGGGGCTTCCTTCAAGCTCTCCCTTCTGCTCCTGTGGCCCAAAGAGTTAGAAATGCTTTGCATTCCTCTTGGTGGACCACCGTTACTTATGGCATATCAGACGTGATCCTAAACAAACCAACAGAAAAAGCAAGAATACAGCTGTGTGTTGCCATCTTTCAGAGAAAAATCAAACCAAAGATGTAGGTACCCAGAGAAATACCACTCCTGAGGACCCCTGAGGTGACAGCTGTGAGCCCACTCCAAAGATTTTCTGGAACTAAAATAAACAAGCAAACATGACTTTCAAATAAACAAACACATAATCAATTAGGTGAATTAAAGAAAAAGATGGACTCTGTTGACATCTGCATTAATAACAAGAAATGCCAGGTAAAGGAAATCACTCAAAGAACAGAATGAAAATATAGAAATGGAAAAGATGAAAAAAAGGCACAGATGGGTCCAGAGGTTTAGAGTACAAATAATAGTTTTTCCATGAAGAGACAGATATAGATGATGGGTGAAAGGCAATACTTTTACAGATAAAAATGAAAAATTTCCTAGAATAAAGGCAAACTTGAGTTTGTGGTTTGAAAAATGATACTAAAATCCAAACAGGTTTGGGAAGAAAAAAACAGCAAAACAAAACAGCATACCTGGGCATATCATAGAAAAATTCTTGAACTACAAGCCTAAAAAGAAAAATTTTCATGCTTCCAGACAAAAAAAAAAAAAAAAAAAAGGACACCCCCCAAAATAAACAGTTTTTAGTGAGACAACATATAGAGGTTAGGAATAATGACTTGAGACATACAGTTTAGTTTTGATTTCTGATTCCTCCATTTACTGATTGTGTGACCTTAAGTAAATTATTTAACTATTTCTGTTTGTTCATATGTAGAATAGTGATAGTACTTAATCCATTAGATCATATGAGGATTAAATTAGCTAGTAGTTAATTGATACACAGTGTTTAGAACTGTGCCTGACTCAGAGTGCAACTATGTGGTTACTATTATTATTAGCGCCTTCATATTAAAGCTGCAAGTCAGATGAGAAAAGAAAATCATCTGCAGTGAAAAGAACTAAACTTAAGAGATACTATACCGAGACAGTTGTCCTCTGTCCTGATGACAGATGTACATAGCTAAATAAGAATTGAGGGAGTTTGTCACCACATACCCTATGTGAGGAATTTTGAAAAATATTCCTTACCTTAAAGGTATATGAAAAAGACAGGAAATAAAGACCTCTTTCATTTTACACCTAAGTGAGAGGGACCCCCTAGGCCTCAAGCTTTACAGGGCCCCTCAGATCACAGACAAACCAACATTAAATTTATTGAAGAACATTTGGATGCCCCTAGATGTCAAGCATCAGTGCTCATAGCTGGCACAGTACAAACCATCAGTGTAAATATCCACTCTAGAGATGAGCATGGTCCAGGGAAATGCTTCTCCAGATCTCTTCCAGTACATGGAGGATATGAGTGACACAAGTACTTAGGTCTGGAAAGAAAATTAATTTATCAAATCTTTCCTTTCAGATAGCATAAATGCAATAGTTCTTCCTATTGAAGTGTTATTTTCCACTAGTACTGCGAGTCTACTTTTTCTTCCCTCCCTTCCTGTTGCAATTCCTGGCTCTGGAGGTACTAAAAAATTAGCATGCTATTTGCAACAGTTGCACATTGTGGTGAGGAATATTTTGCAGTATTAACAATGCAAATTACTTTTTAATCTGCAAATACATAGATTAAATATAACATGATTGAAGTATTTTGAAATCATTGACACTAGATGGATATTGAATACTAAAATCGAGGTTTCATTTTTGTAAAAAGATAAAGATTTATGAAATGTTTAAAATTATATCAAATTCAGCCTTTTAAAACAGTTTGATTTAAAAATTTTGTTTATTAATTATAAAGTACATTTTATCTTTTAATAGACATTTAAATACAGAGGGTGTCAAAATGTATACATATTTTAAGAAAAGAAAAACTGTATTAAAATTGTAATAATATACAACAATAACAAAAGATGAATACAAGTCATGTGTGTACATTTTTTGGCACCCTTGGTATATTTGAAGAATATTTTTGAAAACAAAAAAATAATTTTTGATTATTCATCTATTTTAATTCTTGATGAAATTATATTCAATTTTTATGGTGATTAAATTACATGTTATTTTTAGTCTCAGGTAATTTTATTATAAGAGCATAATTAGTAATTTTGCTTAAATAAAGGCAAAAAAATAAATAGTATGGAACAAACATATAGTAATTTATGAATTACATGTGTTTTTATTTTATAAGCGTTACTGGTTCATCAACAGAATTTCAAGCATGTAGGGAAGTTTGTATCTGATTATGAGAGGTAAGGACAGAAATATTTATATAATCCAAGATAGAATTTATATACACACACACACACACACACACATACAGAGAGAGAGAGAGAGAGAGAGAGAGAGAGAGAGAGAGAGAGAGAGAGTTTTAAAAAACATGCCTGTGAAGATGCACTATTCATTAAATTGTATGCCACAAAACAATCTAACAGGCAAATAGATACAGAAAAAAATTATAAATGCAAGGAGCACATGACAAAAATGCAATTATAACATCTAACTTCAATATCTCATTCAGAATTAATTCTAACAGCCCCCAATAAAAAACAATATAGAATGTATTGACTGATCAAGACACTCAAGTAAGTTACAATGCATTTGTTACTGTGCTCATGAAACTTGGATAAAAATTAAACACTCACTTGAAAACAAAGAAAATCTTAATGAAAATTTCAATGTATATACTATAGGCTATAGTTCTGATCATATTCAATAAAGTCAGAAATAAATATTTAAAAGGTGACAAAAATTCCTAGTACTTGGAAATAAACATATTTTTGGATACCCTTCATACAAAGAAGTCAAAAGTGAAGGTAAAAATCTATCTATATAGCCATTAGTAAGAGAATGAGATTCTTTATCAACATAAGATACTAGAAGGAGTTAGAATGGTTCCAAATTTGAAGCAACTCCTAGATCCTGGCAGAAACAGATGCATACACTCTGGTGGAAAATATATCCACATTAGGCATACAGGGTTCCTACTCTTAAGACAAATAGAAGATTGTAAGAAAAGATCTCTAAGCTCACAAGGAGCAAGTCACCATAAGGTATATGCAATGGAAACCACAAATAACAGACTTAGACCTCTGAGAACTCCAGATTTTGAAGCTTATGAAATACTTAAAAAATAAAAGGTAAAATCACGAAATGAACAAGCAACAGAAAACATGTCTGTAGAAAATTAGGATGTTATAAATGAATAAATATTTGTTAAAATAAAAAATAACATGGGAAAAAATTAACCTGTAAATTAGACACAATTGAGAAATTAGTGAACTAAAAAAAAAAAAATCAGAAGGGATTATCTAGAACTCAGCACAATGAGACAAAGATAGGAAATATATAAAAAAGAGGTAAGATATATGGAATTTAGAATAAGTTTCAATAAAACTAATCAGAATCTCAGGGAAAGAGAATAAAAGAAAGAAGAAGAAGGGATTATGACTGAATTTCAGAGAATTACTCAGAATAATTAAGAAGAAATGTACATCCAGACACATCATAATAACATGGGTCATTATCAAAATAATCAAATAATAATGAATTCTTATAATAAACAATTGAATCAAAATAACAATAATCAAAATAATAAAAAAGAACAGCCAGAGAGAAAAGAGCAATCACCACAAAGGAGCAATAATTCAATCAAAAGCAAACTTTAACAGCAATGATGGGAGCCAGGAGCCAGTTGAATGATGTCTTTAATATGTGGAGAGAAAATAACTGTCAATCTAGAATAGTATACTCATCAACGCTCTCTTCTAAAAATGAAGATGTAATAAATATATTTTCAGATTGAAAAAACTGACTTTTATCACCAACATACATTTACTCTGGGAAGAAGAAAAATGATCCTAGAGGGAATGTCTGGGATGGGAGGAAAGAAGGTGAACAAAGAACATGATGAATATAGATATAAATCTAGAATAAACATTGCTTACTAACTTGACAGGTTAAAATGCAAACCCCAAGTACTGGGCAGGAACGGTATGTGAATTGGGAGTAAAGTGGGAGTGAGAACATTTCAAGTGTTTCAAGATTCTTGATTACTTAGGAAGGGGAATAAAGTAGTGTTTAATTTTAGACCTTTAGTTAAATATGCATGTGGCGTATGACCGGAAACATGACATGAAACAACTGGATAGAACGTGTAATTTCTAACCATAGGCAGAAAAAGGCAAAAAAAAGGGGAAAAAATCAAATTCTACAAAAAGTGGGATACATATTATCATAAGGACTATAATAAAACCATGGCAGCCAGTTAGAAGAATTAATGCTATATTGGATTTTAAAACCCAGATGTAAATTATTTTACAAAGAACACAGCATGTTCTTACACTGTCAGAATTTCCTGAGAAGCAGATACAAGGAAAGGATCAGATGGGTAAGAGAGCTCTGGGGAGAAACGCCTGTAAAAGATTTAGAGAGGGAGTAAGAAAACGAGGTGACAGCCTTCAGGTGGTGAGGCAGGTCTGACACATGTAAAAAGAGAGAAGGGGAAAAGGATAATTGATAGGAAGAGTCTGAGACAGCAGCACAGTTCTGAGGAAGCCTCAGCCAGTCTTATGGGGTCCATGGCAAAAACTGGCAACTAGATTGAACCCATACTGGGCTCAAATGGCCAAACTCTATTACCCCTGCTGTTCTTAGTCATTGGCTGAGAACATCCCAGGTGAGGCATATGAGTATCCTTGGAGGGAATATTATGGTGGACCTGAAAGTGTGGCAACCAGAAGCTGTCAATCAGTTATCTCCCTGCATTAGGTTCTCTAGAAGGAAGATTTGAGCCACTATCATGGCTGCCACACACAGAAATGCTGAAACTAAAATGATGGGAAAAGATATACAAATCTAATACTAACCACAGAAATAGGGTGAAGTGGCTTTATTAAATATAAAAAAAAGCAAACTTTAAGGCAAAAGACTATCTTCATCAATCTCATTAATTTCTGGTTAACCCTTCCTATATTTCTCTTTGCAGAAACATGTATATTTTCATTTCTTTTACAAAAAAGTTAATATGCTATATTCTGTTATTAGGCTAACATACCGTAATTTATTATCTTATTTAGAACTATTATTTTCTTGCACTTTGCATTTTTTACTTCAAAATATGCTGTGGAAATCATTGCATATCAGTTAATAGAGATATGCCTTATTGTTTTTTAGACCCACGTAATACATAGTACTGAATTGCATGAATGTACTACAGTTTATTCAACATGCATCTGTAAAGAAACATAGGAAGGACAAACCAAAATAGTGAGATTGATTACCTCTACGAGTGGATGGGAAAAGGGCAGAAGATATGAGGTGGATGAGGGAATAACATTTTTCTCAGTGTACCTTTTTATGTAATGTTGACTTTTGGGACATACTCAAAAAAAAAAATCTAACTACATCAATGAGGGTATAAGAAAGTTTTTCAAATTGGAATATAAACAGAAACATATGAACTTTATTTTGTTTCAAATTAATAACAAAACCACACTGAAGGGAGAAAATGCATAACCAAGCAACTTTTGAATACAGTACATTAACTTTCTATCTTCAGCCTGAAGATAAAAAGAACTGTAAACAAATATGAATTCCAATTGGTTTGGTTTTCACAGTAGTATGGGTTAGCAATTCTGAAATTTTCTGTGTAAAAGAGAGATTGAACAAATGAGTAAATATATTAAGGAAATGGGAACCAGTGTTTTCACTTCGAATAAGAGCTGCAATATGGAGGGAAGGATGATTAAACCATCTGGAATTGGACTGCAATTGGAGGTATTAGCATAAACTCATGGATTTTAAGATAAATGATAGTTAGATGATAGAGATAAATACACATATGTGTGTGTGTATTTCCCACACCTTCAGTGTCCCAGGTTTGTCTGCAGGAAGGGCCTAGAAATGAAGACATCCCAATAGCGATGAATACACCAAATTTGGGTTACTAAATGCCATTTACCAGTAAGCAGAAGTTGAGCTTCTTGGAATAACATCTGATTCCAGGGCTGTGAATAAGCTTTACAAAGAGAAGTACAAGATAAGTACAAGATGAGCCAGAAAAAGCAAAACATGGTTAAAAAACAAAAAGAATGACGACATGTCAAAATGATTCAGGAGTCAGCTTAAAGGGGAGGGGAGTTCCTTAATCTGCTCTTTGAGAGAAACTGTCTCAGTTGTTCTCCATGGAGCCTGGTTCCATTCTCTGAAAAAAAATTTTTTCTTTTCTAATATTCTCCCTGGCCAACCTGAAATAGGCATTAAGAGTTATCCAAGAGGTCTGTAGAGATTTTGGTACTTATATTTTGCCTATGGAATTTTGGGGTCCCAAGGGTTCTCAGACTTGAATAGCCAGTGACTTATTATAGTGGTTTCTTTGGCAGTAGAGATCCCTCAGAAATATAGTAGACTTCTGATTTATTTGTTTCCAGTTCATCCCATGTATCAAAAATCACATCTCAAATTCATTCCTAAATGTAGGGTTATATGACTGCTTTATCTGTTTCCTCTCCTTAAGTCCCTGCCTTGCAACTTAATGAATAGGTTTGGGTGGGACTTCAACAACCTCATACTAATTTTTATCACAGGGCTGAATCACTTTATTTAACTGAGGAATCTTAACAGGCTTCTGTTTCTCAGATTTTATTTTTCAGTTTTTTACTTCTTAGATTCTGGAGGAGTTAGCTTTTTCATCCTTGTGATTCCCAACCAGCCAATTTTTGCATAAGGTTGTTTTTTTATTGTTTTGTAATACTTTGCTAAAAGCAGCAAGAAAAGCCATTGCATATTAATACTCTTTCCAACCTTCTAAAGACCAAGGCTCAGTAGACATATAGTCTGTATGTATTATGACAGGTGGCAGTTTTACCAAATATTTCACCCCTGTATAGTATTGGTTTCCACTTTTCCAATTTGTGTTATCTATTTCCTCACTTCCTACACTTGACCTCTAAGCCAATGTAATTTGTTTTGTGTTGTAGTAGCACTCTATGTACTACAGCACATAGATTAACTCCATAAAAGAAGCTATAGGCATGAATCTACAGGAGCTGAGCATAGCTGTTGAGGACAGGACACTTTGGACATCACTCATTCATAGGGTCACCAGGAGTTGGAGCTGACGCAATGACATAAAACACACACAGCACTGTATGTTAAGGTGCAATTTTCTGTATTAATTAGGTTATCACTACCTGCTATGCCACATTTACCCTAACCTGCTAGTTATGCCTACCTAACATAATGGTCCAACGAATACCCTGGTCAGTAGGCAGTTTCTTTATACAGTAATTCAGTGCCTTAGATTCCTTCCATCTTATGCCTCGACAGCCTTGGTGTCCTAACCTCCAACTAAAGGATGGGAAATGAGATTAGGAAATCTGTAAGTGACACACATCATTTCAGCTCACATCCCATTAGTGAGCAGGAATCAACATAATCCCTGGCTGAGCGACAACTCCACACTCTGGAAGACGAAGCACAAATTGTACATGGAGAGCCGACTTTCTCTACCACTATTTACAATAAATACTACATAACCCTTTGGTGATACTTAGACAATCAGCTGCATAAAACCTGACTCTCTTGTCTGCTTTCACTCCCAAAATTGGTCAAATTGACTTTCTTTCTGTATAGTGACGTCAACTTCCTAATGTAATAATAACATTTTTTAAGTATAAGGCTTTGCTTCTGCTAAACTTTATCACGGCAGTAGCATGTCCATTGACATGGTAATAAATAGTTTAAGGAACATGTTTTATTGAACACGACTTCATGACAGAAAGTGAAACAATGCAAATGGTGTTTAGACGAGCTTTTTAGAATTCCCTCTCTACTTTGTTGTATTATTCTATTGTGCCTCTTCAGAATAATTTGTTCTCTGTGCTCTCAAGGTTAAAAGAATCATGCTTAAATTACTCCCACACTTCTCAGAGAGGCCACATAATAGTGGGTAGTTGTGTTATGGGTTCAACTGTGCCTACCAAAAAGATATGTTAAAAGTCCTAATTCCCATTACCAGAATGTGACCTTATTTAGAAATAGGGTTGTTTCAGATGTAATTAGTTAAGGTGAGGTAATTAGGGCAGACCTTAGTCAATATGACTGGGGTTCTTATAAGAGCAGGGAAGGTGATATAAAGATACACACACACACACACACACACACACACACACACACACACACACACACACACCGGCAAATGGCCATATGACAATGGAGGCAGAGACTAGAGTGGTGAAGCTGCAAATCAAGGAATGTCAAGCATCAGTGGCTACCATCAAAAGCTAGGAAGAGGGAAGGAGGGATTCTACCCAAGGTCTCAGAGGAACATTGTCCTGCTAACACCTTGATTTTGGACTTCTTGCTTCCAGAACTGTGAGAAAATAAACTTCTGTTTTTATAAGCCACTCCCCGCCTTCCCCCCACCCTGACTCCCACCCCCCACTGGGACAGTTTGTGATGGTAGCTCTAGTAAACTAATGCAAGGTGCAAGGCTGAGTGAGGATTACCCAGGTTTGTGGTTGAACACCACATTTCCCACTTGCCATCTGTGTGGTTCTGAGCAGGATGCATTACCTCTTGAGCCTATTTCTTCAACTACAAAGTGGGAGAGAATAATGTCTACCTTTCAGGACTGTTAGGAGAAGTCTTTAACACAAATCCTGACATACTGTAAATGCTGGCTTAAGGGGAAATTATTGTGGCTTGTTAGCATACTAAGTGGCACAGTGTTTGGACATTCTTCCAGATATCATTGTTGCAGCTTTGAACCCAACAAAAAATATTTTCTGCACAATACGTATTGATTTGCCCAGGTATTCCTGTGTTCTACCATTCAGACAACAATGACTCCATGCACAGGCAAAATGATCTGTTTAGCTTTGGTCTTGGAGGAGGCAAACTCCTTTATGAGAAAAGATCAAGAAGGATACAGTGATGCAGTCAATTCATAAATTCAAGAAATATTTACTGAACACTTAGCATAGTCCCTGGCAGTATGACAAGCCCAAGTGATGCCATGGGGAATAAGATCACATCCTCTTACAGATAATTTACAGACAACATCTTGTGATGAGTCTTTGGAGGGCAATGTGGTGAGAGTGCTCAGGACACTCATAGTAGGAACATCTATTCCAGACTTGGGAGCCAAGAAAGGCTTCCTGGAGAAGAGGTGTCCTCAGCCGAGCCCCAGATATGAGTATTAATTATTCAGATAAATGGGGATGTTTGGGGGTACAAGCCCTCCAAACAGTGGGTGCAAACCAGGTGCAATGACCATGTAATGGTCAGCTTCCTGGTGATTTCTCCATGGCACCTAAGAGTAGTCCTGTGGCCGTATCTGTATGTGTTTGTGTATTTGAAAGTAATTCCTCTAGACTTAGAAACTAATTCACCTAAGGCAACTGAGTGTTCCTTTACAATCTTGCCATTATTCTGGTCTTCAATTTGCTTCTAGAAATGCTTTTACTATAGTTTTTCCATTGAAAAATCACTCTGGATAAAATAAAATAAAAATAAAAAGAGCAGTACAGTCCTTTTGCTTTTACTCTGCTATTTGTTAAGAGAGTACTATCTTGCCTAAGCAGTGGACTTATTCCTCCTTTTCTTCTTATGCTTTCCAAGTATAGCTTTTAAAAATCATCCCTCTTGTTTTCTGTAGCATTTTTCTTTAACCTTGGTTCATTATGTGCCTCAACTTTCTGAAAGCTCCGTGTATAGATTTGTTTTGCTCGTTTGCATTTGTGCTTGCTCATCACCTCCTTCTACTGTGATGTATGTGTGTGGAGATGGCCTTTTCTAACATGAGTCCATCAGGGATGTCCCCCTGGATGACTACATTGCTCTCTTTAAATGCTCCTCCCCACAATCTCCATTTTATTCTTCATTTAGATTTGAGATTCAAAATTTCATTTATTTTAGAACTTTACATGTCCCTTGAGCTATGTCCTCCTTTAAAATCTCTTGCCATGAGATCATGCCTATGGTTTTGAAACTTGCCTTCCTAAAATCAGAGAAACAGGCCTAATAATTCCCAGAGTTCTCTCTTCTTTGATTATTGTAGCCACCAAAACATACTAGAAATGTAGACACTGGGAAAAATTCCTTAGCATGTGTAGCAGGGTATCGAATACAAGTTTCCCTATTGTCTTGGAGCTTCACAGAGGCTCTGAGTGCTACAAACAACTGGTGACATGTTCTACCACATTCTAAAGGAAGGGCTTGAGACCTATGCTGAACATGAAAAGAACATGGTCCAAAGTGAGCTATACCACAAAAGCTCTTCCCCTGCCTTGTGTAAGGCTGTATAAGACAAGATGCAAAACATGTTGAAGCAACTGGTAAACAAATTCTTTTTGGTGAGAGTAGTAGCCAGCATCCTGAGACTTTCCACCTAATTTCCCATGAGAAAAGGAAGGAGAGACAAGTTTCCCCTCCCTTAAGCCAATTGAGAGTGGCTTCAAAATCCCAAACCAAAACAAAACAGAAAAGCTTGAAGAGCTTGCCATGTGGTCCCTATAGCTAGCTGCTCTTTACAGTTGAGGATGGGGCAGTATTGACAAGGGTCCACATGTCCAGATGCTGGTGAGCCTGACATGAATCACATGGAAGAGGATGAATGGTTTATCTTAAGAAAGCCTTTGCTCAAGACACTGCTGGTTTGTGCAAGGTAAACTCAACGGAGGGTGGACCACCAGCAACCAGGGGCTTGGAGAGAGTTATAAGACCTACCAGAGAAATCGTAGCCCACATCAATGGAATGGAAGGTGAGATACCACCAGCAATGTGAGCACTAAAGAACCCACAACATTACCCCATGGAAAAAAAAGTCAGCATGTGGCATTACCACATCAAAAGAGCACTAATAACAGATTTCAGCTAAACCAATCAAATATGAAATTTTGCCTTATATCTCCTCTCCTTCCTTCAAGTCTAACCCTGAAGGAATGAAGTACAGATGAATGAATAGGGGTTGAAAAATAGAAGGACAAGATGAATAGATGGGGAAGAAGCAGGCAGGTGTGATAGAGTCAGCTTGGAGTCCACCATGGACTCCCCTTCCATAAATATGTCATGCAGGAAAGTGACTACCTGCCATGGGATTACCTTTTCCAAAGGCAATGCCCTTTGCATCTAGATAGGAGCATGTGACTGAGTTCTGTGTGGTGGAATGTGGGTGCAAGTGATATGTTACTTGCTACTCTGACCCACATGAACCTCACACAAAATCTTCCATGTTCTCTCTTCCCCCTTCTGTCAGCTGGATGTTAATATTTAGGATGTAGCAGACACTGTAAGTGCCTAACCATGAGCCCTTAGCCCTCAACATTTAAATGCACACGAACCTATATTCTGACTGCCTGTTCCTGAGTCTCTTTGCCTGAAGTCTTTCTCTAGCTACTGGAGCCTTATTTGCCCATATTTATGGCAGGCTGGAAATGCCAGGGAATTAGCACCTCCCCCAATATTGGGACAATCCTAAGCTAATGACCTTTTGGGGTTGGTGGATAAATACCCCAGAGAAATATTCCTTCTCCTTGGGTGAGATAACATTGAGGCACATGTTCTATGCTGTTTCCCAGCAGGATTAAGCTCTATTGCTCTTAATTATAACTTGTGTAACAATTATTGTCTTATTTCCTTTCCACATTTCACTTCCCTACTCTAGTGATTGGCTGTGATTGACTCCTAAATAAAAACCACTTTTATTCACATTCTCATTTCAGGATCTGTTTCTGGGGAAACCCAACCTAAGACCAGGGCAACTTTGGAATCTACATTATTGATGATAGATGAGCCTTAGACATCTTGGATCCTTGAATGTCTGCGTGGAGCAGAGTCTGCCCCGCCCCCCACCCCCAACACCACATTGCTCCAACCCCCCTACAGCTGATTCCACTTTTTATGAGCAAAAGCAAAATTTCCATTGTAGTAAACCACTGATATTTCAGGATTTATCTGTTATAGAACATTACATAACATGCTATGTATGCCCCACCTCCCTTGGGCAGGTTTCCAAACATAAAGCAGATCCAGACCAGGGAAAGGGAAACGTTTTCAATTGAATGAGAGTTTCAAGTTTTCATATTATTCTGGCTGGATTCTTTTTATTGCATTGAAAATGAAACTTAAGATTTATTATCTAAGAGTAATCAAGATTTCATCCAAGGGTGGGGAAGAATAAGTTGAGAGAATAGGTAAAAAAAACAAAAAATTAAGTTGCTTTCTGCTTACATCCTACTAAGTTCAGCTCTTTCGATAAACTGGTTATAAGTTGTGTAATTTTGATTCAGTGGAAGTAGCCATTCTGATAGTTCAGTGTGAGCTAACAAAAAAATATAAAGAATGTTTTTGCATTGTCATGTTTAATTTTATTAGTTTCCATCAAAAGATGTATTTATATGAATAAACATTGCTCCATCTGTGATATTAGCCTGCAGTCTTATTTCACCTTTATGAAGAAAAAGGAATATTAGTTACGAACTTCGGGTTTAGGAGTTCTCATGAAAAATTCTAAGCATAGTACTCTCTCCTTCCTTCTACCGAAAGCCTGGTACCTATTAATAGATGCTGGATTTCTTTGTAGCTCCTTTGGGCTGAAATTTTGGTTGAAACAAATGCTTTACTGTCAATTTCTCTTTAGCTCTGGACACAGTCTCTGTTTAACACATGATCCTTCTCTTTTGTTCCTTCCCCAACCCTTCATCTCATTAGGAAGGCAGGGACCTGGAGGTCATACCCAGATGTAGCCCAGTGGGGTCCCACTTTTCTAGAAGACAGTAATGACAGCAAGAGAATAAACTAGAACAAGTCTGAGAGCTCATGCAAAGAAAAAAAAAGATAAAATATAACTAGAGTTTATGAATGCAAAATAATAGAATAGCAAAGATCAAAATGGAAGTTAACAGTTAATGAATCTTAGTTTTATATTTTATACCACAAAAAGGCACCTTGAAATTTAGTGAGATGCCATTCAATCCTCAAGGTGAGATTAAAAATCTTAAATTCTTAGGATGAATAATAATATATTACATTTATTGAGCATTTACTATATGCCACATATTGTCCAGAGCGGTACATGTATTCTTACTCATTTTATCCTTACAACACGCTCTGTTAGGCAGGAGCTCTCCTTATGTCCATTTTACAGATGAGACATTGAGGAATCGAGAGGATAAGAAAATTGTTCCAAGTCACACTGCTCAGAAGCGGTGGAGTTTTTATTTAAATCCAGGCGGGCTGGCATCCAAGCCCTGGTAGTCACTCTGGTACTGACAACTACTGCTTGTTGAGGGGCTACACAAGGCCAGAGTGGGGGCCAAGCATCTCGTCTTGATTTACCCCTCACAGCAATGTTCAAGATGCATTCTAAATTTACATGTGAAGGTACACTGTTTCATTTCTTGATTAAAGCTGTGTTAAATAGGAGGAATTTTGAAGGGAAAAGCCTTTTGTTTTAATAAACAGTATATTCTTTGTCTGTGGTAGTGGCAGAGAGGGGAGACAAATAAAGGTACAACAGCTCGGAGGGTAAGAAACTTGCCAAGTCTATATTTATAATCTGATTTGCTAAACACTCTTTCTGAACTTTAGGATAACCATGCAAGTCATTGTCTAAAGTCCAGAGTATGTTTAAGAGTGGAAAGGGACATTATTAGCAATTATGCAGGCACAGTAGGCCCAAACCAGGATTCTGCCAAGCACATGGCTGTGCATGATCACCCGCTCCTCTTCTGATCCTGGCTAGCTGATGATATTCGACCTCAAATCTTTGAAGAGTTCTTCCAAATGACAAAAGGGTGTTTCCTCAGGGTTTTGTAAGCTGGTATCACCTTTCTCCTCCCCTTTCCCTACAGGCTTATATCCCCTTTGGGAACCCCTACTTCCCCTTTGGAATCTTTGTGTGGCCAACTTTCTCTTCTCTACTTCAAGTCATTTAAAAAACAAACAAACAAAAAAAGACCACAATTAGAACTTATGAACGGCTTTTCTTCACGTGCGAAATAACGGTTAATGCAGCCTTGAAGAAAATAGCATCCTTTCAACTAACAAACAGAACAGAGCTGAACAAAATGGGAGGAGAGCACAGCGAGGACTAATAATTTAAAGAGAAATTTATAGGTCTGCTGATCTCATGACTAGGAAATAATTTGCTGTCTGTAGCTTCAGGGGCAAGGAAATGGTGCCCAACACCAGCTGTACGGCTCTCCTCTGGCATTGAAAACAATGCAGATGCCCAAGTCTCATCCCAGACTCGCTGAATCAGTCTTAAAGGGGTGAACACCTCTTCTGTCTTCTTAGAGCCTCATCAATGAACCTGATTCACAGTCACAGAGAACAAATCAATATGAAATCCCCCTGACCCCAAAAGGCCTTCCTTACAGAAACATGGAGCACGCCTATGAACATTCTTCTCTCATCGTTATAGTTAACACACTCCATCCTTGGTTTTTTTCTTCAACATATTTTAGGCAGAACGTTTTTGGTTACTTTTCTAATCTAAAATGGACAAATCTCATCTTTCAGGTGTGTTTAAAGCTTTTGCAGTTTTTCATGGCTCCTTCCTCTTATTTTCCAACTCCTCTTCATTTTCTACATGTTCTAATATATATTTGTATATGTCCTCATACAGACATTCATATATGTGCTTATAGGTAATTCAGGTGAATATATATATATATATATATATATATATATATATATAATTTAGGTAAATATGTACATACATACATTTGGGAATATACTTGTTTTCATCTATCATTTCTCCCATGGGTCCACTAATTCATCTTATTTTCAATACATTTCATACCATATTTATACATTGATCTTAATAAATGTTATTGCTATTACTAATGTCAATGGTGACAAAATACCTCAACTGCATATTGTCATTCAGTCAAGCAGGTCTTTATTCAAAATACCTTTCATGGGAAAAGGTACCACAGGTCAGATTCCATTCTGACGAAAATAAAACAATATTTTCTTTGGCTGGTAAGGAGATTTAAGGGTTAGTATCAAATCTCTACATAATGTAATGTGTATTTTTATTTTAACATTTGATTACTTGTATAACACAATTTGAAAATATTAACGTTCTGACCACAAATATTAATAAATGATGACCACTTGCCCAGTATCATTTAGGATAAAGCATTAGTTGAAAGTAGAGCTGTTAAGTGTTAACATGCATCTGATTTTTGTCCTTGTACCCTTAAACATTGAAAATAGAAGTAACAGAAGGTTTTCATAAAATAAGGACCTTTGGTATCAGTTTTAAGGACACCATACAATGGTTCTCTTCTCCCCCAAATATCTCCCACACATGCCTGAAATCCTACTGTCATGTTGCATGGCTTTTGGGGAAATCCTGTAAAAATGCCAAGGATTTCAACTGTCCTTCTTGGTTCTCCTCAGTCCTTTCTGAACTACCTGACCAGGACAGGGAGACATACAGGTGCCCCACCCCACCAACAATTGAAAATTAGAATTAATCTTGCTGCCTGGTATTTTGCTATCTTGGAAACACTTGGATTCACCTCGGTGCCTACTAAGTCAGCCTTGTACCAGTCCCCATTACTTGGTGTCTGCATGGACTGGACTTACATGCCAATTTTCTGCCTAGTGCTCCAGTTCCTGAACCCAAGTCAGCTTGACGATGTGTGGAGAGGGCGGCACTGATTCCTGCCTATCCCTTCTGTTCCTCTGAATCAGTTGGCCAAACCCTGGGTCTTGTCATCTCAGTTCACTTTGGAGATGCCGTTTCCTATAGATATGCCACTTGAAATTGCCACTTGAGGGCAGCTTATGTTTGGACTGCCTTTTATCCTGCGCCCCTAGCCACTGGATTAGATTCCCCTGCATGTAAATGCTGATGCTGGTTTGAATGGAGCTTAGGTCTGGGAGAGAAGAGATTAGGTTTCTGGTTGCCGTCCCTTTGGGAGCCAATCCCCATATCATAATCTAATTGGCCTTGATTTCTCTCTTCTCCTCTGATCCATGTGAGGGTCTACTAGACCAAGCCACTGTGTTTTGTTTACCCGGAGTAGTAAGAACATGGATGCTATAGTCAAACAGTGCTGGGTTCAAATTTTGGATCTAATACTTATCAACTATGACATTTTGCCAGTCCCTTAACCACCTTCAATTTCAGTTTCTGCATCTGAAAAATGAAAATACCTTTTTCTCTACCCCTACAATTCACTAACCATTTACTCAATCTTTTACTCATTTATTTGTTCATCCCAAAATATTTACGATTGGGCATTGTACCAGGGTAGGCATGAAGGCAGAGGTGAGACATGATGGGACATACAGGTTATGCTAAGGACGTGGTTTCTTCCTACAATTGACAGGGACCAATTAAAGAAATTTGATCATGGAGAAACCTTCTTCATATTTGCATATCTGTATAGTAAGAGGACCACTCAGGTGACAATGAGGAGGATGGATTAGTAGGGGTGGGGACCAGCAACAGGGAGACCACAAGGCCTCATGTGTGATAGCAGACACTGAGCTGGTTCATGCTTCTGTGCCTTTGCACTACCTTGATTACCTTCCCATAGTCCTTCCCCATCCTCTCTTCCTCCAGGAAGCCTTCCCAGACTCTTTCACAAATGTAGTGGTCCTATTCTATGCTCCTCCAAACTCTGTGCTTACCCCAATCTTAGCATTTACTGGAACTTACCAAAATTATCTATTTTCTTGTTTGTCTTTCCCACCAGATTACAAGCACTTTGAGGGAAGAGCCCGTATCTTACTCATGATTGTACCCCCAAGGCTTGTTTCAGTGCACACTGCATACCAGATGCTCAATAAATATTTAATAAGTAACTACACAGGCTGGAGTGGTAGATGACAGCTACATTGCATGGCTCTATCCGTGGAGGTCGTGGGTTAATAGAAAACACAAATATAATAATAAATTATTACAGCAACTGGGTTATTCTACGAATAAGAATAAATAACTGAGTGGTGGAGGAATTAAGGAAAACTTCCCAGAGGAGATGATCGTCTCTTTGTTCACCTTCAAGGTGAACCGCGTGTATTAAGTGGACACTTCAGACAGAAGGAAGAGTGTGTGCAAAGGACAGATGACTGAAGATCGACTGGCTAATGTCCTGTGTGGAGACTGGGAACACGAGAGCCCACGAGGCTTCCAGGCATCAGAATCAGGGCTACTCTGTACAGCACCACCTCTGGGTCCACCTCCAAAGGGCAAGCAGCTCCTTATGTTTCAGATAAAGTCCCTATGGGCCAGAACCTTAAAGGGGCTCAACTTGCAGGTAACAAATCCTATTATTGGAAAGGGAGCTGGACCATAGAAAGCAAGGGCAGGCCACTGCTTAATTAGCTGCTCTAAAATTGTGTTGAGGGTTGAGGGCTTTCTGGTCTGAGTTCTTAAAAGTCTGTTTAGGTTTGTAAATTGAGTCCAGTCCTTTAACATTGTTCCTGGTCTCTGCGTTTTCTCACAGATTGAAGGCAGTGGTTGCTCGTGTGATTTCCCTCAGAACCTTGGATGGAATTTGTCCAAGATTGGCACCTTCCACTCACTTAAAGCTGCCACATGCACTCGCAGTTTCTTCTAGTAGTTGTGTTACATTTAGTTGTGTTACATTTTTATTTTTAAAATGAAGTTTATGAATTACTCTACTTGTTTTGATTTTTTATTACTTTGGTGGCATGATTGGTTTCTGACAGTATATGCTAGGATAGCAAATCACCACCGTATTTTTTAACATTCAGTGTTGCTCTAAATGGGATTGATGTTGAAATCTCAATAGGCTCATTTAGTGGGAAAAACAAGTTGCCATGATAAGGTGAAAAAGGAAGGAATGAAAGGAACAGAAATTGAGAAATGGGAAAGGCATTTTATCATTTATGAAAGTAAGAACTCTCTCTTTTTATTTCAAAAAATCTAAACTTGGATGTAACTTGGACTTGAAAATCATCATAAACCTGTTTATTCTATACTTCCAAACCTGAGTGGAAATGACAAGAAACAAAATATTAATTGAGCCTTTCTCCTTCAAGCTGCCACAGGTTCTCATTACCTCTTCTACATCAAGGGATATACTTGCTTTTTAAAAAATTTCTTCATAAAAAAATATATATATATATGGCCAAATAAATAAATAAATAAATACCCTCGTGACTGATCTTGACTCCTCTACTATTCCAACCCATTCCTTCAACCACTTGTCTCTTTTCCTCTCTCCCTCCCTCTTTTCTTTTTCTCCTTTTCTCTTCCTAATCAATTATTTCTCAGGTCAAGCTGCTTGCATCTTGCATGCGTTTGCTTAAGTATCATGTATTAGTCAGAGTTCTCCGGAGAAACAGAAACAATGAGCTGTATACATATTCGTGAAAAGATTTATTATGGCGAGTTGGCTCACACAATTATGGGAGCTGAGAAAACCCACAATCTTCTGTCTGCGAGCTGGAGACTCAGAAAGGCCAGCCCAGGTATAGCTCCAGTCTGAGTCAGAATGCCTGAGGACCGGGGGAGCTGGAGGTAGAAATCCCAGTTAGAACACCCATGTCCCAGCTCAAGAAGGCAGGCAGGAAGCCAAAGGAGTGAATTCCTCCTTCCTCTGCCTTTTTGTTCCATTTACGTCCTCAAGTAATGACGCCCACTCACATTAGTGGGGGTGATCTTCTCTACTGAATCCACTGGTTCAAATGCTAATCTCATCCGAAACACCTGCACCCACACACCCAGAAATCATGTTTAATCTGGGCACCTATTGGCCCAGTCAAGATAAAATTAAGTACCACATATCACTCGGACGGGATGGGTTGAAAAGAGAACTTGAAATATGAGGGCTTTCTTGGACCAAAGTATGAAAAGAGGCGCAAACTCCTGTTAAAAATATTTAGTTCCAATAACTGCCACTAGGTGTCGCTAAGTAATCTAATTAAACGCCTAATTTATGACCCTCCCAAATGAGTAGATATTGAACTGAATGATATAAAATATCATTCAGAAATAAAAATGAAGGTCATGTGGCCTCAATAAAATCCTGTAGATTATCTGTCACAGCTATTTCAAAACAGCAGAATGAGTCCTGGAACATGAACTGGAAAGTTCATGAATTAACAAGAGCCAATGAAGGGGCTCATCAGTAAATCCTTTATAGTGTATGTGTCCTTCGTTTTTTTCTCTCTAACTAAGTTGGACATCCTGCTGCCTGCATTTTCATGAGCATAACTGTATTGTAGCCTCAACATATTGGCTGGGCTGTTAACATCTGCTGGGGCAGCCCTACTCCCCCTGATCCTTTATGTTTTATTGTTAAACTTTTTTACTGACTATTTTTGAGGGTGCTGACTTAAAACTACCTAAAAAATAAGCTTGATCAACAGAATACCCGCTCTTAGAAATATCTTCGGGTGAACTTCTATTCATCTTTCAAGACTCAATCAAGTATTTTCTAGTCTGTGAAGGCCTCAGACAGCTATTCTTTTCCCTTTGTCCCTGGAGTACAGCTGTGTATTCCTCTATGAGGCATTTCTCACCTTACCTGGTAACTGATTGTCCATATTTCTCTCTTCTCCACAGACTGTGAGCTCCCTAAGGACACGGAAAAGTTCATGGAAGACTCTACTCCCCCAAACTCAATGCTGCTGCTGGCGCTTGGCTTCTGGCTCTTCTACTAATCTTGTGTGTAGCAAAAGCAATTACTGATTCCCCCTAAGCGCTTCACTGGAATCTTCTCTTATGTTATTTTAGTAAGAGGTAAGCTATCTGTGTGTGTTCTGTGTTTTATAATACTGTGTGCTTAGAAAGAATAATTAAGGGCTCACTAGATTGACATGGAAAGGGATTTATGGTTTGGGTTTTTTGTTTGTTGTTTTTTTTGGATGGTGTCTTCAAATATTTGTAAAAGGAGTTGCTTGTTATCCATCCATTGTCAATCCATTTAAAAACAGTTATAGAGCAGAGAAGAGGGGATTGTATTTATAAGAGATGCTAAATCAATATTTAACTCAAGGAGAACTTTTTAAGTGAATTACTTCCCATTTCCTTCCTAAGAGAAATAACTTGAGATTAGGAAACCTCTCTTCTTAAAGAGGTTAATGGATTTTCATATTCAAAGAAATATTTCAGAATGTTACCAGAAATTATGTCTAAATTTTCTCTCTATTCTTACTTTTATAAGTGTAAATTACTTTAAGAAACATAGAGTGAAATGCAGCACACATTTATTTAATGCTTACTATGTGCCTGATACTGTTGAAGGGGGAGGAAATCTCAGCATGCTAGTTTCCCCCACTCCAGAAGCTCACAGTTTGTGGAGCCATGTATACAATGAATGTAAAAACAGTTCGCTCAGAGCCAGGAACCAAGGGATTTGATTAATTCCATGAGGGAGGATGAGGTTGTCAGGGAGGTTTCACAAGGAGGCATGACATGTGAACTAGTATTTTACCATCTGGGAAGTCAGGACTCTTTAGTTGCTACTCCATGGCTTAGCTAAATTGAGGCACGGAGGGATTTAGGCAATATTTACATAGAGTTTTTGAAAAGCCTAGATTTGTAAAATTTTATTAACTGATTGGCTGTGTCTTTTCTTCCTCTTTAAAGGTAAAGTTATTAGCGTAAAGCAAAATGACTGTTTTCTGCCATTATGTTGACATTGCCCCTAACCTATTGGGTTTCAATTTGGCATGCTTGGAAATCATCAGCAAGGTTGTTACAATACAGATTCCTCCCCAAACTTACTGAATCCAAACCTCATGGTATAGGGAGGCAATGTGCTTTTAAAACAAGGCCTCCATGTGGTTCTGGTTTAAGTACCATTACATAAGCAATTGGATAAGTCAGAGGTAAAATTTGTCCTTATGGGACATGCTGTGGTTACTAATATTATCTTCTGATCTGCTAACAAATGTTCCTCTTGAGGGGAAAGAAGAAAACTTAACATTCGTTAGGCACTCTGCTCTTTGTTCTAGGGCTGCATAATGATCATTTTTTCCAAAAATTGCAATACCACCAAAACTCCTGCCTTAGAAAATTTAAGGTTTCAGGAGGTTAAGAAAGTTAATCAGGGTCACCCATCTAGTAAGTGGGGAAACCGGTAATAAATTTGCTGAACCCTGCTCCTGGTCCCCTTGAGGATATCCAGTTTATCTCAGCCCATAGAGATCAATTTTTAAAACACCGTTTCTGCAAGATAACTATTTAAGTCATTTCCATTTTAAAAAAAAAAAAGATGGTGGTGATTTTCTCAGTTATATGCTCTAACCGGGCTGCTTACTACTCAAATTCTGAGAAGAGGAGGAGAGCCAGCTTCTGTAGCTGACTCTCTTTCACCTCCATCCAGCCCTCAGGCCATTTCCCTAACATCTTTGCATCAGAAAGCAATATGGACACATCTAAATCAGTTGTGGACACACCTAAATTAGTTGTGGACAAATCTAAACCTTAGCACTCACAATTCCTTAGAGCTTATGTTCCTGGGTTCTCTTGAGCATCCATTTTAGAGGAGGGATGGCCCTTAAAAGTGATCAATTTACTGACATAATGCATCTGTTACATTTGCACAAACCACTCCTTTCGCAAATGGACAATTGGGATTTAGCCAAATGCAAAGAAGAAAATTTCTGATACACTAGATCCTTTCCTTCGCCTAGTTAATTTATCCTGAGAACAATCCTGGGTGTAACCCAGGGTGTATGCTTGGGAGCATTATTTCTTGCTCACCTCTGGGGAGTTAAAAGAGTACCAGGGCCTGAGATGTGTCAGCCTAGTTCAACCCTGGGATGACTCCAGGAAGTAAAGGTACAGAATTTCTGATCCTTAAGCTACAGGGACATTGACGGTGTTATCAGAGATGGGTGGCACTCTAAGCTTTGTTTTATATTGTTTATTTTTATTTATACTGAAACACATGAAAGCAGACTTTTCACTATTATTCCTTTGATAACGAGAACCCTGAGTTCAAAAGCTGACACTCTTAAAGACAACCCCATTAATAGTTATTGAAAACCAACAAGAGTGATAAATACAACTTTAGCATGCAGCAAATGAGTTTAAGTTTTTGTGTCATTTTGGAAAAAAAATAGGTAAACATCATCCATTATGGATCTATAATCCAACTTTTTTTGCTCTTGCACTTGTCCAATTTAAAATGGGTCAGATTTTGCACATGCATAATAAGTGTGTGTGTGTGTGTGTGTGTGTGTGTGTGTGTGCATACCTCACTGCCAGTAACAATTTAATGTGTCTATATTAATAGAGTTATATAGCAATCATTCCTCAATTCTGGAACAAAGGTCATGAGATATTTCCACTGCCTCCTCCAAAGGGTCCCATGACGATGTCTGTGCTATATTTCTTCCTAGAAACCTTTGTTATTGCTGTTTACAATATCATCCATTATTTTCCTGAAAAGGATAACCAACATATACACACATGAGCGTGCGTGCGCGCGCACGCACACACACACACACACACACACACACACACACACATACAAATATTTGACTGGAAGATACATCTATAAAGGGAAGCATTGTTCTTCCTAACCATGTTCTTTTCTTTGCATTTGTCTATGAAAAATGGGTCTGTCTTTGCACATGTTTGTATGTATATGTAAGAGGGTGATGGTCCTATTTTATTAAGAGAAATTCCGCAATTTTCTACTTACCTTTCGATCATGTGGGAAGGAAAGTTTGTCAGTTCTTTTGCTTTCTTTTCTCATGGATACACTGTGGAGTGAGTCTTACCTTCTCTTTACATCTTCTACTCTCTCCTCCCAGTAGGAGGAAATGTGGCGAATCTGATTGGTCCTGGGGACTAATCAACATTCTCCACTTGTTCCTACCTAACACGTTATGATCTGTATAATTTTATTATGGTCAGCATTATGTTGAGATAATAAACTACACATCCCAACTTTCCTTGTAGCTAGAGGTGGCCAATGAGTTGGTTCTTTTGTTTGTTTGTTTGGGAGCGGGGTTCCCAGGAAACCTCTGATGCAGCTAGGAGATGTGTCCTTTACTCTGGCTCCTTCTTCTTCGCTATTGCTTGGAACACGGATGAAATGTTAGGGCTACAGCAGCTATACTGCAACCTCAAGGTGACCTTGAAAATCGAAGCTATAGGTTAAGGATCTGGAATTGAAAATAGAAAGATCCTCAGTCCCTGATTATTGTGGAACACATTACCAGTCCTAGTTTACCTAACTTATTTTGAGAGAAGAAAAGTAAATGTGTATCCTTTTAAGCCACTACTATTTGTTTTTTTTTTTCAATGCAGCTGAACCTAATCTGTTGCAAAAGATATACAAGTCACATAATCAAGAATAGCTTCTCCCTGCCTCTATCTCTCCCCGCTGCCCTCTCCCACCTCACACTTTCCAAGCCCCCACTTTCAGCCCTCTTTTTAATTTCTCATATCCAACTGGAAAACCCAGTGCTTGGTCTGCTTCTCACACAAGAATTGGAAGCACAGAGAATATCCACCATCATTATACACAGGTGTCCAGTATTTGTAAAAGTCTGACTCCCCATTTGCTTTCAGGTATCCAAGATGACAGCAGGATCTTGTCTCTTGACTTGAGGCAAATTAACCAATCAGATTATTAATCACTTCCAATTCCATAAGGAAGAACAAGTAAAGAGGGGTCGAGAGGAGTGGATGTTTCTTTGTGGTATTTCTGGGAAGGTAGTGTTGGTGGAAACTCCTTCTACTGTGGGATGAGAAGGGACAGTGGGAAGAAGAGAAACTTTCCCTAAAGGCACAAATCCTCAACATCAGGTGTGTTTAGAGTTCCACATTGGTCTTAGCCTGCCTGTCATTTCTACTTTTCCAGTTGTTTTAAAGGAAGGGAAGGACTGGAGTGGAGAGTTGAGTCACTAGATCCAGGGCCTTTCAGCCCAACATGAAATTCAGTTCTACTTTTTCTTTAGCAGCTGGCTCTGAGGGAGCAGGCGTGTGGTTCTCTACGCCATGAAGGTGCACAGTTTCCCTCCCATGTGTATCTGCTTTGCAATGAGGGGCAGGAGAGGTACAAAGAAGCCATATGGGGAGACTGGGCTGTGAGTCTGTCTCCCTGCTTTAGGTTTTACACTGTGTGAATCCTAGACTCTTCTGTGTAAATCAAGAATTAGGAGCAGGACGATTCTTTTGTTAGAAATGTGTTTATTTTACAGTGAATTAAGGATAGGCAGTCACAACTTGCCATGGCTATTTGGAACTCAGGATTCAAGGCATGGCCCTTCCTAGTCTGCCTCTCCCTTTCATAGAAGGTTCAACTCACAGAATTTACTATCTAGACAGCAGAGTGAGGTCCCCTGTCCTCATGTCAGTCTCTTATTCTTCCTGCCTACAGTCTTAAAGAAATTCTGAAGGAACAGGATTGAGATCCTTTTGATTGCACCAAAAGTGATTTGAACAAGCACCTCATAAGCACCATTTTTCTTCCCGATAGGATGAAGAATGTTCTGTGTTATTTTCGAAAAGAGTCAACAGAGTTGATAATTTTGTCAAGATTATCTATTTTGAAAACAGAATTTAATATTCAGGACACCATGATGACTGAAGTAATGACGTAGAGCTTAAATCTCAAAGCAGTATTTATGTGTGTGTGTGTGTGTGTGTGTGTGTGTGTGTGTGTGTGTCCCTGGCTTTGTCCCTATGGGTGACCCATTTAGAGCCCAGTGCATCAAATGAGCTGCTCCCTGGCTGTGAGAAATGAATTCCTGCTCCTATGTTTAAGATTTAACTGCCATTTTGTGACTATTTAAAGTACCTGTGTTCAATGTTGCCTGCATTTGTTGCCTTGTATTTGTATATCACCTTTTTCTGGAAAACACAGGCTTTTTAAAAATACACTCAGGTCTTGTCACAAATGTGGGTGGCAGGCGTTGTTTCTTCCTCTGGATGAGGATAATGAAAAACAGAAAGGAATTATGTGACTCAGGTAGGTTCACTAAAGTCTTTGTAAAATTTAAGCCCCCATTTGCCTTCAATGCAACATAGTACAATGTGTTACATCAGCAGCTGATTTTTTCTCATACATGTTTTTTTTGAGACCTAATTCATACACCATAAAGTCACCCTTTTAAAGTATACAATTTCATGGCTTTTAATATATTCACAAAGTTGTACAACTATAACCACTATCTAATTCCAGAACATTTTTATTACCTCTAAAAGAAATCCCATATCTATTAGCAGCCAATCCCCACCCTCGTCATCTCCCCCAGCCCCCAGCAATCACTAATCTATTATATTTTATGTCTCTATGGATTTGCCTGTTCTGGACGTTTCATATAAATTGAATCCTACCATATGAAGCCTTCTGTGTCTGTTTCTTTCACTTAGCATAATGTTGTTGAGGTGAGTATTTCATTCCTTTTTAAGGTTGAATAGTATGTCATTGTACGAATATACCACATTCTGTTTATCCATTCATTAGTTGATGGACATTTGGGCTGTTTCTATTCTTTGGCTATTATGAATAACGCTTCAATGAACATTCGTGTACAAGTCTTTGTGTGTACATAGTTTTCAATTCTCCTGAGCATATATCTGGAAGTGGAATTATTGAGTCATATGGTAACTCTATGTTTAACTTTTTGAAGCATTCCCAAACTGTTTTACAAAGAGGCTGTACTATTTTACATTCCCAGAGCAGTGTATGAGAGTTACAGTTTCTCCATGTCCTTGCAAGCACTTGTTACTGTCTATCATTGTGATTATAGCCATCCTATTCATTGTGGTAGCTATTGATTTTTAAACAATCACAAAAAGTTTCAGAGACCTTGGGTTACTTTCCAAGCTGGGAGAGTATGTTATGTGGCCCATGGAACAGGAACCCCTGTCTTCACTGGACTTTCCTCATTTTCATTATCCTTTTCTTGATCTATGGCAGGCTTTCTAGAGTCTGCACTTAATAGGGGAGAGGAGAGGCAGCTCAATGCCTCACCTCTGTCTCCATTCCCAGAGTTCCGTTCTCAGTGTGCATGGAGCCTTTTCAATTTTAATTTCCAGCTCTCTTCTTTTCTACTATTAATACCCAGTGTTTCTGCTGTTAACACCCAACTCAATGTATTTACTATCATCTTCTTCTTCAGTTGTTCTGTAATACTCTTTCCATTCCTATTTGATGCATCACACATATTAATAGTGATGCTAAATACCAAATATACCCATAACACTTATTATATGTGGTATCATTTGATCTTTATAAAAACTCTGTGATGCATGTTATCATGGTCCCAGAAATTTTGGAGATGAGGAA